>NC_064631.1:361657707-361967707 GCF_023864275.1 Schistocerca cancellata
TGCTGGACTCCCCATCTCCGGAGAATCCAAGCCAAGGCACGCTCCCGACTCCGTCTCCTCAAGCTCCTTTTCGGCCGTACGTGGGGTCTGGACCCCTCCACCATCCTCCACACCTATAAATCCCTCTTCCGCCCTATCCTTTGTTACGCCCATCCGGCCTGGATCTCCGCCCCCCCTACCTTTTATAAATCCCTCCAAATCCTTGAACGCCATGCTCTCCGCCTCGCCTATCGCATCCGTCTCCCCTCCCCCACGCAGATCCTGTACGTTCTCATCCCCTTCCCCCACCTCCTCCTTTTCCTTGAAAGGATACAGATCCTGTACACCTCCCACAAACTCGATCCTCCTCGCCTGCTTGTCTCACCCATCCTCTCCCACCCCTGCCCGCTGCCGCTCCTGTATTCCCACGTCCCACCCGGTCTCCATCTCTCCACCCTCCTTGCCCTCTCCCAAGGTGGCTTCCGCCAGCTCCCCCTCCCTGATGATGTTCTCCTCCCCTCCATCTACCCCTCTTATCAACTTTGATCCTCCCCCCCACTTCCTGTGTCCCTTCCTTTAGGCACCCTCCCTCCCTTCTCTTTCCTTTTCCCCCATCCCCCTTCCTCTGCCCCTCTTCCCCTGGGTTCCCCTCCCCCTTCTTCCCTCCCCCTCTCTCCCCTGCCCATGGCATCTCTGCTCTCCTCTCTCCCTCTCCCACTCCCCTTCCTCCTCCTCCTCTCTTGGCAGGTCCCCGGACTCGCACACGCTCAGTGAACATTCGCGCGCCGGAGATCATCGCCATCAGTGTCTCGTGTGTGTGCCTTCGTTTGTGTTTAGTGTTCTTTCGCCGTCACGCCACCACTGCTCGCTTGTGCCGTCGCTGTCATCCATGTTATGTGCGCCGTGTCAACAGGTTTTAGTGTGTTTTCTTGTCCAGCGTGAACGGCTTCATGTAATTGATTTTGTGTCTACAGTTTTTACCCGCCATTTTTATTATATTATCTGTCACTACTTTATGTCATTTATTGTACCACTCGCGGCTGAAGAGCAGCGTACTATGCTGCTGACAGCCCACCTTTGTACAAGGTGTTTAAAATAACAATAAAGAAAAAAAACACGTCTTCATCTTCTTCCAAATGTCCACCTTGGAAAAAAATTCCATCAACACACAATGCTAATTTCCAAAGCCAACACTTCCATACACTAAAGCACACGCATGGATTGTGAATAACGTTACTGCTGCACTGGCAGTCTTCCTCTTGCTCACAGATTGGTTTGATGTTAGGTAATCACACATCTCCGTTTTGTTGAAATTTCTAGCAAAATCTTGCATTAGTCCACAGCCGTAAGGACAGTATCTTCTACACAAAACTGACGTAATAGTCCAGGTACTTGATTCACTGGAGCATGCATTTTAACGTCGGCGAACTCCAAAATGGCTCTGAGCACTATGGGACTCAACTGCTGTGGTCATCAGTCCCCTAGAACTTAGAACTACTTAAACCTAACTAACCTAAGGACATCACACACACCCATGCCCGAGGCAGGATTCGAACCTGCGACCGTAGCAGCAGCGCGGCTCCGGACTGGAGCGCCTAGAACCGCACGGCCACCGCGGCCGGCGGCGAACTCCACATTATATGACATAGCCATTGATTTTTGTATATCCTCTACACCGTTTCCTGCCTTTCCCAGCTATTTTTTTCCTGATGTATTTGTTGCTGATGCAGTATGAACCACATGTAGGAAATATGGAAATTTCATCTTGACATCACGTCTCTAGAATGTCTCATCTTTCCTCTCTTAAAGCACATGCATCCGGTGTCACCCCTCTCCTATATCTAGTAAACTCCTACGGCATATGTCACAAATTTTGTTTACTCCCTCTGTCTAAAAACAGGTAAGCTCTCTTTCCATTTCGTATTTGGATTTTTCAACATTTTTTCCTTATTTTACTTATTTGTCCGCCTTTTTCATATTTTTTCTTATTTTCCATATTTCTTCCATAGACTGTGAAATGAACAAGAATATTTTTGTGCTGTTATTGGTTACCTTACCACGCTTCTTTAGGTTCAAGTAGTGATTCACATTCACCCACAAAACCAAGGAGAATCTACAAAAGTATCTGCAAGGTTACTTGTTCCTCTTCTTTTTCCAAATGTGAACACAGAAAAACTCGCGTCAACACACAATGATAACGACCAAAGGCAAGCCTTGCATACATTTCACACATTGATTGCGTTGGAGATGTGCTAACTTCAGCTATTAAAAAAGAAAACAAAAAATTTTATACTTACTTATTCTTAGAAAATCTATGTTCATGACCACCTAACGACAATGACATTCACTTCTAATTTTTCATGTATTGATACCACAACTATTGTTGTCAAAGCTTCGAGTGTACTCGAAGGCTACAAGATGGAAATAATGTTCAGCATACTGGTGAAATGCGGTTATCAAAGCTTCTATACAGGGTAGGGCAGCTAAGACAGGCCACTCCAAATATATCTAGAATGAATAAATATATCGAGGTACGGTTTTCTCCAAGTTATAGCGGACGATATGGAGAATTTGCTGACGTTCGCAAGTAACTTTTGTGGTTTATACTATGCCCTAGTATACTAAATGGAAGCATTCACGTAACTCTGGTATGGTTCAAGTGTTTACTATCGCGGCTGTCAAACTAAGTTCTCAAAATTTTGATCTTCAGCATTGCTACACGCTATAAACTGATTCTGGTGGAACAGTACTGCACGTTGAATTTCATCTAGAGTTAACGGCAGCACAGGCCCATGTCATAAGGCATGACTCCGTTCGGGAGTGGGTGTTCCCTTAAAGAACTATTGTTTTAATTTTCGACATAGATAAAAGTACTGAAGTGTTAAGTGTGGTGAGTATGTAGACAATTTTGCCTTTCCGAACGACCGTTCCATTGCTATCCAAATGTTCTCTTAAGAGGATCTGCTATTGCAATTACGGAATGGGAGAGACATCTGCCATGCTTGTACGACGCCAGTTATTTATGTCCAACGGGAAGCCTTCCAATAACTGCGGCAGCAGTGTATGTTAGGAACTCGAGATCCTTGAATATATTTAGAACACCATCAAGAAAACAGAGACCAATGATGCGGGTCTTGAAAGACAATCACGAAACGTTGAGGGCGTTGTTTTTGGTTCAAATGGCTCTAAGCACTATGGGACTTAACATTTGAGGTCATCAGTCCCCTAGACTTAAACTACTTAAACTTAACTAACCTAAGGACATCACACATATCAATGTCAGAGGCAGGATTCGAACCTGCGACTGTAGGAGCAGCACGGTTCCGGACTGAAGCGCCTAGAACCGCTCGACCACAGCGCCCGACGGCGTTGTTTTTATCCGCTTCTTTTAGTCAGAATGGATTTTCAACTAACGATTAGTGCACATGGCGAAGATTGCCTCGTCCATGGTTTGTAAACGACCCTTCTTCCCTAAACAAATGTTTGCATGGATATGCCGCATCACTTCGCACTTTTCGTAGATAATATTCAGAGAACTGTAATCAGTTTTGGAAGTCACTGTCATGAAGCTGTAGATGCAGCGAAATGCGAAATGGATGAAATTCGATGGGATTTAGTGTTCGCAGAAAACTTGTCTGATATATTTCTCTCGTACTTCCGAGATTCGCTTAATCATATTTGCACTATGTGGTGCTGCTGCTAAAATGTTAACTTCAATTCTTCATCAGTTTCTCTTCCTTTTTCTTGGCATATTTTATTCTCCACGCTTCCAGTTTGAATCAATTTTTCTATGATTTTTTTTAAATTTTTTGTAAAGGCAGATCGTGAGCCCTTGGCACGATATCGACACTCTTCAGCGTACTACAAGCGCACCGCTAATCTAACACTGGCGACTTTCGCCACAAACGATATTCAATTTTTCGACGGTCGTATACATTGTGAATGTCTCAATAGTTTTACGACCACGTGTTTGCTCACATTTGATGTAGAAGGATAGACCTTTGTGGAACATCATCTCCTGACGACGGACAGTGGATTGCTACGCTGTTGTCTTGATACTATTTCACCAAGATCCATAAATGGTATGTCGTTGAAGTTCTCTTAGAAGCTTCTTTCAAACGCCACACAAAAGCATATAGTTCTACTAGAAAAAACAAAATCGGGGTCGTACTTCGGCTACTATAAACGATAAAAATTACTTGATTCGCCATATTGTTCGCTGTAACTTGGCGAAAACCGCCCCTCGATATATTTACTCATACTGGATATATTCGGGGCGGACTGTCTCAGCTGACTCACACCCTACAAACAGGGTGAAGTAGTTATGACAGACCACCTGATAACTCGTTCACTTTTAGGAACAGAAGAAAATTTTTCAAACAAAAGCTGCTTAGCTTGAAGGGAGACATAATGCAGCGTTCACCATTTCTTCGTGGGTGGGAGGGTATAGGATATATGATAGTCAACACTATTTTAAAATGGATTGGCATTTTATATTATTTACCTTGTAATGATACGTTTGAAAAGGTGTACAATGCATTAGGTTCTGTTAGGTTTGGTTATATAGGAGGGTCCGTTAACCATGGTGCATCAGCGACAAAGTACTACGAGCTTGCTTTACTGTGCACGTTACAACGAATGTAAACAACATTATACTCGCTGTATGTTCCGTGTTTTATCTGTTGCATGAAGACCATTAAATGAAAACCACATCCCACTCACTGCATGATTCGTGGGTTTATTTGTTGCATGAAGACCATTAGTCTGTGCTTTGCTGTTGTAGCGAATAGACGACGTCCTCCCATACTTATCAGATCTCCACAATTTTCTACGC
Organism: Schistocerca cancellata; assembly: GCF_023864275.1. Lineage (NCBI taxonomy): Eukaryota > Metazoa > Arthropoda > Insecta > Orthoptera > Acrididae > Schistocerca > Schistocerca cancellata. The sequence continues at coordinate 361,662,521 of NC_064631.1, forward strand.
ACAAATTGGGGAAGTGGATATAGTTTTTAATTACGGAGAATATTGCCAAAATAAGAGATCAGTAGTGCGATTATACGCTGTGAGAGGTCTTGATGGCGCAACACCTTTGCTGTCTACCTTGGCAAACACAATACATTTCAGGAAACAGGAAACGTCGATAGTCAAAAACGTAAACGGCTCAAATCAGCAATCAATGAGCGACATGCAATTGGCATCTTAGCAGCTGTAGCACACAATCCGCACGTTAGTACAAGACAGCTCGAACGCGAGGGTGGAATCAGTGAAAGAAGATTTCTGCGAATACTGTATTCGAACAAATTTCTCCCATACCACATACCACCTCATCAGGAGCTCCGTGGCGATGACTTTCGACGAAGGGTAAATTCTACGAATGGGGGCTATGGAAACCGCAAAGAGATGATATGTTCTTGATCAAGATATTATTTACAGATGAACCATCATTTACAAGACACAGACACGTAAATCTTCGAAACATGAACGACTTGCCCTCTGAAAACCCACAGAGGATAAGAGAAATGGACAAACAAAGTCCTTGGTCAGTCAACGCATGGTTCAGTCTTCCAAATAATCGAGTTATTGATCTCTATTTTATTCATGAGAACTTAACTACTGCGAAGTATTTTGATTTCTTAAAGCGGTACTGCCAATTGAGCCGTGCTCTCCTTCCTCTGGCGCATCGCCAGAGGGGGTCACGGTGCTTAGCGTACGATCGCTGGCGGCTTTCGGAGAGAGAGAGCGTAGTAGCGTGCGAGCAGTTTGTGGTAGGTGGCCCGCGTGGACGGGCGCGTTTCGCGAGCGGGATTGTATCGTACGGTGAGCTGTTTTGAGGTGGAAAGCCACGCCTCGTCGCGGTTTATTGCCTCCTGGTAGAGCGACGCACGCTGTTTGACAGTTTAAACTGCCTGTGGTCGCGTGTGTGTGTTCGCCGTTAAATGGTAGACTGTCAACTTGATCTGCAAGTTTGCGTCTTGCCGATTCGTGTTATGGCTTTCTTGTAGTGTTCCCCGAATTTTCCTGTTGTTAACGTGCACCGTTGAATGACAATTTGTTTAACGCCATGCAACAAGATGTGCCTAGGACAGAGCGATGTTGAGTGTTCAAAGAGCGTATAGTTGAAATTACTGTTATTTCCAAATACGTCGTTGCTCTGTGGTTATTAAATACTGTTGGCAAGATTACCACTTTTCAACAGAATGCCGTTGATACTCCTGTTGATGTTAACTTGCACCGTTGAATGGCAATTTGTCTAACGACAAGCAACAAGAGGAGCCTTTCGACATAGCGACGTTGACTGTTCAATGAGCGTACAGTTGAAATTACTTTTATTACCAAATACGTCGTTGCTCTGTTATTATTAAATACTGTTGGCAAGATTACAACCTTTCGACAGAGCGCCGTTGATATTCCTGTTATTGTTAACGTGTGCCATTGACTCACAATTTGTTAAACGGCAAACCACAAGAAGAGCCTTTCGACACAACGCCGTTGAGTGCTCAATCAGCGTACAGTTGAAAATACTGTTATTACCACATGTTTATTGCCACTAGCAGTTGTACTCGAGGCTTGTGACTTGGTTGATTACATAGTTTTAGTTTTTTAAAATATACGTACATGTTACTGTTTAAGCCACGTTTATGTATGTGTATGTTGGGTCGCAGCAGGTCTGACGCTTGATTATTGGCGTTGTCAGCAAGATAACATAGTTCTAGTTTTATATACATATTGTTTTTTAAACTTTCTTATTTTTAATGTAAGTATATGCTGGGTCGCAGCAGGTCTGGCGACTAAGTATTGCCGGCCGCGGTGGCCGTGTGGTTCTGGCGCTGCAGTCCGGAACCGCGGGACTGCTACAGTCGCAGGTTCGAATCCTGCCTCGGGCATGGGTGTGTGTGATGTCCTTAGGTTAGTTAGGTTTAAGTAGTTCTAAGTTCTAGGGGACTTATGACCTAAGATGTTGAGTCCCATAGTGCTCAGAGCCATTTGAACCATTTGACTAAGTACACTCCTGGAAATGGAAAAAAGAACACATTGACACCGGTGTGTCAGACCCACCATACTTGCTCCGGACACTGCGAGAGGGCTGTACAAGCAATGATCACACGCACGGCACAGCGGACACACCAGGAACCGCGGTGTTGGCCGTCGAATGGCGCTAGCTGCGCAGCATTTGTGCACAACCGCCGTCAGTGTCAGCCAGTTTGCCGTGGCATACGGAGCTCCATCGCAGTCTTTAACACTGGTAGCATGCCGCGACAGCGTGGACGTGAACCGTATGTGCAGTTGACGGACTTTGAGCGAGGGCGTATAGTGGGCATGCGGAAGGCCGGGTGGACGTACCGCCGAATTGCTCAACACGTGGGGCGTGAGGTCTCCACAGTACATCGATGTTGTCGCCAGTGGTCGGCGGAAGGTGCACGTGCCCGTCGACCTGGGACCGGACCGCAGCGACGCACGGATGCACGCCAAGACCGTAGGATCCTACGCAGTGCCGTAGGGGACCGCACCGCCACTTCCCAGCAAATTAGGGACACTGTTGCTCCTGGGGTATCGGCGAGGACCATTCGCAATCGTCTCCATGAAGCTGGGCTACAGTCCCGCACACCGTTAGGCCGTCTTCCGCTCACGCCCCAACATCGTGCAGCCCGCCTCCAGTGGTGTCGCGACAGGCGTGAATGGAGGGACGAATGGAGACGTGTCGTCTTCAGCGATGAGAGTCGCTTCTGCCTTGGTGCCAATGATGGTCGTATGCGTGTTTGGCGCCGTGCAGGTGAGCGCCACAATCAGGACTGCATACGACCGAGGCACACAGGGCCAACACCCGGCATCATGGTGTGGGGAGCGATCTCCTACACTGGCCGTACACCACTGGTGATCGTCGAGGGGACACTGAATAGTGCACGGTACATCCAAACCGTCATCGAACCCATCGTTCTACCATTCCTAGACCGGCAAGGGAACTTGCTGTTCCAACAGGACAATGCACGTCCGCATGTATCCCGTGCCACCCAACGTGCTCTAGAAGGTGTACGTCAACTACCCTGGCCAGCAAGATCTCCGGATCTGTCCCCCATTGAGCATGTTTGGGACTGGATGAAGCGTCGTCTCACGCGGTCTGCACGTCCAGCACGAACGCTGGTCCAACTGAGGCGCCAGGTGGAAATGGCATGGCAAGCCGTTCCACAGGACTACATCCAGCATCTCTACGATCGTCTCCATGGGAGAATAGCAGCCTGCATTGCTGCGAAAGGTGGATATACACTGTACTAGTGCCGACATTGTGCATGCTCTGTTGCCTGTGTCTATGTGCCTGTGGTTCTGTCAGTGTGATCATGTGATGTATATGACCACAGGAATGTGTCAATAAAGTTTCCCCTTCCTGGGACAATGAATTCACGGTGTTCTTATTTCAATTTCCAGGAGTGTATTACTGTTGTCAGTAACACCTGCTACTTGTTGCTTCAACGATTATCTTGCTTTAGTCCTTTATCTATGTCTGTTAATATTTAAAAGGTAAAATAATTCTGAACATTTAATAGTCTTACCCACAGTAAGTTTACCTGGTAGCTTACGGCCATCACCAGTAGTATTCTGGACTTGTTGTATGTTTGATTACATTTTTCTAGTTTTATGTACATGCGTACTGTTTAAATCTTTTTTATATCAATTTTGGTATATCCTTTTATATACATTCTTCCGACTTAAGGTTTGGGAAGACAAGAAACGTCTGTATTTATGATCATTGCAGGGCCGATATTGGTTTCCGATGTTCCGCACCCAACTGTGATCCCGTACCCCGTACCTTGGGCGCGTATTTAGGTTGAGAGAGTTGCCTATTCTGAGGCGCGCCACTCGCTATCTCTGTTGGAGCATGTACTGCTCGATCCCCCCCGGAACTTGGCCTAGCCCTCCCACTCCCACTCCCACTTAACGATAAATCCAGACTTGAGTTGGACCATATCACCAATATAACTAGAAGACATCACACTGGACGTACAAGTCATGTAGTACCAACTCGATAGATGTGCAGCACACTCAGTATGGAATAGTACAGGAGTTCTTAGCAACAGATTTGAAGATCGTTGGATTGGTGTGGCCTGCACTTTTGCCAGATCTAATGGCTATGGACTTTTACGTGTCTCGTAAATTAAAATAAGAAGTTTACAACGAAATCTCAACCACTCATGAAGATGTGAAAGATCATATTATACAAGATCGTTCTGATATGAGCTAGGATGAAATTCAACGTGCAGTATTGCTTACATCAAGTCGCTTTGAAAAATGTATGACTGCTAACGTAAGACTGCTAATAGTAATAACTTTGGACAAGTGTTACAAACAATGTGAAAGACGGGAAGCATTATTGGCTTGTCCCCTTCCTTTTCTTACTGCCCACACGAGCTCTTTTTTGTGGGTCAATTAAGGAGGTGACAGCAAATGATAGGGTGCCGAGAATTTTATCTTGTAATTGCTCAAGTGGATGATGATATAACCTTCGTTTCCGTATATTTTTGTGGAATCTGTTTCGTGACCACTCTGCGCAGTCGAAGCGCGTTGGAAGTGGCAGTTGTCACGTGCTGGCTGAGCTTCCGGAAGGCCGGCGGACACTGACAGTGAGCTGGATTCGCGGAAAAACACCTCGGGGACGACCTATCGCGGCAGCCAGCAAGGGTCAGCATGTCGCTTTCAAGTCGCCCGAAGTAAGGATTGCGTGACTTTCAGGGCTGGCTAAATGCGACGGTCTGGCACCGTGTTAATCGCGTTACAGTAGGGTAAGCACATCCTTGCCGCCTTTTGGCGTTTCGCTTAGAGAGTCAAAGCACCTGTGTGTGACTGTGTGGGCGTTACGGGGAAGCCTGCTTAGAATTACGTGTCTAATACGTCAGGGTGTCAACTCAGTGGCATCCACTTAGACATGCCTGCTTGCTTATTCTGTTGTCTGTCCAAACGCCTGTGGCTTCCAGCACACGCAAAAAGCGAGATAGGCGATTGGAGGACAGTCAGTGGCACTTGCTGACGTGACAAGGCGTCACTAAATTTTGGGGGCAAGCCTTTTGGTTGGGGGGGGGGGGATTATGCGAGATGTTTTGGAGGGGCTGTTGCGTGGCGATTTGTATGCATGTGATTGATGTCAAGATCCACGGCCGGCCGCTATTGGCAGTCTTACGACTTGGCGGGAACGATGCCCAACTACTTTTTTGGAGTTTCTTTGGAGAGAGGAACTTTTCAGCTGGGGACACTCATCTGGATTGCTGGAGAGGTAGAACGTGGAGTAAAGACCGGTGTCAAGTTAGGAGTGTTAGTACTCTCTCAATAATGCACGTAGAGTTTCATGGAATCCGATTCAGTTGAAATGACTTAGCGTTCGGAGACATGATTCGTGTGAGTACATCAGCCGATGTACGCAGCTCGAGACGGAGGTGACTGATAATGTATTAACAGCTTCAGCACAGTAGGCTCTTAGATGAGTTATCCTGACGCCCTCGCCAGCATGCACGTCCGCACTGTAGCCGCAACAGACCTTCTTTGTATGTGCACTCTATTTACTTGCTTTGGTACTCAATCACTGTGCCGCAATAGTGCTACTTCAGTCAGTTAGAAATTATTGTCGTTCTCACAATAGATGGTAGGTAACCATAGTAACTTGTCAGGCTCCCATTTCAACATCGCTAACTGATCATTCTTACATACCAATTGTATTTATTTGTGCATTTATATGGCCGTCTGCTTTATATCATGTGATTTCTATGTTTTTAGTTACTAATTCTCATGCTCATACTGAAACCTACTATCATTTCAGTAGCACAGGAACACCATTTACTATCCAGTCCTCAATCACGTTTTTGAAGGGGATGTTAATCAATGAGTTCATTAATTACGCAAAGCTGCCAACTCAGGAACTGTTCACTAATGGCCAAATATATTCTTTTTGCGTTACAGATTTCCACTGCATTGCAGATACAGTGATAGCTCTTGGGGCTGGTGGAAATCATGTTAATATTCTGATACAGGTTTTTATACAATCAGGCAGCTCAGTTTCACCCCACCACCGTGGCCCCTTTCATAATATGGCAACCCCACCATTAGTAAGAACTATACTAGGAAGACTTGAGAGGCAGTCAATTAATTAATTAAATCCACTAATTTGTTTTCAATTCCGCAGTAGTATAGACTGTTGCCACGAATATATTAATTCATCAGTTTTCTCTCCTTTTCATTCAGCTGATTTTATTTATTGTTCATGTGTTTGTTTTGTAGCTTCTGCACCACACCTCATGTTTTGCAGATATCTACCACTGCTGACAGCGTTGCAGATTATTTTGGATGGGTTCTCAAATCAATTGCACAGATATTGTTTTGGGTTACATTTATGTGTAGGCAAAGACTAGAGTTTCACATCATTCTCATAGTCATATTTAAACTTTGCATGAATGTTAACTAGAAGCAAAGATAGTTTAAAACAAAGGGGGAGTCGAACAGCATACAACAGTGGAGTTTGCACAGGACAGGAACGAAGATGTACCTGGGAATGAGATGTACTATCCCACGAAATTGGCAGATATGAGCACAAATCAAAGAAGGGGCTTAGTACCTGATCGTGAGGTGTTGTAGGAATGAGCGAGGAAGAAGACACAGTCGGCGATAGTAGATATACTGATGTTACACTCTGGATCTAAAACGACACAGTTTAAATCTAAAATAGGCCAATGCCGCCACGTCAGTGCAGTAGCGAATGTGAATCATGTGTCTCTGTCACCAGTACTTGCCACAGACCATGAGAATGAGTCGGATTTACTCTTTCAGATTCTGAATGAACTGAAAAAGTTAGATAGGAAGGGACAACACGAAATGAAAGAAGTAGAAAGGAGAGAGGAGGCAGAACAGAAGAGAGAAGAAGAGGTGAAAGTATTAGCAACGAATCACCAGATTATATCTTTCACAGCTCAGAAAATGTACCTATGTTGCGAGAAATTGTAATAGAAACTTCTATGTTTGGAAGAAAGTTTCGTAATTCAGAAAGGAAACCTTGGAATGAATTACGTGTATTAGCAATGAGTGATATGGAGCCTTTCAATTTCTTTAACAGTGTTTTCAAAATAAGTGTGCAGTATTATTGTATTAAGATCAATAATTCATACTTGAAGAATTCAAGACGGAGAATAAATATTTGTGAGCGGTGTGTAAATGAAATGCTTTCTGTACGACCCAGAGATCTAATTTATAAAATGTCTTGTGTCGACAACATATCACTAGTTGTTAATCCTTTGGAAGTTGTGGAAGGTGTATTTGCACCACCTATTGCAACTAAATATAATTATTGGTGGCCTCAGCTCCCAGTTGGTGCACATTGACAGCGCAGAAAGATACGTATATAGCTTCTTTTCTGTGTTTACTTCGTAAATTTTTACTTAAATTGCGTGTGAATTTCGTATTGGAGGTGTAATTTCGAGTTTTAGTTACTGTAATCGTAAATTCTGGCAGATTGTAGCGCAGTCGTTAGGCATTTGTACAGGTTAGTTCATACATTCTTTGCGTGTTTCCCTTGCGTTATCTAGGCACGGACTCGTGTTTCAGTAACTGTTGTTCAACATCGATTAGAATGGACAGGGACTGTGAACACTGTGTTCGGATGAGGGCTGAGTTGGCATCCCTTCGCTCACAGCTGAAGGCGGCGCTGACTTCGGTCGCGCAACTTGAGGTTGTTGCCAATGGGCACCACTGTGGGGCGCCGGACTTCAGTATCACGGGGATGTCAACCTCGTCCTGTCTGTCCCCAGATCGGTCTGCCGCTGTGGTTACCCCGGTTGCTGCCCGCAGTGGGGCTGAGCCCTCGCCTGTGTCTGATTGTGAGGTCGTTCCAAGGCGTGACAGGCAGCGAAAGACGTCCCCGGAGGCTGATCAGAAAGCCTCCCTGGTGCGTCTGACAAACTGGTTTCAGGTACTGTCTCTGGCTGAGCCAGCTGCAGCTGCCTGCCATGTTTCAGAGGATGATTCTCAACCTTCAAGGTCCGGGCAATCGCAGAGGGTGGGCTTATTGGTAGTTGGGAGCTCCAATGTTAGGCGCGTAATGGGGCCCCTTAGGGATATGGCGGCTAAGGAGGGGAAGAAATCCAGTGTGCACTCCGTGTGCATTCCGGGTGGAGTCATTCCTGATGTGGAAAGGGTCCTTCCGGATGCCATGAAGAGCACAGGGTGCAGCCAGCTGCAGGTGGTGGCACATGTTGGCACTAATGACGTGTGTCGCTTTGGATCTGAGGAAATTCTCTCTGGATTCCAGCGGCTCTCTGATTTGGTGAAGGCTTCCGGTCTTGCTTACGAGATGAAGGCAGAGCTCACCATCTGCAGCATCGTTGACAGAACCGACTGCAGACCTTTGGTGCAGAGCCGGGTGGAGGGTCTGAATCAGAGGCTCAGACGGTTTTGCGAACGTGTTGTCTGCAGATTCCTTGACTTGCGCCATAGGGTGGTGGGGTTTCGGGTTCCGCTGAATAGGTCAGGAGTTCACTACGCTCAGCTGGCGGCTACACGGGTAGCGGAGGCTGTATGGCGTGGACTGGGCGGTTTTCTAGGTTAGAAGGCCTCGGGAAAGTACGGGGTGGGCTGCAATCTCAAAGGGTGCATGGTAAATACAGGACGTGCTTGGATCAAGGAACAGTCGGAATTGTAGTTGTAAATTGTTGTAGTTGTGCTGGGAAAGTCCCTGAGCTTCAAGCGCTAATAGAAAGCACAGAAGCTGAAATCGTTATAGGTACAGAAAGCTGGCTAAAGCCTGAAATAAGTTCTGCAGAAATTTTTACGAAGTCTCAGACGGTGTTCATGAAAGATAGATTAGGCAGAATTGGTGGTGGAGTGTTTGTGTCTGTCAGTAGTGGTTTATCTTGTAATGAAGTCGAAGTAGATACTCCGTGCGAATTGGTATGGGTGGAGGTTATACTTAACAGCTGAACTAAGTTAATAATTGGCTCCTTCTACCGACCCCCAGACTCCGATGATATAGTTGCTGAACAGTTCAGAGAAAATTTGAGTCTCGTAACAAATACCCCACTCATACGGTTATAGTTGGTGTGGACTTCAACCTTCCCTCGATATTTTGGCAAAAATACTTGTTCAAAACCGGTGGTAGGCATAAAACATCATCCGAGATTGTCCTAAATGCTTTCTCCGAAAATTATTTCGAGCAGTTAGTCCACGAACCCACGCGAATTGTAAATGGTTGTGAAAACACACTTGACCTCTTAGCCACAAACAATCCAGAGCTAATAGAGAGCATCATGACTGATACAGGGATTAGTGATCACAAGGTCGTTGTAGCTAGGCTCAATACCGTTTCTTCCAAACCCACCAGAAACAAACACAAAATAATTTTATTTAAAAAAGCGGATAAAGTTTCACTAGAAGCCTTCCTAAGAGACAATCTCCTTCCTTCCGAACTGACTATGCAAATGTAGACGAGATGTCGCTCAAATTCAAAGATATGGTAGCAACAGCAATTGAGAGATTCATACCTCATAAACTGGTAAGAGATGGAACTGATCCCCCATAGTACACAAAACAGGTCCGAACGCTGTTGCAGAGGCAACGGAAAAAGCATGCGAAGTTCAGAAGAACGCGAAATTCGGAAGATTGGCTAAAATTTACAGACGCGCGAAATTTGGCACGGACTTCAATGCGAGAAGCCTTCAATAGGTTCCACAACGAAACATGGTCTCGAAATTTGGTAGAAAATCCGAAGAAATTCTGGTCGTATGTAAAGTACACAAGAGGCAAGACGCAGTCAATACCTTCGCTGCGCAGTGCCGATGGTACTGTTACCGACGACTGTGCCGCTAAAGCGGATTTATTGAACGCAGTTTTCCGAAATTCCTTCACCATGGAAGACGAATGGAATATTCCAGAATTTGAAACACGAACAGCTGCTAGCATGAGTTTCTTAGAAGTAGATACCTTAGGGGTTGCGAAGCAACTCAAATCGCTTGATACGGGCAAGTCTTCAGGTCCAGATTGTATACCGATTAGGTTCCTTTCAGATTACGCTGATACAATAGCTCCCTACTTAGCAATGATATATACAACCGCTCGCTCACCGATAGATCTGTACGTACAGATTGGAAAATTGCGCAGGTCACACCAGTGTTTATGAAGGGTAGTAGGAGTAATCCATCGAACTACAGACCTGTATCATTGACGTCGGTTTGCAGTAGGGGTTTGGAGCATATACTGTATTGAAACGTTATGAATCACCTCGAAGGGAACGATCTATTGATACGTAATCAGCATGGTTTCAGAAAACGTCGTTCTTGTGCAACGCAACTAGCTCTTTATTCACACGAAGTAATGGCCGCTATCGACAGGGGATCTAAAGTTGATTCCGTATTTCTATATTTCCGGAAAGCTTTTGACACCGTTCCTCACAAGCGACTTCTAATCAAGCTGCGGGCCTATGGGGTATCGTCTCAGTTGTGCGACTGGAATCGTGATTTCCTGTCAGGAAGGTCGCAGTTCGTAGTAATAGACGGCAAATCATTGAGTAAAACTGAAGTGATATCAGGTGTTCCCCAGGGAAGCGTCCTGGGACCTCTGGTGTTCCTGATCTATATAAATGACCTGGGTGACAATCTGAGCAGTTCTCTTAGGTTGTTCGCAGATGATGCTGTAATTTACCGTCTAGTAAGGTCATCCGAAGACCAGTATCAGTTGCAAAGCGATTTAGAAAAGATTGCTGTATGGTGTGGCAGGTGGCAGTTGACGCTAAACAACGAAAAGTGTGAGGTGATCCACATGAGTTCCAAAAGAAATCCGTTGGAATTCGATTACTCGATAAATAGTACAATTCTCAAGGCTGTCAATTCAACTAAGTACCTGGGTGTTAAAAGTTCGAACAACTTCAGTTAGAAAGACCACATAGATAATATTGTGGGGAAGGCGAGCCAAAGGTTGCGTTTCATTGGCAGGACACTTAGAAGATGCAACAAGCCCACTAAAGAGACAGCTTACACTACACTCGTTCGTCCTCTGTTAGAATATTGCTGCGCGGTGTGGGATCTTTACCAGGTGGGATTGACGGAGGACACCGAAAGGGTGCAAAAAAGGGCAGCTCGTTTTGTATTATCACGTAATAGGGGTGAGAGTGTGGCAGACATGATACGCGAGTTGGGATGGAAGTCATTAAAGCAAAGACTTTTTTCGTCGCGGCGAGATCTATTTACGAAATTTCAGTCACCAACTTTCTCTTCCGAATGCGAAAATATTTTGTTGAGCCCAACCTACATAGGTAGGAATGATCATCAAAATAAAATAAGAGAAATCAGAGCTCGAACAGAAAGGTTTAGGTGTTCGTTTTTCCCGCGCGCTGTTCGGGAGTGGAATGGTAGAGAGATAGTATGATTGTGGTTCGATGAAACCTCTGCCAAGTACTTAAATGTGAATTGCAGAGTAATCATGTAGATGTAGATGTAGATCTAGAGTGGCACAAGGAAATTATAGGGCAGGTACTCCACAGGTTTCAGGTGGATGGACAAAACAGAAAAGAAGAAACAGACAAAGCGTGGGAAGGCGAATTCCATGTTGGACGAAAGGTGTTGATGAAATCCTTCTCGTTGTCCAAAAAACGGAAACAAACATGTCGTAAGTTCTTTTCTGTGTACAATAGTCAATTCTGCGCAGAGAGGATCTCGCACATGAATGCGTTACAACTCGAGTCAGTGAAGTCTAGGAAATCAATTGGTCTCAACCATGTATCACATGTAAAACATTTTGTACAGTAAGATTATTGTTGTGAGGTCATACGTGTTAGGATTAGATTAATTAGTTTTTCCTTTATGTGTATATAAAGTACGAGTATGTGTTGCGCATTACATTTTCATTTATGTATAAAATTTTTGATGATCTATGATAACGACCATCCCCATGATGTTATAATACACAGCTTTGATGTCATCAGTGACAACGCGGAAAGAATTGCTCATCAATACAGCAAATGGCTTACTGTTACGTGAGAACGTTACCATCGTATTAAAGTTTGAGAGAATCTGAGACGCTTTTCTGTGTTTGTTTGGTTGTGTGTGTGTGTTTCAAAATGAAGCAGGCTGTCACTGATGACGTTGGGGAGGAGCTTTCTGTGTCAAATGAGTATGGGCAAGCATCAGATGCGTTACACCAAATCTTTGCGAGAGTTTTGTGTGAGTATGGGCATGCCAGGATGGCTACGTTACTATAAGAATAAGATATGACTCCTTATGTAAGGTTAGGAATCTGTCGAATTCGTCTAAAGGATGTTCATAAGTATCATTGATGGAGCAGATGCTGAGAGGAGACCCAGAGCTGATAACCTCGTTCTCAGTTGTGTCGAGATTTGCAGCAGAACACCTGATCAGGACTCATAGAACGTTATGAAAAGAGTAAAAATTGTGGTAATAATTGTGGGTCATCTTAAATGTGTAAGTGTAACCAATATTTTTCTCTCTGTTTTGTATTTCCTTGAGCTCATAATTTTATTACGTATACATTTTATCCGTCATGCACTGAATGGGTAGAGAGCATTCAGAGCCTTTGTGTTTGCGTTAGTTGTCTTCCTACGATTTATGTTTTGTTTGAAAGCTGTCCGCAGCAGGTAACCTTCGCCGACCACATCGCCGTGAAGAGAGCGAAGCACAGCTATTAGTTATTTAGATTTAACCAAAATTGTTAGATAAGTCATTAGGTGGTGGGCACAGCTTAATAAGACTTTCAGTCAATTCTACTGCATGTTAGGTTAAGCATTTTCCCCTTTATTATCAACTCTTTCCAAAATAATCGGTCATAAGTTGAGTTTATCCTTTTTGGCAGCAAGTAATTTATAAGACGGCATCTCGTGTGAGTATATACACTATTAGAAAAACAGTAGTTCAGAAGGGCCCGTTAGCTCAGTTTTGCAATAGAAGTTAGCAAATAGTATTGTCAATACTTTATAAATAGTTATATATCCTCTGTAACATAGCATGAAACATTTATCCATTACAAGGACCCAGCATTTTCATCTTCTTATGTAAACTAGAGGCAGTTATTAATCATGTTAAGCAACTTCCTTTATTTTTTGTCACATTTTTTGTAATAATTGCGTATTAGTAATGTAGATGTATCTAATAGGAAATGACGACCGACAGAGATAGTAAAAAGTAATGAGCAGCCAGAGACCAGATAAACATAGCAGAGCGCACAGACGAGTTTCCAAGGTCGACGGCAGCAAGCATCGGGCCCAGAGAGGAGGTGGCAGCTGCACGTCAGCCCAGCTGAGCAGGGAGTTGGCCCAGCACAAATTCCATGGAGAAATGTGAAAATACACTCCTGGAAATGGAAAAAAGAACACATTGACACCGGTGTGTCAGACCCACCATACTTGCTCCGGACACTGCGAGAGGGCTGTACAAGCAATGATCACACGCACGGCACAGCGGACACACCAGGAACCGCGGTGTTGGCCGTCGAATGGCGCTAGCTGCGCAGAATTTGTGCACCGCCGCCGTCAGTGTCAGCCAGTTTGCCGTGGCATACGGAGCTCCATCGCAGTCTTTAACACTGGTAGCATGCCGCGACAGCGTGGACGTGAACCGTATGTGCAGTTGACGGACTTTGAGCGAGGGCGTATAGTGGGCATGCGGGAGGCCGGGTGGACCTACCGCCGAATTGCTCAACACGTGGGGCGTGAGGTCTCCACAGTACATCGATGTTGTCGCCAGTGGTCGGCGGAAGGTGCACGTGCCCGTCGACCTGGGACCGGACCGCAGCGACGCACGGATGCACGCCAAGGCCGTAGGATCCTACGCAGTGCCGTAGGGGACCGCACCACCACTTCCCGGCAAATTAGGGACACTGTTGCTCCTGGGGTATCGGCGAGAACCATTCGCAACCGTCTCCATGAAGCTGGGCTACGGTCCCGCACACCGTTAGGCCGTCTTCCGCTCACGCCCCAACATCGTGCAGCCCGCCTCCAGTGGTGTCGCGACAGGCGTGAATGGAGGGACGAATGGAGACGTGTCGTCTTCAGCGATGAGAGTCGCTTCTGCCTTGGTGCCAATGATGGTCGTATGCGTGTTTGGCGCCGTGCAGGTGAGCGCCACAATCAGGACTGCATACGACCGAGGCACACAGGGCCAACACCCGGCATCATGGTGTGGGGAGCGATCTCCTACACTGGCCGTACACCACTGGTGATCGTCGAGGGGACACTGAATAGTGCACGGTACATCCAAACCGTCATCGAACCCATCGTTCTACCATTCCTAGACCGGCAAGGGAACTTGCTGTTCCAACAGGACAATGCACGTCCGCATGTATCCCGTGCCACCCAACGTGCTCTAGAAGGTGTAAGTCAACTACCCTGGCCAGCAAGATCTCCGGATCTGTCCCCCATTGAGCATGTTTGGGACTGGATGAAGCGTCGTCTCACGCGGTCTGCACGTCCAGCACGAACGCTGGTCCAACTGAGGCGCCAGGTGGAAATGGCATGGCAAGCCGTTCCACAGGACTACATCCAGCATCTCTACGATCGTCTCCATGGGAGAATAGCAGCCTGCATTGCTGCGAAAGGTGGATATACACTGTACTAGTGCCGACATTGTGCATGCTCTGTTGCCTGTGTCTATGTGCCTGTGGTTCTGTCAGTGTGATCATGTGATGTATCTGACCCCAGGAATGTGTCAATAAAGTTTCCCCTTCCTGGGACAATGAATTCACGGTGTTCTTATTTCAATTTCCAGGAGTGTAGATTATACAAAGTCATGCAGTTAGTGTAATCATATAAAATAATGTACTCTGGGACGTTTACTACAAAGGAAGCATAAGCGTGGTTTAGGTAAGGATAAGGGCCTAAACCGGCTGTCTCCCCTCTCCAAGAACCTTTTCTGGTAGAAAACGCGCACCGAATAGCAATACCATAGACGAGGGCAGACAATATTAGTAGTCTGGTGCATCTTCTAAGCGCTTTGCAGTCTTTGGTTTGCTCTTCCACATGATCTATACACTGTTGTATAGGAGGTGGTAGCACTTCTTGCTTCACATGGCTGGTCTTACGTATACACACATGTGCTCTACACTTTTGGTGAGGATATCGTGTGACAAGGCTAAGACAGTCATGCAAAAAATGTTGCAAATGCTTGGAGATTTGCTGTAGGTACCGCTTTACTGCAGAAATATGTAATGTCAGTGTCTTTTAAAATACGATTATGCAATGAAAAAATGTCAGAAAAAGACACATTTTGACGAAACATTGTTGAGAGAAATAGCAAGGCATATAGACTACCATTCTTGTTTCCTTGATCAGTATGTGAGTGTGGAATAGGAAAGAAAATCCATAATACTGCTACAATATACCCTCGCCATGCACTGCACAGCGGCTTGTATTGTTTGCGTTCAGGTGATGTACACGATGCTATAGATAGGAGGGTTGCAATGCCAGTAGGCTATAGCGAAACGCACGAATAAGAACTGCAAAGGATCAACGACTGATGTGATGACTGGCTGTAAATAAATGTAACATAGTGTACATAAAGAGGCGAAGATATCCATTACTGCTCGATTATGCAATCGGCAGAAAGCCACTGGAATCAATAGTAGCAGCCCCCAGACTGAACTAAGATAGAATTACTACATACTGCAAATTGTAGGAGAATCAGAAGCAATAGAAGAAATCTTACGGAAATGAGATTCATAATCCACGAAGAAGCAGCTTACGAAACACCTTTTCGACCGATTACATCGAAGTATAGCTAGCGTCTCTATCAGAAACCCGTGACCCTGTCAGTGGTCGTTCCAGTACCTGTATCATTCTGGACAGGGGTTTTGTATGCTGCAAGTTTGCAGAGTCAGATCTTGTTAGTAACAATGTATCATGCCCAAAAATTAAGACACAACTACAAATTGCAATGTAAGGCTGGCGGCATGTACCTATGCACCCATGTCGGATGCTTCCTAATAGTCTCCACCGACAGGCATGTTGAGACAGGCCTTTATTAATGGCATTGGGGTGACGGGCCTTGATTGTTGGCGGTCCCCATCCCATCCTCTCCCCCCCCCCCCCCCACGTCCCCCGCCAAATCAATCCGTAGCTATGGGTCGCGTCCAGCATCTTCGGTGAGCTGCGCAGAAACCGTTCTTCAGTGCGGCGTTCACTGACCACTTTGGATGTTTTTTTAATAATAAATGACATCGTTTTTGTTCCCGTCCTGTCCCTGTGGTTGCGATAACAGCACAAGTTTGGGAAATTGTTTACAGTGTCATTTAGCAAGTGTCCACATAATTGCCCGCAGAAACGGTCCTACCTCGATTACCCACTGCTCTTACACATCCACAGTAATGCCATGATGTTGAGACTGCCATTAGGTAACCTGATATTTCTTTACGTAATGCACTATACTAATTGTTAAAGATTAAAATATTTGGATATCAGTGTATTTGCTAAGATAATGCATTATGGTTCTAAATATTAAACATTTAAAGTCTCGAATTTATATGTGTATTTCGACGACATTTGTCATGATGAGTAACTTCAATACGATCCAGTTATAGGTGACCTTGATTTTCCCACCGTTTTTAGTCACACAATTGCCCTGGACGTAATGACCTTGGCACATATCACGGGGATGACTGTGACATGTCATGAATCTTGATAATGACTACGTAGTCTTGGTGAAAAAGGGCCTCACACCAACACTGATGCACTACTTATAAATTTAGACAGTGAAAGAAATAGCAGTCAATGAAACTATGATGAGAAGAAAACGAAGTAATCTGGAAAGAAAGAAGTAGAGGATCTGGAAAGAAAGAGACTGGCGACTGAAAAACTTCTGGTGTTGACATGACAGAATAATAAGTGATGCATGTACAGCAGACAAGGAAAAAATGTCGTTTACTATCTTGCCTACAACTGCACAGTAGTAGAGAATATACGGCATATTGTCAATGTTTCTCGTGAAGAGCAATACACTGCAATAATGGGTACGTGTGGGTAACACATTTTCTACGCTGCACATCTCAAGGTCAGAAGTCACGTTTGTTACGTCATCAGAAAGAATGCTGTGAATCATCAATACTTAAAAACACTTAAGGTGATTTGTTCTGCACATATTCTTTACTTGACGTCACAGACGGTATAATTTTGTGGCAACTCAGTTCACTGCAAAGGATATACACTGACGAAAATAAAACCATAACATCAAAATATAACTAATGCAGAGTAATGAAATTTTGGGAATAAATTTGTCTTGTTGACATATTTAAGTGATTAACGGTGCAAGATCAAAGGTCAATGCTGGCGCGTGATAAGCCACTGCAAATGTGAAATGCTGATACACTAATAACCGGTGTACCCGCCAGAATGTTGCATGCAGGTAAGCAAACGTGCATACATTGCATTGTACAGGTGCCGGATGTCAGTCTGTTGGATGGATTTCCATGACTGTTACAAATGTTCGGTCAGTACAGGGACGGCTAATGCTGGTTGAGGATGACGCTGGAGTTGTCCGATGAGGCTCCATATGTGCTCGATTGGAGACAGATATGGCGATCAAGCAGGTCAGGGAACATGTCAACACTCTGTAGAACATATTGGTTTACAACAGCGGTTTGTGGGCGAGCGTTATCGTGTTGGAAAAAAACTCCTGAAATGCTGTTCATGAACAGGTCGAATCACCAGAATGAGTACAAATTTGCAGTCAGGGTGCGTGGGATACCCACGAGAGTGCTCTTCCTGTCATACGAAATAGCGCCTCAGATCATAACTCCAGGCGTAGGTCCAGTGTGTCTAGCACGCAGACAGGTTGTTTGAAGGCCTCCTGACCAACACGCGGCCATCTCTGCCGCCGAGGTAGAACCAGCTATTATCAGAAACTACAGCAACCTTCACCCTAGCCTCCAATGAGCTCTCGCTTGACACCACTGAAGTAGCAAATGGCGGTGGATTGGAGTCAGTGGAAAGCACGCTACAGGGCGTCTGGCACGGCGCTGTCCTTGAAGCAACAGATTTATAACAGTTCGCTGTGTCACTGTGGTGCCGACTGCTGCTCATCTTGCTGCCACAGATGCAGTATTATGCCACAGATCCATACGCCAAATACGACGGTCTTCCGTGCCGGTAGCGTCGCGTGGCCGTCTGGAGCCCTGTCTTTTTGCGACTGTACTTTCTTGGGACACCACTGCCAGCAGTCATGTAGAGAGGCTAAATTTTTGCCAAGTCTTTCTGCAGTGTCGCAGAAGGATCATCCAGCTTTTCGTAGCCCTCTTACATCACCTCGTTCAAACTCAGTGAGGTGTTGATAATGGTATCTTTGTCGCCTTAAAGGCATTCTTGAATGACGTCAACCCAGCATGTCCAATCTCAAAGGTAACTAACGCTCACGATCGTTACAGCGAGTACTTAAAGCAAACATGATCTGCATCCTCATGGTCGCGTTACTACGCCACTCTTACTGGATTGGCGTGAAATTTAAATAGACATCATCTTTCAGATGTAAAAACAAGCCTACCTGCTATCGTTTATGTCGCACAACTCCTTCTTAGTGTTGTGATTTTTTTCCGTCATTGTATTTACTGGTTATGAGTGCAATCAGGGTCGTATGTAGCGTTGGTTCATGAACCACAATTTAATAAATTTTGGCTGTTACTCTTGTTTATATACACTACCGGCCATTAAAATTGCTACACCAAGGAGAAGTGCAGATGATAAATGGGTGTTCATTGGACAAATATATTATGCTAGAACTGACATGTGATTACATTTTCACGCAGTTTGGGTGATTAGATCCTGAGAAATCAGGACCCAGAACAATCACCTCTGGCCGTAATAACGGCCTTGATACACCTGGGCATTGAGTCAAACAGAGCTTGGACGGCGCGTACAGGTACAGCTGGCCATGCAGCTTCAACGCGATACCACAGTTCATGAAGAGTAGTGACTGGCGTATTGTGACGAGCCAGTTGATCGGCTACCATTGACCAGACGTTTTCAGTTGGTGAGAGATCTGGAGAATGTGCTGGCCAGGGCACCAGTCGAACATTTTCTGTATCCAGAAAGGCCCGTACGGGACCTGCAACATGCGGTGTTGCATTATCCTGCTGAAATGTAGGGTTTCGCAGAGATCGAATGAAGTGTAAAGCCACGGGCCGTAACACATCTGAAATGTAACGTCCACTGTTCAAAGTGCCGTCAGTGCGAACAAGAGGTAATCGAGACGTGTAACCAATGGCACCCCATACCATCACGCTGGGTGGTACGCCAGTATGGCGATGACGAATACACGCTTCCAATATGCGTTCACCGCGATGTCGCCAAACACGGATGCCACCATCATAATGCTGTAAACAGAACCTGGATTCATCCGAAAAAATGACGTTCTGCCAATCGTGCAACCAGGTTCGTCGTTGAGTACACCATCGCAAGCGCACCTGTCTGTGATGCAGCGTCAAGGGTAACCGCAGCCATGGTCTCCGAGCTGATAGTCCATGCTGCTGCAAACGTCGTCGAACCGTTCATGCACATGGTTGTTGTCTTGCAAACGTCCCCATCTGTTGACTCAGGGGTCGAGACGTGGCTGCACGATCCGTTACAGCCGTGCGTATAAGATGCCTGTCATCTCGACTGCTAGTGATACGAGGCCGTTTAGATCCAGCACGGCGTTCCGTATTACCCCCCTGAACCCACCGATTCCATATTCTGCTAACAGTCATTGGATCTCGACCAACGCGAGCAGCAATGTCGCGATACGATAAACCGCAATCGCAATAGGTTACAATCCGACCTTTATCAAAGTCGGAAACGTGATGGTACGCATTTCTCCTCCTTACACGAGGCATCACAACAACGTTACACCAGGCAACGCCGGTCAACTGCTGTTTGTGTATGAGAAATCGGCTGGAAACTTTCCTCATGTCAGCATGTTGTGGGTGCCGCCACCGTCGTCAACCTTGTGTGAATGCTCTGAAAAGCTAATCATTTGCATACCACAGCATCTTCTTCCTGTCGGTTAAATTTCGCGTCTTTAGCACGTCATCTTCGTGGTGTAGCAATTTTAATGGCCAGTAGTCTAGCACATTTATTCTCTCATGACTTTTTCAGTTCACAGGGTATACTTGTTTAAAACGACTATCTGTACTAAACATAAGGCAAACAATTATCTGCATCTGGGATTCACATCCTTGTGTATCGTGCAGAATAGTGTGTTATATGTAGAAAACGTTTTCAACAAAACTTCTGCAATAATCGCATATGTTACAAATCCAAATTGAAGGCTTTTTTTCTTATCAACCTCTATCTATTCATCGCTGGAATAAGTAAGATTAGCTTAGTTTTGATTATTATTTAAAAGGATGGAATTCAGGATTGTTATCAGCATTAGCAAAAGCTTCTCCTTTCACGAATTCCTTACCAAAGAAGCATCTCCTTTCACAAATTCCTGATGATCGCCAGTGCATATTCACGACCAGTTGCATACACCGATTTCTTGGTATTTCTACAGCTGTTCGATAAAGTGGTGCACTGTATAAGTAAAATGAATGATGAAAACAGTTCACTTTCTCCGGCTAAGTTTGGTTGGACGGTCACCAATATTCTATTGCTAGGCTGTTGAATTATGTAGCACTGTTACTGGACAAGTGATAATCTGCAGTACATCGCTGGCATACGACATGGAGTAACATGAAACGTGATCACATATCATAAATCACATGCCTTGTGTGAGATGAAATAGTGTCTCGCCATACCACGGCTAAATATGACTTTCGTTGTATCGCTGACGAACTGCAAAACGAAATAGCTGGATCATAGTTCATCCCCACAGTTAATTATGTGCTTCATTCTGATGGCTACCGATATTTCTTGTTGAGAGCTATAAATGCCGCGGTGAGTCCGTTAATGAATATGACGATGTACAGTGGCTACAGTATATCAGACTAGGTGTCAAGTCCTCCACAGCCAAATATTCAGAAAATATTACTTACTCAAATTCGACACTTTCTCAATGACTTTCACTGTTTACAGAATTCTGTATTAGATAATCGCTTAATGCCCAATTAATTATTAACAGTTTTTCTGCAATGGTTCTTCTGCTGATAGTTCTTCTGCATAATTAATTTTTCTGTTGTGATTGTGCTCATCATCTGATGCTGTTTATGACGTTCGTGATATCACACATGGGCGACAGGTAATACAGTCCTTATCTGACAGTGTTTCTCGTGATATGTTTGTGCTTAATTTACGGAAAAGGAGCTTTCCAGGAATAACCACCTACTGTTATTCCATTTCAAGAGAGTCCATCACTGAATTTCGTGTACCCAACAGAGTCACTTGTTCCATTGCCAATAACTTCACAATGCATATGCTGTATTTATAATACAGTTGCGATTTGCTTCTGAGCATTGTTAAACATACGACCACCTCTGACAACATGGCACCATCGTGTGTCGAAATTTCTCAGTTCAAATATTTCATAAGTGCCTACAAATAAATTCAGAAATCAAAATGAGCAGAATAAGATAAAAAATAGTAATTCATAACGTTTGAGAAATTGCGAGGAAAGCTGGCAGGTCCAGAAATGAGGTTCTGTTGCCTTTACATTTGTTTTAATCCACTTTGCATTCGGTAAACTATTTCCTGTTGATGTGTCGACTGACAATAAATCATAATTATTGTGCACACTCATCTCACAAAAGTTACTACAGAAAGCGGCACTGTGTCGCCAGGAGCAAACGGCGATCTTGTCTTATTATTTTACGAACAAAGTGGTCAAACTAAACGTTGCATATTGGCGAAACTTTAATACTCAACGCTGTGATCTAGAAATACTTTACGATATTAATAGACTGGTGTGTTTGTAATGTAACTGTAGCAGAAACAGTTCATGTTTCTACCGCGGTATGTGCTGTCTATAGCAGCTGTGTCACGTGTACACATTGCTGTTCTTGCGCTGTGTATCATTACGAGGGTTGTGCAGCTTCATAATGACTCCGTCAATAATAACGTACAATCAGAGGCTCCGTATAGCCACTCTCGTGGAGTAGAGAATGAGACAGATGGCCGTCGCAGAAAATATCACTGCGGATCAAAGTAATATCTCTAGAATCTGGAACAAGATTCTAGCTACTGGATTAGTTGAGGATTGACAAAGAAGTGGCAGCAGAAGAAGAACAACAGGTGTACAGGACCGATATCTGCGTGTAACCGCAGGCACAAACTCTCAGCTCAACGCTACACGTCTACGGCAGTAATCCCTAACAGCTACAGGAGTGCACGTGTCAACATAAACGATACGGACTAGGCTCCAAGAGCAGGGATTACTCGCCAGAAGGCCTCTCAAGACTTCTCCTCTAAATCGTGTTCAGAAACGGGCTCGTGTTGGGACGTATCATTCTTTTCTGACGACATTCGTATCAGTTTCCACCCGGCCAATACTGATATTCGTGTATAGAGGCAACAAGGACTGCATTTACATCCTAACTGTATAGTAGACTGTCACCTTTATCAAGGCGATTCAGTCATGTTCCGGAGTGGAATCGTGTGTGGCCGCAGGATACCCTTTTGCCAACGCATGGGAGGATGAGTGGTGTGAGGTATCGGGACGACATCCTTGCACGCATTGTGGCTCCATTTGGTGAACATATTGGAGCTGGATTCACGCTGCTGGACGACAATGCATGCTCCTTTTGTCATTACCCAGCCAACACCTTCTTAGTGGAGCATAGAATTAGTCGGATGGAATGGTCTTCATGTTCTCCAGATCTCAGTGCACTGAGAATGCATGAACCACTCCAAAACGAGCGGTTTGCAATCGTCCTGTCCCGTAAGACACCTTGCAAGGCATCATAGGCAGCCGTGCAGGAATGGGACAACAGCCTATCCCACAGATTATCTGGATAATTTGATGATCAGTATGCCAAACCGCATCCAGAAGAATCTCCAAATACGAGGAGGAGCAGTTGCTTCATAAACAATGTGATATGCAAGATGACGGTGAGAAAAACTATAGTGTTTGCGGTGGACTCTTTTGTAAGGTTCTGTTTTTGTTTTTTGTTTGCGTTTGTAAAGTGCAAATGTGTTATTTTCTTTATTCTGTTTTCTTTTAACTTTACGTGACAGAACTAAGTCAATTTTATTTCCCATTACGTCCATTATTGCAGTATTAATTGTCTACTGTAGATCACCATATGTTGTAATAACTGGTTTCAGCTGAACTGCAACACGTTCAGATATAAAATATGGAGACGTTGATAGCTATCACAGACGTCAACTAGTGAGTGTAGTCACGTTTTGATGAGATGCGTCATCCAGTGCCGGTGACAGCTACCATCCTCTCCATATTTAGATCTGGAGATTCGACCGAAAGTGGTCCTAACAATAGAAAAACGTGATCTACGCTGTGCTTTCTTCATAAAACCGTTTTACATGCCTGTGAATAAGCAATGAAAAAACATTGCGTATGTTGTATTAGCCAAAGCAACAAATACCAAAAAGAGTGAAAAGACTATAGCCTACACATCAGTAAGCGTTACAGTTTCTCTCAAGGTGCGATCTGAAGTAATTAAAATTGGTAGAAGTGACACATATAGTACTCATGTTATGCGATGTGGTCTTTTTGGGTAGCATTGTTGACATGTTGCTATGATAGCGGCCTTCTCTTCATTATATGTTACTCTTGGGCTACCGATGTTTATTGTAATCATGTTTCTTGCTGTACTCATCGGAACACTGTTCCAAATTAAAAACCATGCTAGAACGCTGTTTCCGAAATAAATAGTACTAACTGTAACTTAACAGCAAATTGCTGTCGACTGATATCATTCAACAACTAATACAGGAAATAATTTTTCGTGGGAAAAGGTTGCCTGTTTGATCCGCGTCTTAATACACGAATGGAACGAAAAATTGCTCTTGAATGACTGTAGACAAACATCATTAGTTCTAACAGCCATTTATTTTATTATTTCTTAAATTCTCAAATTAAGGTTTTGACCACTTGTTCACTACCTCGTAAAAACTTCTCTTACAGTCTCAGTTTTTTATTGGTTTAGCAGTTCATGTAGTTTTCCGTTGTCTGTTGCCACAGGATTCAGTACATTTCTGGATTGTGAAGTAATAATAATGACGAACATTTTATAGTCATAGCCTACATTCAACAACTTGATTTCAACAAAATGAGTTTTCATCGTTTAGAAGGTACATTTGATTATATACTTGGAATGTTACCACCAAGTAGTACAATGTAAATGGCGTTAGCCACTAAGTTAGTTTTTGATTCGTCCGCAGATGATTTTTCAGTGATATTAGACATGAAATCTTAAAGCAACATTAAAAATTAGTTTTGAGTGACCTTGTTTATATCATATTATGAGTAAAGAGATTAAATGTAGTACAAAAATGAATCTACAAACAAAAAACGTTTGGTGCGCTTGCGCTTTTGAGGAAAAGGAGCGGGGAACGTGGCTTATTTGTTACGTGGATACCATCAGAGGCAGAAACCGACCACCTTGTTTTCCCTCTCAGCGAGCGACTTAGTCTTGCCATTCAAGCGCTTCAGAGGTGGTATAGAAGCACTAGCAAAGATGAGGGCTGCTCGAGGTACAGCCCTGGCAGCGCTGTGTACACTGCTCTTTATGCTGGAACAGCAGGGGAGTGGAGCCCTACCACATCTGCTTCGTGTGCGCATTTAACTAAAAGGGTTGACTCAGTTTGCACTTTCGCCTTTGTCCATCCAGCTGTTGGTCTTATACTCACATTCACGATCAAGATGTCGATCAGTTACACCGATTTCCGACTTTTTTAAAACTGCAACTTTTTAATTATCTCTCGATTAACTGTTGAACCGATATGTCATAGCTTAAACTTTTTTCCTGCGGATGCGTTGTAGTGAGTGTTAGTAGATGCAAAGATAGTCTACACTGAGTGGCTTCCTCTCGGACTGCTGTAGTATTATTGTTATAATAGTTTTAATTCAAACATATCTTTTTCTTAGTAGGTATTATCTTTGTCATTCATTTCCAGCTAGAGTATCCAATTCTCCCTCAGTTTTTCAGTTCATTATAATAATCTCGAGTACCTAGAAAAGATAGTTAGACGTCAGTATAATTAGGGACGAAATCTTAGAGAAGAGTAAAGAAAGAAATAGTCTATAAATCATAAGAGGATGATTTTCAGCATTCATCTCAGCAGGTTCAAGGAAACCACGGGGAAACAAATCTTCCCTCAGGAGAGAAATGCCGTCAGATGCTCTAAAATAATTGCCTTTTCTGTTGAATATAGAATATCGTTAAAATAGTGACAAAAACAAAAAATCAGCTTTTGAGGAAATGCTGCATAAATGAGTGCAGCTTTATACCATTTAACATGCATATTAATGAGGTGTTCAGCTTTTTGTTTCTAGGTTGCAACAGAACTACATAATGAACTGACGGAAAACGATAGCCTTATAATACAGTCTTGCACAGAATTAATAGTAACTAAATAAAAATATATTATTTTAAGAGACATTATAACAGTGTCACAGTCAAATGCCTGCAACTGTCTTTAAGTTTTACGTGATGTGTCTCATCTCTTACAATCTTAATTCCGTATTTTTATTATATCATTGTCAGTGGTGTTAGTGTTATATCCGTTTCTCTGGCTACGACTTTAACTTCACTTGAGACAATTTCTTCAGACAGAGACAGTTTCAGTGCTCTGCTGGCTATGTTTCTGATCGCTGTCACTTTCTATAATGTAAAGTTTGTTGTTGGTTTTACGTTATGTTGTCCATTGTATACTAAAGTGTAGGTTACTGAACAGTTCACAGACTTCACCTAATACTTCTTTACTCCTAGCAAAAAATGAAACCGTGTCATACACACATATATAATAGTATGATAATCTTTAGACAAGCGGACTCTGCAATCAAACAATTGGTGGTTTACTTACTATGATTAACTACACGGCTGAATATCAGAAGTTTTCAAATACTATTGGGGCTGAAAATGTGTCTCAAATCCTGATGCTTGAACTAGTTTAGTATTCTTTACCAGTAAGTCTTAGATTTTTCCATTATTGTCCACTGATGGTGGTAAAATAGCTCATTTGTCTGACAGTGTGCGTTATGTACAATTTTTTAACCCACATACGACTGAATTAATTTTTTGTAAAGTTTTGTACATTTCTTACAGGAATGTGTTACACAGGCATCATATAACCTGTCAAAACTAGTTTCATGCTTAAAACCAATTAGTATATTAATTATTATATGATTAACAGGGTGTCCTACCTATACGTAGGAGTCAGTAATATAAGTAGCATTATAATTACGTTATTTGTATACGCAGTGACATTTATGACATTTCAAAGTTCATTGCACTTAACAACAGATCAAGCATATTTAAAACAATCACTTTGTATGAAACGTCATGAAACACATTTACAAGCAAACCATTATCGCATTTTACGCAACTTTTCGTGGTTTTTGTATGGCGGAGCTTGCAGTGAGTGTTTATTCTGGGCAATCACCCAGTGGTCTATTCAGTTATATCTGGAGTTTCGATGCTCTTTCTTGGATGATGTCCCTTTAGACTTGCATGCTTAGACATTTATTTCCAGGATGTAAGTTACAATACGACGACGAAATTCAAGATGATCCAGTTTCTTATTACCCTAAAGCCTATGTAACTGCCATGCATTTTGTTCGGCTGCATCAATGTAACGCTCTAATAAAATGAAGTACCATTTCTTCCGTCTGACGGATGTTCTGCAGAGGCTTATGTTTAGATCAGCCCGATCCACTGCACCCATGTTTTCATTGTAAAGGTGCATCATATGAGGTTGCTTGATAACTTTGTTTTCTTCACACTCAGCGTATATCGTTTTACTGTGTGTAATGGCTTTACAGACGTAGAATTGGAATCTATTGTTACCACGCTATTGTCATTCCATTTTGCAACTAATTTATTACTAGATTTGTCACTTACCAACAGTTTCCCGGTTTCCCAAGGGAATTTCTCCCTCTTCTTACTGTCCAGTAGGGGGCATTTTGTGATCCGATCCGGTTTTCGCTAATTGTCCCTGTAACTTGGATTGCTTTATCATATAATTCAGTAATAAAGGGAAATGATATGAAGTAACTATCGAAAAACCGGTGATAACAGTATTTCCCTAAGCTCAATAACACATCAGCATACTGAAGAGTGGCACTTGCTCCTAAGCTCAAGATGTTTGTAATTCTCCGGTTCATAAGGATCCATCCACACAAAGTATTCAGTCCTTGTAGGTCCTGTCGAGATTCTGTTAGCACATCATATTGGTTTTCCTCTAATGAACCGCTGACACTCCTGCTTACCGAAATAAGGCACCATTGTTTCATCAACGCTATGTTTTCCTTATGGGGTGCATTTTCCTGGCATCGTGCATAGAGAATATCAAATAACTGCCTCATCTTAGCGCACTTGTCTGACTTACTTAGACTGTCATTGGAACGTGGGTGTAAGTTGTGACATTATGGATTTGAATCTATCGCGAGAAAGAGCTCCATTACATATTCCGTCCCGGTACTACAATATAATCGCAAGTAAAATGATTGCAGAAAATTATATGATTTCAAGTGAAGTCATATCACCTAGTCTGTTCTGTTTGGCAGCAGATTGGTTTGTGAATGTAACAATGATGTCAATAATATAATCACCAAAAAAACGACCAAAATATTAGCGAAGGGCTTTGATTGTTCGGAAGATTATGTTGTTGACCCTGTTCAATACTGCACTCTGTAAGATCAAGTTTCTCCTAATGATACATCTTCCTCCTCTTTGTCTCCATTTTCATAATGTCTGCCTTCCTCTGCCACTACCTTTTCTCCTTTTGTTCCCATCCGTCCATTGTGTTCACTTACAATAATTATTTCGTCTTCTGTTTCAGTTCTGTTGACTTCCGTGTAAATTATCTATGTTTTCATCCCTTGATTCCTCATCAGTCACATCATCACAAACATTAGTGAGTGGGGAAGGGCTGTTAGTCAAATCTGACTGCTGCCATCCATGATGTCGTCATTGTGGTCATTGTTTTCAAGTATTCTCAGAGCTTAATCAAGACTGAAACACTATATAAAAGAAATAATACTGAATTAATGTCTGCTATAAGCGAGTCCCCCTTTGTGACTGATGTACTATGGCAATATATAGCTTTGAATATTATGGATTATTGTTGATATTATGCTAGTTTCACAACATCATATAATAAATTGCCTTGTTTTTAAGTAGCGGGTATACGAGTAAAATTAATAATTACAAATAAATATAATGCATATTACGCTGACCTTTCATACACAATGTGACGATATTCTGGCATTTTTCCAAGCATAGGTACGTTAAAAAAATTTCCACTAACAAATACAAATCAGATATTTTGATTCTTGACTCCAGTTTAAACTTCTAAGAATGGCTTACAGAAGCAACCAACTCCTGATCATATCATGCAAAACAAAATAATGCATAGCGTCCTACATGTAGTACGCTAGCCTTATATGGATTAAGTAACATACAGTGCATATTTTTCTTGGAAAAATTTAGTTTCTCCATAAATTCAAAATAATATAGTCAATAAGTATGTAAACACATTGCCTTTTTATGACAAAAGTTCTTTCAAATATTCCAAATAAGAAGAGTGATGACGTCGCTACAGAAAAGTACAGAAAGGTTACAGTTTAACGGAAATTACTCTGCTGGAATCATCGGATTAGCAATAATCGCTGATCTTATTTTATGTGCATAAGATTTCAACAAATTATTGCCGAGTAACAGTCGTTCAGTACAACCAAACCGACTAAGTACCGTTTATTTCCAAAATCAAGCTTCCATTCGCTCACCTAAGGATGTATAGAAAGTTTGAATACATTTCAGTTAACGTTGGACTTAGTTGTGTATAAAATGTACGTTTGACCATCAGCTGCTTTTATTTTAAACCCATATGTCGACCGGTTTCAGTCACGGACCATCTTCACGGATAAGGGTTAAAATGGTTTAAGCCACAACATTACATTTGTTATTACTTAAATAATGTGTAGAGCATGTCATAGATATCAATATACAACACATGACTTTTAGAAGCAAACATACTAGTACCAAGTGTGCACAGAGCAGTACTCTGGACTGAATTCTATTTATGCAGGCATATCTATATATCATTCATCGACTGTCCTGAACTGGTGTAACAAAAGAAATCTTTAACATTGACAGCGTTATTGTAAGTAAGCCATTGTTTACTTTAATTAATTTCGTTCTTACTGAAGATAATTTATCCAACTTATTGCAGAAAAAAACCTGTTAATTATAAAGCAATGGAGGATTCCGTAATAATGGTAACTGTACAGTTTACAGACATGAACGGAAGACCAACGTCAAATGGAACATAGACGAAAAAGTAAATTGAAGAAACCTTTTTAGTATGGTTCACATGTATCCGTGTGTAGAGACCGAGTGTGATGGTTGATTAGTTAAGAAACTGGACTCATATTGGGAGGACGACTATTCAAGTCGCCACTTGGACGTCCAGACTAAGGATTTCCATGGTTTTCCTTCATCGCTTTAGGCAAATGCCGGGACGATTCCTTTGAAAAGGAATCAAATGATTCCCCTCTCCAATCTGAGCTTGTGCTCCAGTAACCTCGCCCCAGACAGGGCGTTAAGTCCTATTCTTCTTTTCATTTGCCTCGTCTAAAACTACCGTTCAACTACAGAGCTTGAATGACGGACTTAGTCTCTTCAGACAAACAAAGGGAGAACTGAGATCACAGATTTTTACCTCTGACTATATCTTCGGTCTACAGCTAATGATTCTTACAAATAACCAACTATTATTAGTCCCCAGTTCATTTCCGCTTCCCGCTCAAGTAAGAAAAAACGAAACGTATGAAAAAATTATGCCAGTCAAAATTGGAATGTCATAAATCGACGGATTATCAGAAATCCGAAAACTGACCCCTGATCGAGAGAGTGACGCGTTGGTAAAATATTGAAGTAGCATCATGTATCGCGTTCAAGCTCTTGTTCAGCCATCCATATTTAGAGTTTTGTAATTTTCCTCATCACTTAAGGCAGGCGCTGGGGAGTTCCGATGAATAGATCACGGTCGGTTTCCTTCTCTAATCCGAGCTTCACCTTTGTCTCTAATGGCTTCGTGTCAACGGGACGTTAAACCGAAGGAGAATGGTTACAGTCGACTCCTCCGACATGTTCAGAATGCTGAGTAAGCTTGATCTAAAATGGGCAAAGACGAAATACAGCAATCAGACTGACAGTATGATGTAAGGCGCAGTCCGTCGTTCTTGAGTTATTCTGCTATCTGATTCGAATGACATGGAGAAAATATTGTTGAAACTTTGTAGAAATGGTATTAAACTGGTGACGACCAAGATGATCAGTGTTACAAAATTACAATGTCCGTTCTGTTAAAGATTTAGCAATGATAATAGCAGGCGTGAATAGGATGAGAAACTAGTGTCTGTGAAGCTTGCCGCTGATTTGTCGACCGTTTGTCGAATCTGGACATTTTTATATCGCGACACGTACTATTACCGAATGAACACACCAGTCACAACTGGTGACCCTTCTTACAGCTTCCGTTATGCCAGGCTCTCCTTCCTACATTCAGTAATATTATTGTCTGCCGAAGGGATGTGCTTCGGATCCAGGCCCTCACACAGTTTCAGTTTGTCAGTACGTTCCAGATAGTATACTTTTCACTGCAGAATTAAATTTTCAGTCACTAGGCTGTAACTAATCCTCTCCCAGCAGTATCCTTTCCCCAAGGATTAGTAGCCAGTCAAAGATTGTAGGAGAGTTTTTGTGGAGTCTGCAATTTAAAAGAGATTTACTGATCCAGACGTAGTCACGCCAGTGCAACCATTCGGTAAGCGCACTGCCCAGGAAGGCACGGGTTTCGATTCCCGATACGGAACACTGTTCTAATATGCTAGGAAGTTCCACACCAGCGTACACCGGCTCCTGCGTGAAAGAATGCGTTATACTATCTGTATTGAAGAATTCACACGAAGATGATTGCAAGAAGTGACATGAAAGGAATAGTCAAACAGGCTGTATTTCCCGCAAAAATTACATGAAAAACCTTTTATCTTGCGATAAGCTCTATGTAAAACCCGTGTCTGCAGAAAACTGGTTTCGGTTATATGAAATGAGAAAACTGAATGAGAATGACAAGCGAATGTAAGGCAAGAAGTTAATTATTAGCTAGAAAACGCTCAGGACGACAGAGAGGGCGGCGCGACAGCAGCAGTTAGTCAGACGCCGGCCTGGACGCAGGCAGCATCCAGCCCGGGCGGCATCGAGCGGCGAGACTTGCGCGGTTGTTGCGCGCTGCCCCGCCAGCGGCACTCAGTCTGCTCCGGCCGGGTCGCCATGGTAACGGGGGAGGGACGGCGGCGGCTATTGATCCCG
Source organism: Schistocerca cancellata (assembly GCF_023864275.1). NCBI lineage: Eukaryota > Metazoa > Arthropoda > Insecta > Orthoptera > Acrididae > Schistocerca > Schistocerca cancellata. The sequence continues at coordinate 361,693,961 of NC_064631.1, forward strand.
GCGGCGCCTGGCGCTCTGGCCCGGGCGCGGCCCCGGCCCGGCCGGATGCTGTGCGGACACCTGCTGGCGGCCCGGACAGCCGGACGCGCGACCCGGCCTATTCCGCTGGCCTCCCACGTCGCTCACGCGCGACTACAGTGCCAAGAATCAGACGCTCTACGCGTGAGAATGGCACTGAGTATACATCACTGCTTCTCACGGAATACTTCGGCCAGCAGAGGACTCAACACAAATGCTATCCCTAGACGTATCATTAGCACATGAAAGGCTAAAGAAAGCATCATGTAAATTTTATTTAGCTTCCGACACGTGTTGACCCCTAGGTGTCAAGCTCTTAGTGCGTCCGTAAAATGAGACAACAATTCCTTGAAACTATGACCATATGTCAAGAATCAAAGAGTATGATATGAATAACACTGCCATGACATGAAATGATATCAGCACAAGAAGGTTTTAATATGCTGAACGTACACTGAGGAGACAAAAGTCATGGGACAGCGATATGCACATATGCAGATGGCGGTAGTATTGCATACACACAAGGTATGAAAGGGCACTGCATTGGCAAAGCTGTACTCAGATGATTCATGATAAAAGGTTTCCGGCGCATAGAACATTATTTCGCAGATCGTTAGGAAATTGACTATTCCGCGATCCACAGTGGGAAGAGTGTGCCGAGAATATCAAATTTCAGGCATTACCTCTCACCATGGACAACACAGTGGCCAACAGCCTTCACTTAATAACCGAGACAGCGGCGTTTGCTTAGAGTTGTCAGTGCTAACAGACAAGCAACACTGCGTGAAATAGCAGCAGTAATCATTTTGAGACCTATGACGAACGTATGCATTAGGACAATGCGGCGAAATTTGGCGTTAATGGGCTTAGAGAGCAGACGACCGACGAGAGTGCCTTTACTTACGGCACGGTATCGTCTGCAGTGCCGTTCCTGTGCTCGTCACTATATCAGCTGAACCCTAGACGACTGGAAAACCGTGGCATAGTCAGATGAGTCCCGATTTCAGTTGGTAATAATTGATGATAGGGTTCGAGTGTGGCGCAAACCCCACGAAGCGATGGACCCAAGTTTTCAACAAGCCATTGTGCAAGCTAGTGGGGACTCCATAAAGGTGTTGGGTGTGTTTACATGAAACGGACTGGGTCCTCTGATCCAACTGAACCGATCCTGGACTGGAAATGGTTATGTTCCCAAACAAAGATGGATTTTTTATGGATGACAATGCGCCATGTCACTGGGCCACAAATGTTTACGATTGGTTTGAAGAACATTCTGGACAATTGGAGCGAATGAGTTGGCCACCCTGGTCGCCCGACATAAATCCCATCGAAAATTTACTGGATATAATCGAAAGATGAGCTTGTGAATAAAATCCTGCACCGGCAACACTTTCGCAGTTATGGACGTTTATAGAGGAAGCATGACTCAATATTTCCGCAGACTTCCAACGACTTGTTGAGTCCATGCCACGTCGAGTTGCTGCACTACCCCGGGCAAAAGGAGGTCCGACACGATATTAATGGGTTTCTCATGAGTTTTGTCACCTCCGACTACAATGTAATGAATGTGTCGCGACTGTTCAAAATTTGTGTCATATCGGGAGTCGAAGCCTGATTTCCCAATTTTGTCGTCTTAACGATAACGCCTCCTAAACACGCCTCCGAGTCTAAGACCAAACTTTCATAAAATATTTTCACCTCTGATTTCCAGACAGCTCATTAATTTCATGTCAGTACATTTAATTCATACATTTATATAAATTACAGGGACTGATATATACATCCCCAACCACCTCCAAAATTTTCTAGTCCTAATAACTTAATAATCAAGTGTTCTGGATTTGGTAACCATTTTTAGCGTACAGAATGAAGTATTGAAGTTACTAAAATGACAATTGGATTCATAATGTTTGAATATTTACGTAGTTTCTGCTCTCTGCATTCTACTCTAGAAATGTTTGAAACTTTTAACGGCCATCATTATGGAAAGAAAAGTCTCTGGACACCCATTCAGCACGCGGTTGTTGTTATTTCGGGATATTCGTTTGAGGCTGCTTAAGTGCTCCAAACAGACTGGCGAAAAAAAAAAAAAAAATAAATAAATAACAACGCTAAGAAGGAGTTGTGCGGCGTAAACGAAAGTTGGTAGGCCAGTTTTTGCAGCAGTTGCAGAAGATGCAAATCAGGTTTGCTTCAAATATACGCTGCAACGGTCGTGCGCGTTAGTTACCTTTGAGAACGGACAATGTGAGTTGATTTTAGTCAAGAATGCCTTTAAGGCGACGAAGACGCCATTATCACCACCCCACTGAGTTCGAACAAGGTTGTTTAATAGGGTTACATGAAGCTGGATGTTCATTCTGCGATATTGCAGAGAGACTTATCAGGAATGTAGCTATAGTACGTGACTACTGGCAGCGGTGGTCGTAATAATGCACAGTAGCAGGAATAAGGGGCTCCAGACGGCCATGTGGCACTACCAGGAGTTAAGACCATCGTGTTTGGCATATGGCTCTGTCGCATCGTACTGCAACTGCAGCAGCAATCTGAGCAACAGTGGGCCCCACAGTGACACAACGAACTGTGCAAATGGGTTACATCAAGGACAGCTCTGAGCCAGACGCCCTGTAGCGTGCGTTCTACTAACCCCAAACCACCACCATTTGTGACTTCATTGGTGTCAAGCATGAACTCTTTGGAGGACTGCATGGAGGTCTGTTGTGTTTTCTGATGAAAGATGGTTCTGCCGTGGTACCAGTGGTAGCCGCGTGTTGGTTAGAAGGAGCCAGTTGATGGCCTGCAACCAAACTGTCTGTGTGCTAGAAATACTGGACCTACATCTGGTGCAATTTCGTATGACAGCACTCTCGTGGCTATACCACGCACTTGACTGCAAATTTGTACGTCACTATAGTGATTTTACAAGTTGTGCTGCCATTCATGAACAGAACTCCTAGGGGGTGTTTTCAAACAGGATATCTGGCCAGAGTGGCCGTGCGGTTCTAAGCGCTACAGTCTGCAGCCGAGCGACCGCTCCGGTCGCAGGTTCGAATCCTGCCTCGGGCTTGGATGTGTGTGATGTCCTTAGGTTAGTTAGGTTTAATTAGTTCTAAGTTCTAGGCGACTGATGACCTCAGAAGTTAAGTCGCATAGTGCTCACAGCCATTTGAACCATTTTTTTCAAACAGGATAACGCTCTCCCACACACCACTGTTGCAACCCAAAATGCTCTACAGAGTGTCGACGTATTGCCTTGGCCTGATCGGTCACCATATCTGTCTCAAATCGAGCACATAATTATGGGACATCATCGGACGACAATTCCAGCGTCATCCACAACCAGCATTAGCCGCTCCTGTATTGATCGACCAAGTGCAACAGACATGGAACTCCATCCCACAAACTGACATCCGGTACCTGTAGAACACAATGGATGCACGTTTGTATGATTGCATTCAACTTTCTAACGGTTACACCGGTTGTTAATGTCCCAGATTTTCGTATTTACATTGGCTTACCCCATGCTTACGATAACCTGCGATCTTGCAATGTTAATCACTTACGTATGTTACCTAGGCAAATGTGTTCCAGAAATTTCGTTACTCTACATTAATTACTGTTTTGATGTTGCGATTCTTTTCCATCAGTGTACATAGCACCAACTTCACAGAACCCTTTTTCCGTCACAAAGAGTTCATGAGGAGTTGTGTGAATTCGAAGGGAATGTGGTTCAAGACCGATATGTTCGGGCACCCAACCAGCGACATCTCACGAAGTTATATGTGATCAAATTCTCCGTTAAGTTATTTTGAAGTGGAAACACCAAGAAACCAACAAAGGCAGCCATCGTGCCGGAAGACCAAAGAGATTAAAGTGCGCAAAACGTCAAACTTTAATGTGTAAATCAGTCAGAAGATACGACTGTCAACGATTACAGAGGACAATCGTTGAGGCTCATACAGAAACATTAGAAACAGGACGATCCATTAAAGAGCGATGCGATTCGTTTTGAATGGCTGAGCTGCCACCTACTAGATATCAAATGCGCGACATCGACTTGGTCTGTGGAGGCAGTGAAACCAGGTCCTGTCACTGTGAATGTTGGGATTTATGATGGGACCTTTACCTGAGAGTATTTGGCCGAAAGAAAAATTCTGCGGAAGTATTTTTTTTTGGAGTCTGGATTTGTAGCACTAATTTTTGTCGATGGCAAAAGGACAGCAAAATTTTATGAAAACAATTTATTCAATCTGTGCTACCAACACTGTGGCAACAAATTGGAGTCGGCCTTCATCCCCATCAACACCATAATACTAAAGGCCCACGCAACAATGATTGTTCTGTCATGGTTCTCAGGAAACAGAGCGAATTTGCTACATATCCTGCTCAAAGCCCGACTTGATCACAATCGAAAATCTATGAGGAGGTGAGCTAAATGTCGGTTGCGTGCCAGATAAATCTTCATCAAAACCCGGCAATAAATGTTGATCACGCTGTGGAAACACCAGAAACTAATTCTGCCTTCAGTGCATTAAAACTTAGTGGGCAATATTCTGTGAAGATTACATCTCATATGTTGACGAAACTGAACCATCTCTTCTAGTACCAAGAATTTACGCCGCAATGGTATTCGAATCAATTAAAGTGAGTACCTTTTGTCTTCATTTATGTCTGTCATACTATCAGTCACTTAAAGGGTTGTGAATTTAGAACTTTACTCATAGAAAGTACTTCAATTGATACGATAACCAACAAAGGAGCTGTTCCTCTTTTCATTTTTTGAAATATCGCAACATCATCACATGTTGATTTTGGTTCGGTGACTGCGTGGTAAGTACCAGAACATAAATTTGAAGATCCCAGGATTTCTTCTGACATGTATCGCTTCTTTCACCTGTGCCAATTCATTTGTTAACGTGAAAAAATGCCATGTTCCACATTAGTCGGGATTCCACGTTAAACTGTAGGTACCCTTATAGCTGGCTGGTTAAGTCAATTCCAAGTATGGGGGAAGGAATAGGTATACAACTCCTAGTAAGCTCATGCCTAGTAAGTTCTGTGCTGTTCAGATCCATCTAAGCGTTGATGAGAGTTTTGAATTTATGCTGGTTTTCCCACAAATTATAGCATTAACAAACCTAAAACTGACAGGAGAGGTACTTTATCTTGTATAAAGTGAGATTAAAAAATTACTTTTTAACTCGCGAAAAACGGAAATTTCGAGAAAAATGACTCGAGGATATCACGCTTCTAATAAAATCGTGCCTCCTTACTTAGTTACCACAACTCTTATCAAGGGGAACAATGGTACAGATGCTTCACTTGTGTTCAGAAATATTTATGTTTAAATTTTGGTCTCGTCATTCTGATTTGATCTTTTCCTAGGCTCCTTCAGTCATCAGGTGGTAATATCATGGCCAATACATTCTCCTATATTTATTCAGGCAACCTACTGAGTGATCTCCAATGATTTTTCTCTCGATGGAGCGTAAGGAAAAGACAGAATATCAAAGAAAAGCTTTGCTTTTCAGTGTGTAATGCGTCGAGAAGAGTGATATTTTCCAAACAGAATAGTAAACCTTTATGCATAGGAGGATTTTAGACGGTATAAGGTGACGAAAGGATTCACAATGAGGAACATCAATTGCTTCTTCGAATGTATGGAATCTTTTCACGTACAGAAATCGTGAAATATAAGCGTAGAAGGAAAAATATTTACCGTAGGGTTACCCAGCTTCATAGGAATGATGTCCAGACAGTGCGCTGCAGGATTTGCGTTGTTGATAGTGTTAGCGTCATCACTTGCTGTTAGATTCCGGTACTAGTACGACGACGTAGGGTTTCAACACAAGCATCATTGTGCATTACAGTCGCACGCAGTCAGCATGGGTCTGGACAAAGTGAACAGGGCTTCTTTCGTGAACCTGTTGTAAGACGTCGACTCGAGTTAACAAATCAATCGGTCGATTTAAATATCTGTCCTGGCTGGCCGGAACGAGTGATTGCTCCACATGAACTCATATACGGAAATGATCTTTAGCGCCCTCTGGGCTTCGTAAATGAGTCGAGGGTGCCGGTTGTTAGAAAAGCATTGAGAATTACCGATTGGCGTGGTCAGTTACCTACTAATTCAAAAGTCTTGGTCCAAATTAACCCCAATCCCATTTGCACTTAGCGAGTACACATATAAAAAAGGGAAAGACTCCACCTACATAAGAATAGCAAGGATACAAAACGAACGAAAGGTATGAGAAACAATGGACACAGGCACGATTTAACTGAATGTGAGATCAGCTTGGCAAGGCCCGAAAGGGATAGGTGGGATGTGAATTACCATCATCCCAACAGGTCATTCTATGAAGTTCATAATCACAGCTGATTGAATCAGGAAACAAGGTGTGGATTTCACATGCAAATGCCTAAAACCCGCTTGGAGGTGAGTGCCCTTGGCTACAAGACTAAATTGAACCGCATTTCCTAAACATATTTAGTGCAAAATGGATCTAAAGCACCTAGTATGATCCTCCTGTGACAACGAGACAGTCTCCTCCTCTTCCACGTCCCTATCCAGAGTGTTCCAAGATCTATACTTCCTCTAAGCTCAACAAAAAATCTTCGTAAATGAGCTTTCATCAATAGGAATGGCTTGGCCAGTGATTAACCAGTAAGATTTTCCTAAACAGTACTCCAACACGCCACTTATCAGATATCTTTTTAGTTGCCCAATGACCTGCCTTCCGGCGCATAACATTTTGAGAACTGGAGTTCCAAACCCCCATCTAGTTTACATTTTTTAAATTAACCAATGAACTGTGTTTCTGTGTTGCGGAAGAGACAAATTTGCATTCCACGTGGAGCAACATCCGGAGGTCGCCAAATCTGCCCCACAAGTAGAAGCAGAATAAAATTTTAACACCAACTGCCGCATAGCTTCCCCCATGAAGACAGCGAGATGGTTATCTTTGTGCCACCCCGCTTTCCTCAGTCACCTCAGAAGGCCGGTCGGCGAAAAATACGGCACCAGGAGGGCCTTTGAGCAGAGATCCTGACTCATAAAATACGAGTAACTTATTTTGCATTACCCGGACACGTGTCATTGTCCCTCAGATCGAGCTTTTTGGAAGGAATCACTGACTGTACACCGCAGAGGGCTGCATCTCTGGCGCCTAGCAGACAATACAGCATGTCCGATACAGCTTACCTGCTGTCCTCCCTCCCCTCGCTTATAGCAACCCTTCCTCTAGAAGCCGCCGTTACCTACAAAGAACACGGTCGCTGCTACAACGGGCTTTCCTGCCTGAAGCGGCTCACCCACATCTCCGCAGAATTGTACAACTCATTACATAGAGGACGTGCACCTAAATATACAGAATGGAAAATGAATTGAAATGCGTGTTAGCGAATCGATTTTTGCAATCATTGTCATACTCCACAATATCAACACAGATATTCCAACACCGGTAGTGTATGCAGACAAAAAAATGAGGTCATGTTTTATACATACTTCTTCACCGACCCTCCCACAGGCATCCTTTCCAGACGCTTGTCAACGATCCAGTCGGAATACAAACGATAACTTGATAAAGTAGTCTAATATAGCTCATGCCCATATAGATTTTTCTTATTGTATTGATGGATCCTATTGGCACCGTCAGCGCCTGTTGCTAATGCCTAGAAAACAACGATATGAATTACAATCTGTTGTACTGTAACGACAGTTCAGTCATTTTTCTTCTAATTTCACACAGTTTTCATTAGTTGACATATAAAGAATTACCTGATAATTACTTTCCAATAAGTGAAATATGTCAACGTACAACGCGACCGGCAGAAAAGAACAGGACATTATGGTTCTCCTGTGATAACTTTTTTTTCTTTTATGTGATAAGAAACAATAACTTTTGCACAGTGGGGCACTAAAAAGAAAAAAATCAAAATTAGCTTTAGTTGTAAAATAAAAACAGAAGAACTGAAATTGTTGAGTTCAATGGCTTTCCATATTACACAGCGTTTCCCAGTAAACGAACCGAAGTGCCATACAAAAGCTTTTAAGTACTACAGCAAGTACAAAGCTGAAAGGATTAAGTTATAACGAAGTGTGTACAAAGATCAAAACATGCAATAACTGAGCTTTAATCTTTGCGCATCGCTTGTCATGGTTCAGAAAATACCTGCACAGAGAGACATGTCCAAACAGTATTCATTTGGTAGAATTGAGTAGTACAATAAATAGTCTGTTTTTTTTTTCTTCTTGTGTGCTGTATGATACGGATTTCATTTTGAATCTTACATGAAACTGCGATATCTAATAACCGTCAGTGTGTTTCGCAATTTTAAATTTGATGTCTTTTATCCTCATTAACCGTAATTGCAGTTCATGAGTAATTAATGCAACACCTTTAATCGCAAATTATCGCGTTCTGATTATTTTGTGAAAGCTTATACACCGGACAGTTGATTCTCAAATTGTGACCTGTAGATGAACTTTAAATATATTTTTAAATCAATACAACATACAAATACACACGTAGTTTTTGTTTTCCGTAAGATGAATAAAATGCTCATTTACAAGAATCTTGGACTTAACGACCACACTGATTACAGAATGGGGCAGCAAAGTGATTTAACTATATTGGTCACCTCTAATTTATTTACGTTTTTGAGCAGAATTCATTTTGTTTACGAATAATTTTCAACGCTTTATAAATACACTGTACTCCTCAGAAATATTTACTAATTCATACATTTACACCGCCGTCAAGTGGGAGCATTAATTACGTATTTTAAATGGAGGTGTCTATGAAGGGGACGATGAGCGATTTTTCGTCAACTACACTCCTGGAAATGGAAAAAAGAGCACATTGACACCGGTGTGTCAGACCCACCATACTTGCTCCGGACACTGCGAGAGGGCTGTACAAGCAATGATCACACGCACGGCACAGCGGACACACCAGGAACCGCGGTGTTGGCCGTCGAATGGCGCTAGCTGCGCAGCATTTGTGCACCGCCGCCGTCAGTGTCAGCCAGTTTGCCGTGGCATACGGAGCTCCATCGTAGTCTTTAACACTGGTAGCATGCCGCGACAGCGTGGACGTGAACCGTATGTGCAGTTGACGGACTTTGAGCGAGGGCGTATAGTGGGCATGAGGGAGGCCGGGTGGACGTACCGCCGAATTGCTCAACACGTGGGGCATGAGGTCTCAACAGTACATCGATGTTGTCGCCAGTGGTCGGCGGAAGGTGCACGTGCCCGTCGACCTGGGACCGGACCGCAGCGACGCACGGATGCACGCCAAGACCGTAGGATCCTACGCAGTGCCGTAGGGGACCGCACCGCCACTTCCCAGCAAATTAGGGACACTGTTGCTCCTGGGGTATCGGCGAGGACCATTCGCAACCGTCTCCATGAAGCTGGGCTACGGTCCCGCACACCGTTAGGCCGTCTTCCGCTCACGCCCCAACATCGTGCAGCCCGCCTCCAGTGGTGTCGCGACAGGCGTGAATGGAGGGACGAATGGAGACGTGTCGTCTTCAGCGATGAGAGTCGCTTCTGCCTTGGTGCCAATGATGGTCGTATGCGTGTTTGGCGCCGTGCAGGTGAGCGCCACAATCAGGACTGCATACGACCGAGGCACACAGGGCCAACACCCGGCATCATTGTGTGGGGAGCGATCTCCTACACTGGCCGTACACCACTGGTGATCGTCGAGGGGACACTGAATAGTGCACGGTACATCCAAACCGTCATCGAACCCATCGTTCTGCCATTCCTAGACCGGCAAGGGAACTTGCTGTTCCAACAGGACAATGCACGTCCGCATGTATCCCGTGCCACCCAACGTGCTCTAGAAGGTGTAAGTCAACTACCCTGGCCAGCAAGATCTCCGTATTGTCCCCCATTGAGCATGTTTGGGACTGGATGAAGCGTCGTCTCACGCGGTCTGCACGTCCAGCACGAACGCTGGTCCAACTGAGGCGCCAGGTGGAAATGGCATGGCAAGCCGTTCCACAGGACTACATCCAGCATCTCTACGATCGTCTCCATGGGAGAATAGCAGCCTGCATTGCTGCGAAAGGTGGATATACACTGTACTAGTGCCGACATTGTGCATGCTCTGTTGCCTGTGTCTATGTGCCTGTGGTTCTGTCAGTGTGATCATGTGATGTATCTGACCCCAGGAATGTGTCAATAAAGTTTCCCCTTCCTGGGACAATGAATTCACGGTGTTCTTATTTCAATTTCCAGGAGTGTATTTACAGCTTATCCTCCGAACAATGATATCAATCAGAGCTGTTGCGATACAATCGTGTTATCAACAGTGAGTATTAACTTACTGTTCCATTGGTTCTGGTAGAATATTTTTACATTTCATAACATTTTAGAATATTACGCCACCTTCAAGTGTTTTTACATTCATCGTTAATAGTATGCTTAAGAAAATCAGTATTCAACAGCAGTCGTAACCTCAGAGTGTTGGCAAATAATGAATTTCCCAACATGAACGACCAAGTTGGGTGCCGCATTTGTGGAGGTGTTGGGTACGTATCCGTGAGAACTGGGGTTCAGGTCCTCACTCTCCCATTTTGACAGATCGTGAACCTCCAAATCACTTCAACCGAATGCCAGCATGATTCCTATAATACCAGCGTGGCCAATTTTCTTCTTTTGTTCTTGTCGAACCCGAGATAGTGGTCAGGTTCTAGAAACCTCAAGTTGAAGAAGAAGTTAATATTCAACATCCCTTCTTTACAATGACTCTTTACTAAAATAATCTTACTGCGATGTCCATATGATGCCTATAAAATTTCTGCATGTGAAATGACTGACAATTAAAGTTAAATGTCATCAGAAAGGGCCGCAAATGTCAGGAAATACACAAAAAGTGGATGATAAATGTTGAACATGTGACGTCACCAGATGACTTACCTCGCCACACGTGCAGCAGTTGGGACTGATCATCCCGACCGGAGTCACGTTTTCACGTCGGTGTGGCCCCGTGCGTACGTATGCGACTTCAGCGCGTGGGGCTCAGGTTTCGAGTCTTGCGTCTGACACGCAGTATGTTTTTCATCGCGCTAGACAATTATATGTTTACAATGCGCTAAGATTAATTATCTTATTTGCCGGTCTCGCTGTCTCCGCTGGTTTATTGCAATGTAAAGCACAACAAATACCTACCGTATTGCGTCACAAGTAAAGGAATATAAGCTTCGTTACTAGTAAACGACATACGCTTTCTTTACCAAATAAAGTCTGTAAACAAATAAAGAAGGGACAAAAAAACACAAAATAAAAACAGCTTTTGCTTGGTTACAGCGAGGGCAATAATTTTGTAACTTCTAAGTTTAGAACAGACCATATTTACAAAAGGTGTTGTAAATTTGCAGAATTTGTTTGAATGCAAGTATTGCTGCATTCAATCACCCCTTCTCACATGCATGTCATCTGGTGACGTCACAAGATCAATATAGATACAAAAAGATCTACTCCACTCTGTGAGAGGTATGTGATGTTATTTCAATTCAGTCACTCCTTCCGGTACGGTATGTGTGCACCCCAACAGTTTGCGTGTAGTGTGATTCATTTAAAATTGTTCGTAAGGTTTCGAAATGTTTCCAAATCGTGTAACTGAGGCGTGACATGGGTACCAGCTCGGTATTCACCTAGGAGGATGTGGGAAACCGCCTAAAAACCACACCTAGACTGGATGGATTCGATCCGGACCCGACGTACCTCCGTCCACCAACCTAGCGCTTTAACACACACAGCTATCGGGGTGAGTGTAGACATGTACGCAAGGCTCTAGCTATGAAGGTAAATAAGCTTACTCGCCGTTCCATGCACCGTTGCTGCAAAAAAGTCCTTCATTGATAAAATAATATATAATGCAGACAATTAAAGCAAAACAGTCTGGGATGTTATAAAAAAGGAAACGGGGAGAGGCAAACAAACGAAGAATAACATACTGCTAAGGAAGGGGGATAAGGTAATAAATGATCCACAACACTTAGCAAAGTATGTAAATCAGCATTTTTCAAGTACTGCAGAGAAGTTACAGCAAAAAATTCCGCAAAAAAATACAACACCTGTAAATAATGTTGCACTAAATACGATGATGTTACTTCCAACCACAGAGAATGAAGTCAATAAAACTATTTGAAAACTAAAAAATAAGAAGTCAGTAGGCTTAGATGCAGTACCAATTGGTGTACTAAAACAATGCATAGAGATTATACAACGCCCCTTGTTGTTGTTGATGTAGTGTTCAGTCCCGAGACTGGTTTGATGCAGCTCTCCATGCTACTCTATCCTGTGCAACCTTCTTCATCTCCCAGTACCTACTGCAACCTACATCCTTCTGAATCTGCTTAGTGTATTCATCTCTTGGTCTCCTCCTACGATTTTTACCCTCCACGCTGCCCTCCAATACTAAATTGGTGATCCCTTGATGCCTCAGAACATGTCCTACCAACCGATCCCTTCTTGTGGTCAAGTGCTGCCACAAACTTCTCCTCTCCCCAATCCTATTCAATACCTCCTCATTAGTTACGTGATCTACCCATCTAATCTTCAGCATTCTTCTATAGCACCACATTTCGAAAGCTTCGATTCTCTTCTTGTCCAAAATATTTACCGTCGATGTTTCACTTCCATACATGACTACACTCCACACAAATACTTTCAGAAATGACTTCCTGACACTTAAATCTGTACTCGATGTTAACAAATTCCTCTTCTTCAGAAACGCTTTCCTTGCCATTGCCAGTCTACATTTTATATCCTCTCTACTTCGACCATCATCAGTTATTTTGCTCCCCAATTAGCAAAACTCCTTTACTACTTTAAGTGTCTCATTTCCTAATCTAATTCCCTCAGCATCACCCGACTTAATTCGACTACATTGCATTATCCTCGTTTTGCTTTTGTTGATGTTCATCTTATATCCTCCCTTCAAGACACCATCCATTCCGTTCAACTGCTCTTCCAAGTCCTTTGCTGCCTCTGACAGAATTATAATGTCATCGGCGAACCTCAAAGTTTTTATTTCTTCTCCATGGATTTTAATACCTACTCCGAATTTTTCTTTTGTTTCCTTTACTGCTTGCTCAATATACAGATTGAATAACATCGGGGAGAGGCTACAACCCTGTCTTACTCCCTTCCCAACCACTGCTTCCCTTTCATGTCCCTCGACTCTTATAACTGCCATCTGGTTTCTCTACAAATTGTAAATAGCCTTTCGCTCCCTGTATTTTACCCCTGCCACCTTTAGAATTTGAAAGAGAGTATTCCAGTCAACATTGTCAAAAGCTTTCTCTAAGTCTACAAATGCTAGAAACGTAGGTTTGCCTTTCCTTAATCTTTCTTCTAAGATAAGTCGTAAGGTCAGTATTGCCTCACGTGTTCCAGTATTTCTACGGAATCCAAACTGATCTTCCCCGAGGTCGGCTTCTACTAGTTTTCCCATTCGTCTGTAAAGAATTCGCGTTAGTATTTTGCAGCTGTGGCTTATTAAACTGATTGTTCGGTAATTTTCACATCTGTCAACACCTGCTTTCTTTGGGATAGAAATTATTATATTCTTCTTGAAGTCTGATGGTATTTCTCCTGTTTCATACATCTTGCTCACCTGATGGTAGAGTTTTGTCAGGACTGGCTCTCCCAAGGTCGTCAGTAGTTCCAATGGAATGTTGTCTACTCCGGGGGCATTGTTTCGACTCAGGTCTTTCAGTGCTCTATCAAACCCTTCACGCAGTATAGTATATCCCATTTCATCTTCATCTACATCCTCTTCCATTTCCATAATATTGTCCTCAAGTACATCGCCCTTGTATAGACCCTCTATATACTCCTTCCACCTTTCTGCTTTCCCTTCTTTGCTTAGAACTGGGTTTCCATCTGAGCTCTTGATGTTCATACAAGTGTTTCTCTTATCTCCAAAGGACTCTTTAATTTTCCTGTAGGCAGTATCTATCTAACCCCTAGTGAGATAAGCCTCTACGTCCTTACATCTGGCCTCTAGCCATCCCTGTTTAGCCATTTTGCACTTCCTGTCGATCTCATTTTTGAGATGTTTCTATTCCTTTTTGCCTGCTTCATTTATTGCATTTTTATATTTTCTCCATTCATCAATTAAATTCAATATTTCTTCTGTTACCCAAGGATTTCTACTAGCCCTCGTCTTTTTACCTACTTGATCCTCTGCTGCCTTCACTATTTCATCCCTCAAAGCTACCCATTCTTCTTCTACTGTATTTCTTTCCCCCATCCCTGTCAATTGTTTTCTTATGCTCTCCCTGAAACTCTGTACAACCTCTGGTTCTTTCAGTTTATCCAGGTCCCATCTCCTTAAATTCCCACCTTTTTGCAGTTTCTTCAGTTTTAGTCTACAGGTCATGACCAATAGATTGTGGTCAGAGTCCACATCTGCCCCTGGAAATATCTTACAATTTAAAACCTGGTTCGTAAATCTCTGTCTTACCATTATATAATCTTATCTGATACCTTTTAGTGTCTCCAAGGTTCTTCCATGTATACAGCCTTCTATCATGATTTTTAATCCAAGTGTTAGCTATGATTATTTTATAATCTGTGCAAAATTCTACCAGGCGGCTTCCTCTTTCATTTCTTAGCCCCAATCCATATTCACCTACTACGTTTCCTTCTCTCCCTTTTCCTACACTCGAATTCCAGTCACCCATGTCTATTAAATTTTCGTCTCCCTTCACAATCTGAATAATTTCTTTTATTTCATCATACATTTCTTCAATTTCTTCGTCATCTGCAGAGCTAGTTGGCATATAAACTTGTACTACTGTAGTAGGTGTGGGCTTCGTATCTGTCTTGGCCACAATAATGCGTTTACTATGCTGTTTGTAGTAGCTTACCCGCATTCCTATTTTCCTATTCATTATTAAACCTACTCCTGCATTACCCCTATTTGACTTTGTGTTTATAACCCTGTATTCACCTGACCAGAAGACTTGTTCCTCCTGCCACCGAACTTCACTAATTCCCACTATATCTAACTTTTACCTATCCATTTCCCTTTTTAAATTTTCTAATTTACCTGCCCGATTAAGGGATCTGACATTCCACGCTCCGATCCGTAGAACGCCAGTTTTCTTTCTCCTGATAACGACATCCTCTTGAGTAGTCCCCGCCCGGAGATCCGAATGGGGGACTATTTTACCTCCGGAATATTTTACCCAAGAGGACGCCATCATCATTTAATCATACAGTAAAGCTGCATGCCCTCGGGAAAAATTACGGCCGTAGTTTCCCCTTGGTTTCAGCCGTTCGCAGTACCAGCACATCACAGCCGTTTTGGTTATTGTTACAATGCCATATCAGTCAATCATCCAGACTGTTGCCCTTGCAACTACTGAAAAGGCTGCTGCCCCTCTTCAGGAACCACACGTTTGTCTGGCCTCTCAACAGATACCCCTCCGTTGTGGTTGTACCTACGGTACGGCTATCTGTATCGCTGAGGCACGCAAGCCTCCCCACCAACGGCAAGGTCCATGGTTCATGGGGGGGAACGCCCCTTAACAAATGTAATAAATGTATCTTTCACATCAGGGACATTTCCAAAGCAGTTAAAACAGGCAATAGTTGTACCTTTGCTTAAGAAAGGCAATGCAGAATGCAAAGAAAATTACTGGCCCATTCCCCTATTGTCACCATTCTCAAAAATAATACAAGCAATTATGGAAGACAGATTACTGAATTACCTGAATAAATACAATCTTTTAAGCGAATCACAGTTTGGTTTCCGAAGTGGCAAAAATAGCAGAATTCACAAAAGTTGTACTTGATGCTCTTGATAAAGGTGAGTGTTTCACAGGCATATTTTTGGATCTTTCTAAGGCCTTTGATACAGTCGACCTCAAGATTCTACTAAATAAATTAGATGCATTAGGAGTAAGAGGGGTAACTAATGACTGGTTTCGATCATACATAGCAGATATAGTACAAAGAATAGAGATAACAATACTTCAAATAGATCTAAAGATTTAGTAAAACAGTTATCACAACCAAAAAAATGTTCAAATGTGTGTGAAATCTTATGGGACTTAACTGCTACGTTCATCAGTCCATAAGCTTACACACTACTTAACCTAAGTTATCCTCAGGACAAACACACACTCACCCATGCCCGAGGGAGGACTCGAGCCTCCGCCGGGACCAGCCGCACAGTCCATGACTGCAGCGCCTGCAGACCGCTAGGCTAATCCCTCGCGGCTATCACAACCAAAATACATTAATATAGGGTTCCGCTAGGTAGTATATTAGGACCAAAACTATTCCTGATATACATAAATGATTTTCCCAGTAGTGTTACTCATAGTGAAAAAATTCTCTTCGCTTATGAGAGCAATATTATAGTCACTGAGAATGCAAGAGAACTCCTCGCAGAGAAAGCAAATGAAACTCTCAAGGAAGTTTACGATTGGTCAATAAGCAATAAAGTGACAGTGAACATAAAGAAAACTAATGCCATGAATTTCAGTTTGAAGAGGGAAAACGACAATGTTAAATTAAATACAGATGGAACCTCTACAGACTGTGTAACAAATGCAAATTTTCTAGGAATAAATATTGATTCTCAGTTGAAATGGTGTGAACACACGAAGGTGCTTGCAAACAGAATGTCATCAGCATGTTATGCCCTTAGAATCCTATCATCCGTGTGTAACATGCAGTGTCTTTTAGCTACATATTCTTCAGATGTACACTCAGTTCTTAGCTATGGCATTCTGTTTTGGGGAAAAAGTGAACAAAATATGAACACAGTTTTCAAACTTCAGAAGAGAGCCATTAGAATAATAACCAAAAATAGTAGTCGAGCTGATTGAAAAGATCTGTTCAAAGCACTGTGGATTTTAACTGTACCATGTGAAGACAGTTACCAGTCAGTTGTACATATCAAAAATAACATTGGTAATTACTGCACAAACAACTCTGTCCATGACCATGGAACTAGAGCTAGATTCAACTTACATTTACCAAGAAAAAATAAACATAAAACTGAAAACAGCATTTTCTACCAAGGAATAAAACTGTACAATAACTTACCAAAAGAGATCAAAGAAATTGTAAAAATACACTTATTTAAAAAGGCAGATAAAAAGAACGCATTATGCAATACATTTTATACATTGAAAGATTACTTGGATAAAACAGAGTAGGGATTTGGTAAAAAAAAGTTATACAAATAAATAATAATAATGATTATAAAACAACCAACATTCCGCATAACACCTTCACACTATGTTCTTTTCCTTCTTTTTTCCTTTTCTATAAATACTTACTCCAAAGCTACGCATAGCACAGCACTAACACCTCTTCCTCTTTCTGAGCTCAACATCTCACTCATTATAGAGGGATACTGACTCAGCTTACAAGATAGCAAATGGGAAGTTGTGGTACAGAAAATGGTCCAGAGACCACCGGTGTGTGTGTATGTTTGTGTGTGTTGTGAGTGAAGTGTTATGAAATAGTGTGTATAGTGCGTGCAGTGACTGATAGTGAGGTATGAGTGAACAGTGTGGCATTACATTATTTAATAAGTTATTTGTAAAAAAATATTGTATACCATGAGTAAATCTAATGATTGTCTCTAACTACAAGTCTGTAAATACATGTGTCTCCGAATTAGCTTATTTTAAATTGGTCTACACTTGTAAATACTTTGCTATGTTCTACATCCTTGTAAGAAGAGATCTATCGATGAATAAAGCTACCACTACTAATACATGAAAATGCTTAGAGACTTGAGCACCTGAAGTCTCTTAGAAACACTGTGATTTGAAGAAATTTATATATAGTAACAATTAAGAATCTATAGAGAATCTACCAATCTATGGCAGATACACAGTTTGACATAGTGTGCAGTCCCATTTGAGTGAAACGTTATTTCCACTTTCAGGTTTCATTCAGTCTTATCTTTTCTATCAAAAGAGGATAGTCTGTAGACAATCTACAGGCTGTTATTGTGTAAGGACTTAGTAGTGTAACAATTATTCATCGATTTTGACGTATCCGATCTGCAATATAGTAACCAAAAGAGAAAAGTTTGTATTAGTGAATTTAAAAAAGGTTACTGAGTATATGTAACCTCTGGATAACAGGAGAAAAGATAAAGATAAATATGGCTTGCAAAATCTGAAAGTAGGACTGGAAATTATATTGTAAAGCGGACAAATATATTGTCTGTGAAGACTGAACTATATAGAGGCAAGTAATTTTTTTTATATAATTAATATTTGAAGCAGAGTGGAAGAGGCATGATACATATGCCAGAAATATGTGTACTGACATCAGTAGAATGCCGAAAGGAAATGAAGGAATGAAAAAGTAAGGTCAGTAAGCTGACGCAAGAAAATGAAGAAGTATATTAGGAGGTTCGTATTGATTTCTCTCATGTCTCAAGAAAGAGTTGTAAAAAGGCGCATACCTGTAGTAGGCCAAAGCAGTTGGAATTGGCAAAGACGGAGAATAGTATGGGCAGATACAGCTGTGTAAGAAAATCAGATTATTGAAAAAGGCAAATAAAATAAATACAGCTTTTGCTAAAGGTTATAGCAATGCAAAATAGGTGCCGACAAAGATAAGATTTTCGTCGTAAACTAACCTGTATGCTATTTGAGCCATGAAAAGATACAAACTCACTGAATTTACTCAACTTTATGAAATGGAGAAACATCTGATGTAACAATATAATGCAAACTAGCCGATAAATGACAGAGTAAAATATCGGGAAGTACATATAAATAGATAAGTAATTTTTTTGGTAAAGAGCAGAGTTAGTGACTCAGGTCGATTAACAGAAGAAAAATTAATCTCAAAATAATGGCATCGTATATTTTGAAATTATGTACTGTCGAAATTAACAGTTTTGAGAAAAATAATAAATTTGAACCTAAACATTCTTCATGTTAACATCAATGAAGTTATGTAAATAAACGGAAACAAAACTTAAATTTTTAAATGTATTTGTTCCTCCTTTAGGGTAGTAGGATAACAGAAGCTGAGGCTATGTTATCTGCTGCCAGGTGTATGGAGGTCTCGTGAATCTGCAGCCTGCTAGCTGTGTGGAGAATAGTGGCTAGAAGGTCACTAGCCAAAGTCACTCCTCCCCTTTCCCTTATAAAACAGTAGTGGCAAGAAGGACACTCACTGTGATTTCTCACCGTCTACCCAAACTGAATAGTGAATATGAAGTCGTTAGAACACTCTCCACAGTGCCTACGTTCTAACAAATAAGTGAGTACTATAAATGGTGCATCTGTAATGTTTGTGTTTTTTTTTCAGTAATATAGACGGCAAAAAAGTAAATGCCAAACAAACACATTATAAATAATATCTGCTTTTCTATATTTACATATGTGTATAAATATATATAATGTTTTCATTTCTTGATATGTAAATATAATAATATTTTATGTGTACATAGTAGTAAATAAGAAAAACTGATAATTATTTCATTTCGCGTATGCTCATTTCAACACTTGCTTCTAGTACTTAATTTTATGTTAAACATTTGATTATAAAATGAAATAAGGGGGTAATGTGGGGAAGCGTGCTCTGTAACTATACAACAATGGTGGTGCACGAGTGAAATCCGGACTTCCCCATCGCTCTGCCCAAGACCAAGCCTACCACAGCTCACGTGTGCACATGCATTCAGACAAAGCATTCTGGAATAATGTAAAGTAAAATTAAATATTTAAATAATGTCACAACACATTACCAGGTGATGTAAAAGCATACCATTGTTACATGTTTTGAGTTTCGGTATAATCTGCTGACTAGTTTCCACAATAGTCCACATTTTACGAAATTTCAAAAGCACGTAATATTAATGATAGAATGTAGCACTATTATAATAACGTTGAATCTTACATAATAACGTACTGAAGAGATTTCTGTGGAGCTATCTCTTTAAGTTTTCGAATATTAAGAAAAAACTTATTTTTGTACTAAAGTTGATGAAGGCATTATAGATTAACTATCGTTTAGAAATAAATTACATAGATGAAAAAGTAACACTATATTTATATAAAATAATGATGGAGCTGTACCTAATTAAAAGACAGACATGTAACTTTACAAATGATAGACTAAGGCAGTTCAGACGTTACAATCTGCTCTGCTCCGTTATAAAAATTCTGGAAGTCGCAATTTAAGAGTTATCTAACTAAAAGTTTTTATAACGTACATGAAATACAGTACTATCCATAGAAAAATTGGAATAATTATTAGTCTTCAACTAGCAACGATATGTGATTTTTGTAGTCAAAATAGACGTCATATAAGCACTGCTGAAAGCGCTTAAGGCCTTCTAACTACAGGTGCTCTGTTTGCCGTCCGATCCAGGACAGCACCGATGGCGTAAAATAAAAGTATGTGGAAGTAATTCGATCGTCGTCATTCGCCGGCGACGTATTTTCAGATTGTGTCGTAATTCCGTTCGCGTCGGTGAACGCTACGCCACGAATGTGTTTTAAGATGACTGACTTGAGTGTTTTTCGTTCGAATTACTTATCGCGCATTCCTTATACACATGTGTAAACGTGAACTTATATACATTAGCAAAATTTCCGGAAAGCCTGCGTTTTAAGTTTAAGTGTTTTTGTTTTGTGTGCCACCCGTAGTGTTGTATAAAACAACGTAGCAAGTGGTGTAGCGTATTCGCCACTTTTAAAAGCGAGCAATCCACTGTATTTAATTAATAGACAGAGCGATAATTATCACTACTTGGAACTTTAAATAGATGTCGTCTCTGAACTGTGTTGAGAGGTGATTACAATAGGAAAACATTATTGAATTACAATAATTTTAATTGTGCCTGTGAACTTTTACTTGAATATACTGATTTTTTTGAAGGGCAGTAGACTCATTTAATGTCGTCGTTCGTAACTTCTGTGGAAGTCAGAAAATTTTATTTCGGTTTCAGCGCGCTGAGTTGTCGACTTGCGTGGCACGTTCTCCATCACAAATAATTTTCAGGCTCTTGTCAAAGACAGTGGTATTTAAAAATCCAACAAACATTCACCAAACAAAAATCAACTACTGAATTCACAGAACTAAAATTAACTATCGAAATACAACGAGCTATCCATAACATAAATTCAAACTCTCTGCCCCGCAATCTGCAGTGATACTACGAGGGTCGTTCAATAAGTAATTCAACATTTTTTTCTCAGTCAATTTTTGAAAAATTGCTGAACTTCTTGTGGGACATCGTGGAACATTCCGCTTCAGCCCTTACAGTTTCATGGAGTTCCGATAGTTGGCGGCGCAATACGTAGCCTTCAAAAAGGTGTCTGTATCGGAGGTGCGTTCCAAGCACAGAGTAGTCATTGAGTTTCTTTTGACGGAAAGAGGAGCATCATAGATATTCATAGGCGCTTGCAGAATGTCTGAGACCTACCAGTGAACAAAAGCATGGAGTGTCGTTGGGCGAGGTATCTGTTATCATCACAACAATCGATCTTCCGCTTTCCGGCCGGCCGCACGCAGCTGGGACTCCTACAATGTCGGACGTGCGAACATTCTCATTCGAGGTGATCGACAGGTCACAATAAAACACCTCGCTGCTCAACTGGACTTGTCTGTTGATAGTGCTGACACACTCCTCCACCAGCTGGGGTACAAAAAGGTATGTGCCCGCTGGGTTCTTCGGCGCCTAACAGAAGACTATAAGGGGCAGCGAAGGAATAGCTGTGCGGAAATGCTTCAGCGTTACGAGAATGATCGTGACAATTTTTTGTCGAACATCGTCACAGGCGATGAATCATGTGTTCATCACTTAGAACTGAAAACAAAACGGCAGTCCTTGAAGTGGCGCCACACCACCTCTCCTCCGAAGAAAAAGTTCAAAGCCGCACCCTCAGCCGGTAAAGTTATGGCGACGGACTTCCGGGACTCTGAAGGATTTATTCTGTTACATATCCTCCTCCATGGTGCAACGATCAACTCGGAAGTATATTGTGCTACCCTCAGGAAATTGAAGGAACGACTTCCGCTTGTTCGCTGTCACAAAAATGCAAATTAATTTCTGCTTCTCCATAGTAACGCATGGTCTCACATAACCCTGCGCACCTGAGAGGAACTCACAAAACTTCATTGGACTTTTCTTCCTTATCGACCCCACAGCCTGGGTCTCGCACCTTCCGATTTGCATATGTTTGGTCAATGAAGGATGCTCTCCGTAAGAAGCAGAACTTGGATGACGCGGAGGTTGTTGATGCAGCAAGACGTTGGCTCCGACGTCGACTAGTAGAGTAGTACCTTGCCGGTACACAGTCCCCCCCCCCCGCCAGTAAGGCCGTAGCATTGAACAGAGATTATGTTGAAAAGTAGAGTTTTGTAGCCAAAAGAGTGGGGAATAATATGATGTACTGCAATCTTGAATATTAAAATGTGCCGTTGCTAGCCCTCTTACTTCGTTTTCGAAATTTTTTGAGAAGGTAGTGTGCTCAGCAGTTATCACGCACCTGAGAAGCTGTGGGACAGTAAAGTCCATCACAGTTTTGATTTCAAAATATTTGGTCCAGTCAGGAAGCTTTTTACACCTTCGCTGAGCACATAACACAATTTTTAATGCAAAATATCACTAGTTAGGATCTTCCGTGACATGTCAAAGCCATTTAATTGTGTGTCACAATATTTTATTACAGAAATTTGGTTTTTATGGGATGCATGCCTGGTTCAGTTGGTATTTATGGAACAGGATGCAGAAAGTTACATTACGGTGTCTGAGTGGTACAAACAAGGACGCAATATCATGTTCACACGAAGAAATCGCAACTGCTGTCCAGCAGCATTCGATCACTGGCCTGCTGCTATTTAATGTTAGTGATCTGCTTTACTTATTTGAATCAAGAGACGAAACGAACATAATTACGAAGTCGATCAAAAAAGCATCCGCAGGGAAAATTGTGAATGATGTGTTTTCAGAATGAAATTTACACTCTGCAGCGAAGTGTGTGCTGATATCAAACATCCCGGCAGATTGAAACTGTGTAATGGGCCGAGACTTGAGCTCGAGACCTTTGCCTTTCGTGGGCAAGTGCACTACCGACTGAGCTAACCAAGCACGGCGCACGACTCGTCCTCACAGCTTTACTTCCACCAGTACCTCGTCTCCTACCTTCCAAACATCACAGAAGCGCTCCTGCGATACTTGCAGGACTAGCACTCCTAGAAGAAAGGGTATTGCAGAACAAAATTTGCACTCTGGAGCGGAGTGTGCCTTGATATGAAACAACGTGGCAGATTAAAACTGTGTCGGTAGAACACTTGCCCACGAAAGGAAAAAGTCCCGAGTTCGAGTCTCGGTCCTCCACACAGTTTTAATCTGCCAGGATGTTTCACATCAGGGCACACTCCGCTGTAGAGTGAACATTTCATTCTGGAATCATGCACCAGGCTCTGGCTAGGCCATGTCTTCGCAACATCCATTCTTCCAGGAGTACAGTTCTGCAAATTTCGCAGGAGAGCTTCTGTAAATTTGGAAAGTAGGAGTCGAGGTACGGGCGGAAGTAAATCTGTGGGGATGTGTCGTGAATTGTTCTTGGGTAGCTCAATCGGTAGTGCACTTGCCCGTGAAAGGCAAAGGACAACAGTTCGAGTCTGGGTCCGTGACACAGTTTTAATCTGTCAGAACGTTCCAAGGATATGTTTGCGAAAATTATGAACCCCTTTTGCACAAATGGACCAGTTGTAATCTTCAGAAAGAAACCGCAAGTCATCTACATTTGTTCTGTAAAAAATATGTCACGTACTATGAGTGCAGTTTAACAACGAAAGATAATAAATAGCGAGAAAGTTATGAGTTATTGAGACTGCATATATACGAAAACTTAAATTGCAAAAATCTTGTAGTAGACCTACTGAAACGTTTAGATTCAGCTACTTTTGCCATAAGGATAATTTTCAACTTTTGGGGTATAGAAATCAGTGGTTGCCGCTCATGAAAATGATTTATGGGATCCCTTTTCATATTTCTTAAATAACCTAGTGTTAACATATTATGCATATTTTCATTCACTGATGCATTAGGAAGGATGTACGTGTATTCTGGGGTAATCTCTCATTAACGCAAGTATTCATTACACGAAAAAAATAATAACAATTATGTATGAATTCATACACCTACATCCTGTAGGCGTTTTTTCAAACAATGGTGATATTAATAAGAGTCGCATAGTACACTTACATTCACAAAATTTGTTCTCATAAGGCCGGCCGGAGTGGCCGAGCGGTTAAAGGCGCTACAGTCTGGAACCGCACGACCGCTACGGTCGCAGGTTCGAATCCTGCCTCGGGCATGGATGTGTGTGCTGTCCTTAGGTTAGTTAGGTTTAAGTAGTTCTAAGTTCTAGGGGACTTATGACCACAGCAGTTGAGTCCCATAGTGCTCAGAGCCATTTGAACCATTTTTTGTTCTCATAAATCCATTGCAGTTTTAGAGTAATGGAGATATTCACCAACCTAACATTTATAAGGAAAAAAGGTCTTCATTTCATTCTAGTGGCAGAAAGGAGTACAGTACTCAGCTATAAAACTCTTTAATAATGTTCACATTGAAATAAAATGTCTGAGAGCCAGCAGAAATGTTCCTAAATGTAGATTACAATTCTTTCTCCTTAATTACCCCTTCTAAATCATAGAGGAATAGAGGAATATATATATATATATATATATATATATATATATATATATATATATATATATATATATATAACTATATTTTTGTGTGTAGCAAGTTTCTCCCTAATCTCATTTCTGCTGTTCCTCAAAACCTTTGTCTTTCTTTAGATTATTCTTGGTCTGTATTTTGTGCTCATTACAGCGTTGCTTCCATTCCACAGATCATGAATTCTTCCTCACATCTACTGAGGTTGGCAATGTTATTAAGGAATGTTTTCAGTGCTGTACTGCCGTCATTGCCTCTACGATGTAAAGGTTGAAAAAAAAAAATGAAGAAAGAGTGCGTCCCTGCCTTCCGGTCTTTTCAATTTGAGTACTTCTCTTTTGATTTTCAGTTCTTATCGACTCCCTCTTTGTTTCTTGTTTATACCGGCAAAGTAACTTGGCACTTCACGCAGGGAATCCTGGGAGCGGCAGAATAAGCAGAGACTCTTACAGTCATACCTGGAATGCCCCTTATGTAGAGTCAAGTTACAATGCGAGTATTTACTACAGATTTTATATTACTCGTCTTACTTACAGTGTCCACTTATTTTTCTAAGGATTTCAAATATCTTCCACCGGTTTACATAGCAGAAAACTTTTCTAAGTCGTCAAATTCAATGAAAGTGACATCATTTTTGTAAAATTTACCTCCATCATCAAGCCTGTCGTCAGAATCAGGTCTCAGGTGTCTTTATCTTTCCTAAATAAGAACTTGCCGTTTAACTCATCTTCAATTTTCTTTTCCATTATTTGTATATGATTCTGGTCAATCACTTGGATGTATGAGCTGTCAGGTTGACTGTACGATAGTTTCAGCGTCTCATAGACACCGCACATTAACCTGAATAAAAGTTTGGCTTTTACTTCCACAAGAATGCTTCTCCATTGTTAGATCACAAATCTTCTGTATCTCTATCAGACTTTTACTTTATAATTAGGTCTCCTTGATCCCCCAAATCGACGTCCATTTCTCCTTCTACTTCGTTATCAGACATTTCCTCCCTAACGTAGAAACCCTCAATATAGCATTTCCACGTCTGCGCTTCACAGTGCGATTCCCTTTGCACTCTAAATTTTGAACTTTTGTTTTTAAATTCTTCGAAATTTATTTTGATTTCCTGTATGCTGAAACTGTCCTACCAACAACCACATATTTTTCTGTTTCTTTACATTTTTTCCTGCGACCGTTTCGCTTCATCTATCCTTTCTGTTGATTTCATCCCTAAGTAACTTAGGTTGCTGAGTTCCTATATTTTCCACAACATTTTTCTGTTTCCTTCTTTCAGCGATCAGTTGGAGTGTTTTCTCTGTTACCAACAGTTCTTCACACTTCCACTCTTACACCTGTTTTTGTCTGTCCATCTTATGTAACTGTCCTTTATAAGGATGTCCATTCCGCCTCAGCTAAACTACCTACACTGGTATTTAATATCGTGGATTCACAGCGTAAGAAAATATCCGATACACATAATCATTCTTAGTATTCCACTTTCCATTTCCTTGTATGGTCATTCTCCCCGGCTATTGCAATAAGTAAACAGCCCAGATGTAGCGAACGAACAAAAGTTTATTGAACGCAGTTTCCATGAAAATATTCTCCACAGAGAAGCAAAAGAAAGGATGGTTCTTCAATAAGTGAAACAAAATGGATGATAATGCTTCACCAAGTGAAGCAAAATAAATGATGGTTCGGAAATAACGGAACAACTTAAACTTCCAGAATCTCAAAGTAAATATATAAGTTCTGTGGTACTTGAATGAGTTACATACGCTTGAGTCAGAATAGTCTTGCAGTATTAAGAGATTTACGTCAAAAAAGTTTCTGTAGTCGTACATCCTTAATCGGCAGATTCTTTAAGTTCCACTAACTTCAAATTAAAAATTAAAAATCAGTTTCTCGCTTCAGGTTTAAAACCAAAGTCCAAATCCAAGCTTCAGTCAAGAAGAATAAACACTTAACAACTCTTACGGTGTACTTCGCTGGAGAAGTATTGAGAACCAACAATAATGAAACATCTAAGTCTGACAAGGACAGAAACATCCAGTCTGACATATCTTATCGGCTAGAAGAACAATAGTATAATTATACCAAATCTGAACGAGAACGTTAATGATAGCTTTGAGTCTCTAATGAGGAGGCAGCGTGCTGTCCAGAAGTCGACTGACTTGTCCTTAGCGCGGCTTAGTGGAAATCCTGATGTTGCTGGCTACAACGGAACTGCTCTCCGGAGCTCGACCATCATCCTAAATAGCTGCCTTGCGGACGGATACGTGTGGGCCTATTTTTGGCACGTGAGATGACGAATGCATGAAGCGGTGCGGTTTGCCAACGACCCCTACTATAGCCGTGTACACCGCCTAGTGGCTTGGCCGGACTGCTGCCGGTCTGGCGTAGATTCCGGAGTAGTGAAATTCCATGTTGTCTGATCTGTAGGGGCTGAGCTCGCTGCAACCCGCACGACAATTACGTTGTGCGTGGTGCCATCGGCGCCTGATGTCCAGGGCGCAATGATACTCTTCACCATTACTAAGTTGTCTCTACCTGTATCTTGTAATTCAATACCTGATTTTGGAATCTTTGTCTCACCATGACGTAATCTCGCAGATGACTTCGTATAATAGCTATCGTTTTTTCAGTATACCTCTTCTTCTTGTGATTTTTTAATATTTCATTTACTGCAGAACTCAAGGATTTATCCTCCTTTCTCGGTTCTGTTTCCGAGTTCATATTTTCCCATAAATCTGTCTTCTATTTCTTTCTCCACAATAGCTTTCGAAACACCATAGTAACTAGACTTTCATCTCCCTTTACATCTGAATTTCCATTTCAGCCTCCTACATACGCTCATTTTCTCGTCATCTTTTACTTGTAACGTCGGCATGTACACCGTAACTACAGCCGTTAGCGTTTCTTTTTATTTCGATCTTGATGAAATTAATGCTATTGACGAAATGATCACAGCACTCACTCTTTGCCCTGTCTTCCTATTTGCGTCTGATTTGATATCTTTATTGTCTTTACATTTCAATCACTAATCTTCACTGCATCTATTTTCAGTCTATCCCTTTTCAGATTTTTATTTTCCCTGTCACTTTCAGACTTACAAAGTACTACGCTTCAACTTGAGGAATATTACCCTTTCGTTGGTTTTTCAGTATTTATTCACGGATACAAAATAGAATGGGGAAGTTTATCTGAATTTACTCCTAACGGAGAGATTATCATGATACTTTTTCAATTAAAAGCCACTTTCCTGTGAATACACTGTCCGTGTCTGCAGTGCAGGGGTCTCCTCAGTTGCTTTCAGCATCCCCATACCATTGATCAACGTTGATTCTTTCTATTTTTAAGGTAGCTTCCCACCCCAAAGCAAGAGGGTGTCCAAACTTTTTCGACTGCATTTACATCGTTTTGTTTCGTTAGGAGGCCATTGGCAACTTAATGTTATCTTATTGTAGGTAACAAAAATAATTTTCATATAACGTACACAGATCTCATTAAAAAAAGAAAAAAGTTTCGCCATCGACCAGGATTCGAATCCAAATCTGCAGTCAACTCTGTTACACTTAATTGGACATTTCCGCAACATAGACTCTCAGTCCAATACACTCTTCTAATCTGGACGCTAAAATGCAGGATGAACCATAGACGAATAGGACAAGATCAAAGACGCTGACTCAGAACTACTCACGCTTTTCAATACACATGCATATCTCTAAATTGCAAAAGAAAGCTAAATAACAAATAATTATTGCTTGGTATATTGCAAAATGTTTGGAATAGATGGAAGGTTACTTGGCTGTCACTTGTTCCGTAAATTTCTCTGAAGGCAACTGTGTGTGCAGTAGAATGCCTCTTGCACAGGATTAATAGGATGCACGTACCTACTACCGCCGCGGGAAAGGCAGTGGGAAGTAGGCCTCACTTCTCCGATTCGCAGAGCCACTGTCAGCTCCCGCACTTAGGAAACCGTGACTTAATTTCCCGCACGGCGTCAGTATTCCTCACATTGGCGATTCTCGAAAGCTTTGCCGGCGTTTGGCACGAATCGTCTGTAGCGGTGAGAGAAGTGACAACACAATATGTTAAAAATGCACAAGCGCTGGCTAGCTTCATCGTATCTGTGTTCTGGGCATCCAACGATATGAAATCAATAGTGTTCGACTCCGCTCTCAACTCCCATCTTTTGGCGTATAATTTTCAGGCGAATTAGGCGTCAGCAAATCATATATCACATCATAGTCATATCTATCGAATAATCGACTAAGACGTTCACTGTTTAAGGAGTTTAGTCTTTGATCTCCGCTCTTCTGCAGTGTCTTCGACACCTTCGTTCTTGTTCAAATAATTGAACATATTCCGTCCGTCCATCAACAGCCGATACTGTTGCTTAACGTTTTGCTTTCCTCTTTTCCTCGAATTTATCGTTGTCTCTTTTGCGTCCTCAGGTTGTCAAAATTCACCTGGGCATATAAGAACAGTTGTTGTTGTTGTTGTTGTGGTCTTCAGTCCTGAGACTGGTTTGATGCAGCTCTCCATGCTACTCTATCCTGTGCAAGCTTCTTCATCTCCCAGTATCTACTGCAACCTACATCCTTCTGAATCTGCTTAGTGTATTCATCTCTTGGTCTCCCTCTACGATTTTTACCCTCCACACTGCCCTCCAATGCTAAATTTGTGATCCCTTGATGCCTCAAAACATGTCCTACCAACCGATCCCTTCTTCTAGTCAAGTTGTGCCACAAACTTCTCTTCTCCCCAATCCTATTCAATACCTCCTCATTAGTTACGTGATCTACCCACCTTATCTTCAGCATTCTTCTGTAGCACCACATTTCGAAAGCTTCTATTCTCTTCTTGTCCAAACTAGTTATCGTCCATGTTTCACTTCCATACATGGCTACACTCCATACAAATACTTTCAGAAACGACTTCCTGACACTTAAATCTATACTCGATGTTAACAAATTCCTCTTCTTGAGAAACGCTTTCCTTGCCATTGCCAGTCTACATTTTATATCCTCTCTACTTCGACCATCATCGGTTATTTTACTCCCCAAATAGCAAAACCGCTTTACTACTTTAAGTGTCTCATTTCCTAATCTAATTCCCTCAGCATCACCCTACTTAATTTGACTACATTCCATTATCCTCGTTTTACTTTTGTTGATGTTCATCTTGTATCCTCCTTTCAAGACACTGTCCATTCCGTTCAACTGCTCTTCCAAGTCCTTTGCTGTCTCTGACAGAATTACAATGTCATCGGCGAACCTCAAAGTTTTTACTTCTTCTCCATGAATTTTAATACCTACTCCGAATTTTTCTTTTGTTTCCTTTACTGCTTGCTCAATATACAGGTTGAATAACATCGGGGATAGGCTACAACCCTGTCTCACTCCTTTCCCAACCACTGCTTCCCTTTCATGCCCCTTCGACTCTTATCACTGCCATCTGGTTTCTGTACAAACTGTAAATAGCCTTTCGCTCCCTGTATTTTACCCCTGCCATCTTCAAAATTTGAAAGAGAGTATTCCAGTTAACATTGTCAAAAGCTTTCTCTAAGTCTACAAATGCTAGAAACGTAGGTTTGCCTTTTCTTAATCTTTCTTCTAAGATAAGTCGTAAGGTCAGTATTGCCTCACGTGTTCCAACATTTCTACGGAATCAGAACTGATCTTCCCCGAGGTCGGCTTCTACCAGTTTTTCCATTCGTCTGTAAAGAATTCGCGTTAGTATTTTGCAGCTGTGACTTATTAAACTGATAGTTCGGTAATTTTCACATCTGTCAACACCTGCTTTCTTTGGGATTGGAATTATTATATTCTTTTTGAAGTCTGAGGGAATTTCGCCTGTCTCATACATCGTGCTCACCAGATGGTAGAGTTTTGTCATGACTGCCTCTCCCGAGGCCATCAGTAGTTCAAATGGAATGTTGTCTACTCCCGGGGCCTTGTTTTGACTCAGGTCTTTCAGTGCTCTGTCAAACTCTTCACGCTGTATCTTATCTCCCATTTCGTCTTCATCTACATCCTCTTCCATTTCCATAATATTGTCCTCAAGTACATCGCCCTTGTACAAACCCTCTATATACTCCTTCCACCTTTCTGCCTTCCCTTCTTTGCTTAGAACTGGGTTGCCATCTGAGCTCTTGATATTCATACAAGTGGTTCTCTTCTCTCCAAAGGTCTCTTTAATTTTCCTGTAGGCAGTATCTATCTTACCCCTAGTGAGACAAGCCTCTACATCCTTACATTTGTCCTCTAGCCATCCCTGCTTAGCCATTTTGCACTTTCTGTCGATATCATTTTTGAGACGTTTGTATTCCTTTTTGCCTGCTTCATTTACTGCATTTTTATATTTTCTCCTTTCATCGATTAAATTCAATATTTCTTCTGTTACCCAAGGATTTCTATTAGCCCTCGTCTTTTTACCTACTTGATCCTCTGCTGCCTTCACTACTTCATCCCTCAGAGCTACCCATTCTTCTTCTACTGTATTTCTTTCCCCCATTCCTGTCAATTGTTCCCTTATGCTCTCCCTGAAACTCTCTACAACCTCTGGTTCTTTCAGTTTATCCAGGTCCCATCTCCTTAAATTCCCACCTTTTTGCAGTTTCTTCAGTTTCAATCTGCAGTTCATAACCAATAGATTGTGGTCAGAATCCACATCTGCCCCAGGAAATGTCTTACAATTTAAAACCTGGTTCCTAAATCTCTGTCTTACCATTATATAATCTATCTGATACCTTTTAGTATCTCCAGGATTCTTCCAGGTATACAACCTTCTTTTATGATTCTTGAACCAAGTGTTGGCTATGATTAAGTTATGCTCTGTGCAAAATTCTACAAGGCGGCTTCCTCTTTCATTCCTTCCCCCCAATCCATATTCACCTACTATGTTTCCTTCTCTCCCTTTTCCTACTGACGAATTCCAGTCACCCATAACTATTAAATTTTCGTCTCCCTTAACTACCTGAATAATTTCTTTTATCTAGTCATACATTTCATCTACTTCTTCATCATCTGCAGAGGTAGTTGGCATATAAACTTGTACTACTGTAGTAGGCATGGGCTTCATGTCTATCTTGGCCACAATAATGCGTTCACTATGCTGTTTGTAGTAGCTAACCCGCACTCCTATTTTTTTATTCATTATTAAACCTACTCCTGCATTACCCCTATTTGATTTTGTATTTATAACCCTGTAATCACCTGACCAAAAGTCTTGGTCCTCCTGCCACCGAACTTCACTAATTCCCACTATATCTAACTTTAACCTATCCATTTCCCTTTTTAAATTTTCTAACCTACCTGCCCGATTAAGGGATCTGACATTCCACGCTCCGATATATAAGATAAGAACAGCTTACTGCAAAACGGCAAAATGTCCACATTTCATACTTTTGCAGTAGAGACATGACCTGAATGAAACTGGTTTAATGTACTTATCTCCCGACATGTATTTCTGACTTATTGCTGTAGGTACACCTGCTTATTATATACACGTAAAAGTCAAGTATGACGTAAGGGGAAAGAGAGGGACGACTTTGTTGGTATTGGACATATTCCCTTTCTGATTTGCACTCGATTTTCAAATTAATTTTAGGATTAAGTTACTTGTTTCAAAATAGAATTGTACGTGTTATTGTTATAAAAATTGTTTGTTACATGGTTATGAATGGTATTTGACGTATTCCGTGGTTGCATTACTAAGTTATCTTCAACTACATCACGAGATGCGTTGTTGACGGTAATCCTGTGAATGAATTCCTAAACTGCGTCTTATCTTGAGGGATACACACCAAAGATTTCTTGGGGTTGTAATGAATCTTGCCATCCCAGAACTTTCGTACTTCAATTGAAATGTTCAATTCCGTGTAAATTTCAGCCTGACTTGTGTTAATTTTTATGCTTAAATTATACGTTTCACAACTAAAGATAATTTTGCAAACACTATTTTTCTGACAATACAATTTTATTTTTCATATAGATCCATTTAGCAACATCGACCTTAAACCATAAAAATTAGTAATCACGATTATTAACCTAAATGAGTCAAAAATCACTTTACAGTTAAACTAATATTATTATGCTTTTGTTTTCGTGTAGACAAAATTTCAGTTCCCATTTCTAATTTTTCTAACTTTACTATCTATAATTCAATCAATAATTACACAAAGGCAGGAAGCTGGCAGTTTTTATATTATCAAATTTTGAAACCTTCATTATTAGTTAATCTATACATAAGTAATTATTTCCAGAAAACTTTATGTAAATTATTGCTGAAAAGTAATTTCAGTTAAGACAGTCATAATAAAATTCACTTGAACTACACCCATTTCTAGAAGGATCTGAAAGCTACCTATGTAATATTTACAGAAACTTTAGGCGCCAACGGAGCCAAATAGTCTCAGTTGTTGTCGAGATTGGTCACTGTAACTGTCAAGTACTTTGTGTTGTGCTGAAATGTTGCACAACGCATTTACTTAACAAGTCGTGTTGCAGACAGTGTCAAGAAATCATAAATAAATACTGATTACGTCCAAAAGCAACAGTATTCCACTGACTTTAACTGAAAGAAAAAACCTTGGACCTATTAATTGGAAAGCATAAACGGGAAGCGACATCGCAGGTAACGAGATACCCATAGCGAGATAAGTAACATTTAACTTCTGATATAATGTTTCTGCCCTTACGAAAGAATAGGCTTTCTTTGAAAGGAATTCCAAGGGTTGTACATCTCTTCTCAGTCTAATAGTGCCCATCGTCAAGCCATCAGTATTCATGTTACACGTAAAACTACGCAAATTTTCGGCTGAAAACGTCATCTCACAGCATTCTGAAATAGTGAGAACCCTTTTCACGTGTCCAGGAATGACTTTACCATACCAGACACCGCTCAGGTGGTTTTCTATCTCCAAGTATCCAGCCTAATTCGCAAATCTTTCTGGGATGAAGAGGTCATTTTCGTGACGAGCTCTTTATTGCAGCGAGTGAAGTATTGTACCTGCTATGCGGAACAAATTTGTCTGCTCCCCAAGGTAACTGACTATAAGGCTTCACACTTCCACAGGCGAAACCCAGGTGAAAATGGATGTCGTAACTAATGCCAAAATTTCGCTGAGGTGTACTCTTAGTCTCCTTCTTTTCGCTAATAGTTTCCCGTGAGGTGTATTGTCCGATCGGCAGGTGCACTGGACTTTCTTGTACTGTGTTGTATGTAATTTGTGAGTAATGTAGCATCCAAGTTTTCGAAATAGAGATACGTGTGCTAACTCGGGGGAACCGCAAAATCGCGAGATTTTGGCATTTTTTTCAGTCTTTTGTCCACAAACTTTTTCCCTTGCACAGTGCGACAGAGAGCATTTTCATCTTTCTTGCAAAGAGTTGAATTTTTTACAAGCTACGCTGGTTAAATGTATTTTTACAATACGTGCTTACCAAGATACAGCGCATCAAACGAGCGGAAAATTTCACAAATAATTAAAAAACTGTAAACTGGGCAGATTTTAGCATTATAATTTTAACTTTACAACATTTTTAAAAGTATATTGGTACGTGTCTCTAATAGTCAACGTTTAACAATACAAAGAATTATTGTTTACAAACGACAGACTGCTCTTTTGTAGATGCAGGGCCCTGTTCTACATCCTTTCGTACATTTGGAAGAAACGATTTTTAGTAAGTATTCTGGAGATGCATTTTTCGTAGTGATTATGAGCATTACCCCTCCCCTTGACAGCATTCAGCCCTAGCTGATGGATTCTTTTCGTTACCCTCAGACTTCAAGAAGAATATAATAATTCCAATCCCAAAGAAAGCAGGTGTTGACAGATGTGAAAATTACCGAACAATCAGTTTGATAAGTCACAGCTGCAAAATACTAACGCGAATTCTTTACAGACGAATGGAAAAATTTGTAGAAGCCGACCTCGGGGAAGATCAGTTTGGATTCCGTAGAAATGTTGGAACACGTGAGGCAATACTGACCCTACGACTTATCTTAGAAGAAAGATTAAGGAAAGGCAAACCTACGTTTCTAGCATTTGTAGACTTAGAGAAAGCTCTTGACAATGTTGACTGGAATACTCTCTTTCAAATTTTAAAGGTGGCAGGGGTAATATACAGGGAGCGAAAGGCTATTTACAATTTGTACAGAAACCAGATGGCAGTTATAAGAGTCGAGGGGCATGAAAGGGAAGCAGTGGTTGGGAAGGGAGTGAGACAGGGTTGTAGCCTCTCCCCGATGTTATTCAATCTATATATTGAGCAAGCAGTAAAGGAAACAAAAGAAAAATTTGGAGTAGGTATTAAAATCCAGGGAGAAGAAATAAAAACTTTGAGGTCGCCGATGACATTGTAATTCTGTCAGAGACGGCAAAGGACTTGGAAAAGCAGTTGAACGGAATGGACAGTGTCTTGAAAGGAGGATATAAGATGAACATCAACAAAAGCAAAACGAGGATAATGGAATGTAGTCGAATTAAGTCGGGTGATGCTGAGGGAATTAGATTAGGAAATGAGGCACTTAAAGTAGTAAAGGAGTTTTGCTACTTGGGGAGCAAAATAACTGATGATGGTCGAAGTAGAGACGATATAAAATGTAGACTGGCAATGGCAAGGAAAGCGTTTCTGAAGAAGAGAAATTTGTTAACATCGAGTATAGATTTAAGTGTCAGGAAGTCGTTGCTGAAAGTATTTGTATGGAGTGTAGCCATGTATGGAAGTGAAACATGGACGATAAATAGTTTAGACAAGAAGAGAATAAACGCTTTCGAAATGTGGTGCTACAGAAGAATGTTGAAGATTAGGTGGGTAGATCACGTAACTAATGACGAGGTATTGAATAGGATTGGGGAGAAGAGAAGTTTGACAATCGGTTGGCAGGACATGTTCTGAGGCATCAAGGGATCACAAATTTAGCATTGGAGGGCAGCGTGGAGGGTAAAAATCGTAGAGGAAGACCAAGAGATGGATACACTAAGCAGATTCAGAAGGATGTAGGTTGCAGTAGGTACTGGGAGATAAAGTAGCTTGCACAGGATAGAGTAGCATCGAGAGCTGCATCAAACCAGTCTCAGGACTGAAGACCACAACAACAACAACCCAGCCATGTCTTTACTTGTAAGTAGGTACAAAAAGAACAATACTGAGCGGCATCTCGAGTATGCAGTGGTCTCACAAGTTGTAATTTGGGTTTGCCAAAGATTTAGAGAACGTTTGGTAGAGTCGACCGTCCATAATGGCACCCGCCGTCAATTACTGCACATGTCATGATCCACTTCTTCCTGTATCGAGAGAACACCGTACACAACGCTGACTTTGGTCCCTAGCAGATACCGTCATTGGTGAAGAGACGTACTGAAAAGTGTGCAAACTCAAATTTGAACAATTCTGTCAGGTTATCATCAGACTGCTTGGCAATGAAAACTTGCTGGAAGAGAGTAAGGGGGTCGACTGTAACTTTCTTCCCCTACAAAGTTCAGGGCACATGAAACTGAGACTAGAGTAACAGCCTTACTCTTTCGTTTTAACTTCACATATTCCAAGTTTTCTCCCACCAGTTTCTCCATGCACAAGATGCCAAGTCCTCGAGATAAATAACAGTTCTTCGTGACCAGCTGTTGCTATGCAGACATTATCTACCTAGTCTCAATGAACAGGGGATGTTTTGTTTACATGAGAACACTCCACTTATAGATTAAGGTCATCCCTGTTTTCACGGGAATGTCTCACATCTACATATTGTTCATATGTTCCTGAACGCACCGCAGTGAACATCTCTATTTGTTCAAAGAGCTGCCAACAGTTTAACGGTACCCATAGTCCACTGTGACAGTATCCCTTATGCCACGATCATGTGAAATTCTTGCGTATCCATTTTGTTTTTAGGCTTATCGTATTCCTTGCATAGTTTAAACATTGTGTATGGAAGCAGAGCATCTGTTTTTGACAGATCCTATGTGCAGGCTTCACTCCCCCCTCCGTTCAGCTTTAATCAAGTTTTCTATTAGGGGACACATGAGGAACAACAGAATCCATGTTTTAGCCCTAGGACCGCAATACTATGTGAAGTAGTCCAGTTTTCAACAGCATCCGAGGTAGAGATGGAAGATGGAAAGTACCGACCGCTTCGGGTCTCCCAAGTACACCGAACAACGTGGCTACTCAGATCTCCAGTTCTCCAATCCACAGTAGAAATGAACATCCCAAGATAGGAGGACAGCGAGCTACCTGTGGTTCATAAATACTGACCGTTAGGAGCACATAACAATATGCTTTTAAAAATGTTGTAAAATTGCTTATTATTCAACAACATCTGTGCAGTATACTTGTAGTAATTTTATTTAATGCCAGAGAATGATGTATATTTAATTTTCTTGATCCTTCTTTTTAGATGTTTGAGAAAAGGTACAAGGCGATTATATGAGTACAGTTTTAATGCTTTTGAGTTTCACGGTAAATTCAATTTCATTCTTTCACCTCAGAATCTCACTCGTGGAATCAGTCACTCCCCATTGAAGCACATAAGTTCATTCTGTGTACCGTAACAAGAATAGGTCATTATTCGATTGCACGGTCATTTACACTATTTAAATTTAGATCGATTACTCCCGTTCTGTTACAGAATTTCATTGGAAAAAGTGAATAGTTCCATGTAAAAAATCGTATCTGTTGACACAGGCGTTAAAAGAGTATTATTCATACAAAAAAATTATGCGTCCCCTGCCCATTGGCTAAATACTTCGTTTCGATATCTTCACCGATCCCATAACGAAACGGGTGTTACATCCTACGTGACTTACTCTGTATATTTTACCAGACATGACACGATCAAAGCATTAGAATCTCTTCGGTCTAATTAGACACAACGTTCATAGTTGTTTATCGATCTCTTTACCGTCTCAGCCATCTACAACTTGTTTTATATAAGGGTATTTTAGCATCCAAGTTTCTACATAGCATAATAATACTTATAAACAATACGTATCTGTTAACTGTCGACGTATTTAAAATTGACTTCAAAATTACACTACACAATCTCTTTCAGCTTCATTGATCGTTGCTTCAATTGTGATAGATTACGAAGTCACGACCCAGCATTTGGAGCCCCTATCAAGTGGATATGACGCCAGACATCGGAAAAAAATCAGAGTCATAGCACCCACGTGTAGGCGATGTGAATTTATAAAAGAGATACTCAAGGGCTTACATGGGAGTCTTAGCATGAAAGGCGATGTAGTTCTCGAGAAACCTTTTTTGGGTAAATTTAGGGGACCTAGGCAGACTATGCACCCGCTCTGCAACCGCCATTGTATTTCTTACGTAGGACCATGAAAATCAAGTAAGAGAGAATAGGGATCTCACAGAGGCATACAGAATGTCATTTTTCTATCGCTCAACACTCGAATGGAAGAGGACAGAAAGTCGCTAATATACGTTCGAAATACCCGCCGTTATGCACTTACAGAGACTTCCCGAGTACATATGCAGATGCAGAGGTGCTTCAAAAAACTCCTACCGAGAGTGGTGGCGCAGTGGTAAGGGCACTTGACTCGCATTCGGGAGGAGCAGGGTTCAAATCTCCCTCTTATCATCCAGGTTTAGGTTTCCCGTGATGTCTATAAATCGCTTAAAGCGAGTGTTGGGATCTTTCCTTTGAAAAGGCAATAGTTCACTTTATCCATAGTCTTGTCCTGTTCCAGCTTGTTTATCGTCTGTAATGACCTTGCCGTCGACGAAACGTTAAGTCCTGTTTTTCCTTCATGAGTACTAACTATTCCTCTCCATTAGCTCATAATTGAAATGTAGTGATAATCCTTTGTGCCTCCCGTCGTATGCGTTTATGTGAACTAAATATTATTATTATTCTACAGCTGGTGTCAATTTGAATAAAATCTTTCGGTTACTACCGAACATTACCTGGATTATGTGTAGTCTTCAGACTGTGTAGGTTGGTTTCGTTTCGCTATGCCCGTGGGTGGTAAAATCTTTACATTAGAATTTGCAGCTACTCAGCGAGTATAAACCATTCTGAAAAGTGAAGCTCAAGCTGGAGTTGTCAGTTATATTAAGAACTGATAGGAATATAAAAACATTTAACAGCCTCAGATTTCGCACTTCTTAGCATTTTGAAAATTCTGATTTAAAGGTACCAATTCATATGATGTTCCCTGTAACAGTTCCGGTATACAGGGCTACAGTTGGTTATTTTGAGGTATTTATTAAATAACTGAATGCAATTTTAATGTTTTAATTTCTAAACAAAATTAGGTAATATTAAGCGGACATTCTGATTTAAATGTTCAGGGTATTCCTCTTCTACAGCTGTACGCAGGTTCTACATGAAATTCATTCTCAGTTGCGAGTACGGATAACCATGATCTATATAATGGAATTACAACAATGAAAATTTGTGCCGGACCTGGACCAATCCGAGGACGATTCCAGGCCAGGGCAAACCGTCCGCAACCTTTCCTCGTACATCCACTATGTATATTCCCGTACGAGGAAGAAATTTCACTTGGAAGTCGCTTGCCCGGTGTCGGGGGGGGGGGGGGGGGGGGGTGTTAAAATGCAGTGCCTGTACTTTTCCGAATTACGATGCCACGTTACTTCGGACATGCTTGCATGTTCTTACAAACCAATTCATCTCATAATTTACAACAAAAGCTACGGAGACCCGCAGTGCTGCTATTGACAACATTTCTGTAGACACTTCAAGACTGCAAAAACATTGTGTATATACTTGCAAGTAAAGTACAAGACAAACGGAGTTGAGGACTGTGAGAAGTATTAGTAAAGTGGAACAATGTACAGAGCCAATCGGTCGTTAAATGAAAAATGTAATTTATTCTGTAACACAGCGTATATTTTGCAATAAAATCGTTTCAAAAGTCAACTACCACTTCCTTTTTTCTTTCTACGCAGGTGTTAATGAACAAGCAGAGATCAACTGCCACTGCTGCTAAACACAGCAGTTCATTTTCCATAGCAGAAATTCAGAACACACTTGTGTTTCTAAGATGGGCTTTAATTCCCAGATAAATCGCCCATGGGTGACGTGGTCAAAGCAAGCGACCGATCACAGATGATGTCGCCAGTGATCCACCGCTCGTGTGTGGGGTACATACAACGCTCAGAAGGCTGGTGCAGAGGAAGGTAAGACACAGTAAAATGGCGAAAGTCTGCGAGGAGGTGATGAGCGGCAGTGGCTATTAGCGTAGCCCCAGGGCCTATTTGCGGCGAGGCTGCGGCCGTCGCAGCCCGTTTCCCGTTCATTTCCGCGGCTGTGCGTGGGGTGCGCGGCCGGGCTGGGCCGCCCTATCGATCCGGCAGCGCGCGGGGCCCGGCCGCGCCGGGTCGCGGGATGCTGCGCGGCCGCGCCCCGCCCCACCCCAGGCAGCGCGCGCCCTGCTCCAGACAAAGGCGCCGCACTTCTCGCCTAATAGCCTGTCAGTTCAATCAGTTAGCTCAAAGCCGGCAAAAAATCAACCCCGTGGCGTTGGCTCGCTCTCCCAGCTGTAGCACCCACTCCCCCGCTGGGAGACGCTAAACAGCAAATCCGCGGAGGCCGGTGTTGTTTGGCTGCCGTTCTCTAAACAGCACTTTATCCACTAGGCGGCCATGCAGCGTACCAGTTGTCCTCGCCCCACTGAATTACTGTCGTAAGTAGAAAGGCTACAGGAATGGCGCACATATGGAGCGCTCACTGGTGGTGACCTGGCCTGTTAATATGTCATGCTGAATCCAAAGACAACATTTGATCAAAGCAACACGCCTCTGCATTGATCCAGGCTTGGCAGTGTTTCCTCTTCGGCGCTCATACATTGTGTTTGTCACCGACTAGTTTTGATCTACTCGGGGGGCATGCCAATATATACAGGGTTATTAATGATTGAAGCGATTTCACAGCTCTACAATAACTTTATTATTTGAGATATTTTCACAATGCTTTGCACACACATATAAAAACTCAAAAAGTTTTTTTAGGCATTCACAAATGTTCGATATGTGCCCCTTTAGTGATTTGGCAGACATCAAGCCGATAATCAAGTTCCTCCCACACTCGGCGCAGCATGTCCCCATCAATGAGTTCGAAAGCATCGTTGATGCGAGCTCGCAGATCTGGCACGTTTCTTGGTAGAGGAGGTTTAAACACTGAATCTTTCACATAACCCCACAGAAAGAAATCGCATGGGGTTAAGTCGGGAGCGCGTGGAGGCCATGACATGAATTGCTGATCACGATCTCCACCACGACCGATCCATCGGTTTTCCAATCTCCTGTTTAAGAAATGCCGAACATCATGATGGAAGTGCGGTGGAGCACCATCCTGTTGAAAGATGAAGTCGGCGCTGTCGGTCTCCAGTTCTGGCATGAGCCAATTTTCCGCGGGCTACGCGTGAAACTTGCCCGCACGCGTTCAACCGTTTCTTCGCTCACTGCAGGCCGACCCGTTGATTTCCCCTTACAGAGGCATCCAGAAGCTTTAAACTGCGCATACCATCACCGAATGGAGTTAGCAGTTGGTGGACCTTTGTTGAACTTCGTCCTGAAGTGTCGTTGCAGTGTTATGACTGACTGATGTGAGTGCATTTCAAGCACGACATACGCTTTCTCGGCTCCTGTCGCCATTTTGTCTCACTGCGCTCTCGAGCGCTCTAGCGGCAGAAACCTGAAGTGCGGCTTCAGCCGAACAAAACTTTATGAGTTTTTCTACGTATCTGTAGTGTGCCGTGACCATATGTCAATGAATGGAGCTACGGTGAATTTATGAAATCGCTTCAATCATTTGTAATAACCCTGTATATTCCACAATCGTCCATATGGCGCATGGCGGAAGCCACCTTGTGCACTACTAATCAATCCCTTTCCTGTTCTAAGGAAAAAAAGGGCAGATGTAGCTGCCAGGTTCAGGTCGTCCTCAGCAGTCTTTGCATTGGCCACACACTTTTGGCGCATGGCTTCTTGCTCAGGCGAGAGAAACCTCCAATGTGTGGTGCTTGTCGCGTATCGACCACTGTGCGCCATATTTTACTGGACTTTGTATTATTTTCGGACCAGAGGTTAGCGGCAGACTTGCCCGCAGATCTGCCCTCTTATTTTAAGAGACGTTGAGACAAATGTTGTTAAATTCTTAAGGTTTTGTGATCTGTCCAACATGTTTCCGAAAATTTTAGGGAGATGTTCTTAATGTGTCAGCTGGGTGACTGGCTCACTCACGAGTTTTTTTTTTGTTTTTGTTTTTTTGTTTGTAAATGGTCAGCCAGTCACATATCCTTGTGCCGTTGTTTTAGCTCCTCTGTCGCTTTACTCCTGTTTTCATTCCAGGTGTAATATCCTTCACTACATCTCCAACATCTTTGTTTAACAGCGAGTATATGGAGTGACTGTGTGAGTGTCAGAAGGAGTTAGTGACTGTGTGAGTGAATGAGTGAGTGATTGAGTCAATGAGTGAATGAGTGTGCCAACATTTATAGTTCTTTTACCCATATTCGTTTCTTTTAATATTTGTAAACGGGCTCATAATCTCGTCTTCGAGCGCTCATACACCATATACATACATCCCCTCCAGAAATTCCCATTTCATCTTGCAAAGTCTCTCCGTAATTCTCGTGTATTGATCGAACCTGCCAGTAACAGATATAGCGGCACATCTCTGAGTTGCTTCTATGTCTTCCTTCGATCCAAGCTGGTGGGATTCCAAACACTACAACAGTGTACAAGGATGGATCACAATAGTTTTCTTTGTAGTTAGATGAGCTACACTTTCGTAGGGGTCTCCCAATAAACCTAAGTCGATCACACGGCTTCCCTGCTACCAACAGTACGTGCTCGCTACATTTCATATCGCTTTGCGACGTGAAATCGACTTGATTGTTTTAAGTAGCACATCGATAATACTGTCTTCAACATTTGATGGTTGCATTTACTTACAATTTTCTGCGTTTAGGGCAAGCTGTCTGGTAGGAGAGTGGCAGCGGTTTCGTAGGATGTTACAGGCGGAACGGTTTAGTGAGGACAGAAGGAAAATAAGGGTTTAACGTCCCGTCGACAACGATAGATGGAGCACGAGATTAATCTTTGAATTTGCCTTCGGCGATTTAGGGAAATCAGAGAAATCTAAATTTGGATAATCAGACAGAGATCTGAAATGACATCCTCCTGAGTATGGGGCTACTCTCTTACCTCTTATAGGCCTACTGCGTTACCTCAAAGACTGAGTTATGGCATAGATACGTTTCACGAATAGGTTGCTTTCGCCAACACAGGAAATTGCTTGAGTTGAATAGATAATAACAGATTGAAAGAAAATCTACGGAGAAATTATATTTATATGTGACTCCAGCAGTTTAATTTGATCTCTGAACAGTGATTCATATTCCGTAGATTTTTAACGAAATAAATTTTGAGGTCGTATACTATGCAGACTCTA
This sequence comes from Schistocerca cancellata, assembly GCF_023864275.1. Lineage (NCBI taxonomy): Eukaryota > Metazoa > Arthropoda > Insecta > Orthoptera > Acrididae > Schistocerca > Schistocerca cancellata. The sequence goes on from NC_064631.1 coordinate 361,737,130, forward strand.
CGCGCTCCTCATGAGCCTTGTCTAGCTTTGGTTTTTTTTTTTATTAACGCATAAGCACCAATATTTATTTGTTCCACGACAGGTATTTCTTTAACTGTTCCCTCTCAGACATAGCTCCCACATTTAGAAAGCAGTATTGTTGACAAAACTGAAGAACTGTCTCCTACAGATACGTACAGAGACCCCACGAAGGCGAACGACGGACGATCCAGGACATGGATATGAGCATCATCTTTTTGTGGTATTGGCACAGGCAGTATTCGTCAAAGTACGATACGACAACAGACAGGGGAGTATTCCCAAGTATTAATAAATGGGCTTGACGGAACTTGGCAGCAATGTAGAGGGGTCAAAATAGTGCAATGCGTATTTTTTTGTTGTTTTATTTATTTATTTACACTTCAAGTTCCGTAGAACCAAATTGAGGAGCAAATCTCCATGGTCATGGAACGTGTCAGTATACGAAATTACAACATAAAAGTAATAACAGTTAAAAATAAAATGTTTATGAACCCGAAAAAAGACAAGCCATAAGCTTAAGTAAACGCAATCAACAATACAACAAGAATCAGCTTAATTTTTCAAGAAACTCCTCGACAGAATAGAAGGAGTGACCCATGAGGAAACTCTTCAGTTTAGATTTGAAAGCGCGTTGATCACTGCTAAGATTTTTGAATTCTAATGGCAGCTTATTGAAAATCGATGCAGCAGTATACGGCACAGCTTTCTGCACAAGAGTTAAGGAAGTCCGATATAAATTCAGGTTTGTTTCTGCCGAGTATTAACAGAGTTAAAGCTGCTTATCCTTTGGAATAAGCTAATATTGTTAACAAGAAATGACAGTAAGGAATATATATATATATATATATATATATATATATATATATATATATATATATAGAGAGAGAGAGAGAGAGAGAGAGAGAGAGAGAGAGAGAGGTCAATGTCAATATACCCAGACCCGTAAACAGGGGTCGACAAGAGGTTCGTGACTTACACCACTTATTACCCGAACCGCTCGTTTCTGAGCCAAAAATAACCTTTTGCAATGGGAAGACTTACTACAAAATATAATACCATACGACATAAGCGAATGAAAATAACCAAAGTAGACTAATTTTCTTGTCGAACGATCATTCACTTCAGATACCGTTCGAATAGTAAAAATGGCAGCATTAAGTCTTTGAACAAGATCCTGAACATGGGCTTTCCACGACAGTTTACTATCTATTTGAACACCTAGAAATTTGAACTGTTCAGTTTCACTAATCATATGCCCATTCCGTGAAATTAAAATGTCAGGTTTTGTTGAATTGTGTGTTAGAAATTGTAAAAACTGAGTCTTAGTGTGGTTTAGTTTTAGTATATTTTATACAAGCCATGAACTTATGTCATTAACTGCACTATTTGAAACCGAGTCAATGTTGCACACTACATCCTTTACTACCAAGCTAGTGTCATCAGCAAACAGAAATATTTTAGAGTTAGCCATAATAATAGAGAGCATATCATTTATATAAATAAGGAACAGGAGTGGTCCGACACTGATCCCTGGACATCCCCCACTTGACCGTACCCCACTCAGACCCCACATCACAGCCATTCTCAATACTGTGAGTAATGACCTTTTACTATCTGCTGCAAAAGTAAGAGGTGAACCAATTGTGAGCTACTCCCAGTATTCTGAATGTTCCAACTTCTGCAGCAATATTTTGTGATCAACACAATCAAACGCCTTAGTTAAATCAAAAAATATGCTTAGCGTTCGAAACTTTTTGTTTGACCCATCCAGTTCCTCACAGAGAAAAGAGAATATAGCATTTTCAGTTGTTAAACGTCTTCTAAAGCTGAACGGTACATTTGATAGCAAATCGTGTGACATAAAGTGATCAATCATCCTTAGATACAAAGCCTTGTCAATAACTTTAGCAAATACTGATGGCATAGAAATAGGTCTAAAATTGTCTACATTATCCCTTTCTCCTTTTTTATAAAGCGGCTTTACTACTGAGTACTTTAATCGTTCAGGAAACTGACCATTCCTAAAGGAAAAATTACAAATATGGCTAGGCATTCCATCACATCCATGAGAGTCCTTAGTCTTCAGTGATTGAATTATTGACTCAATCTCTCCCTTGTCTCTATCACAGAGGAGTATGGCAGACACCAATCTCGGAAAGGAATTTGCCAAGAGAGTTATATGATATGCTCAGAAAATGATTGTTAAATACTTGCCCATATATCTGATTTATCAGTAACAGAAATAGTTTACTACGAACTGTCTTTATATTGTCGAACTTGTGCTGCTGACCAGACACTTCCTTCACAACTGACCATATGGTTTTAATTTTATCCTGTGAATTAGCTATTCTATTTGCATGCCACATACTCTTTGTTTGTGCCCAATTTCACTTTTAAGGGGTAAAACACACCCCTGAAAATAATTTGGTACGTTAGGTTCAGAGAGGATATTTTCATACAACAGGTGATATGTACTTAATGTTCTTGAAATCTGTTTAATCAACTTTTGTAGTAATTTGGAATTTTGCAAAATACCCCATCACTATCAATTAATTTTGAAAAATGAAAACTTTTGTTACAATATAAATTAAAGAAGCTTTCAAGCCACATACATCCCTGTGTAATAAAACTGGTTTCAAGTCACCATTTTTGGATAATAAGCTATGCACAATGTATCACGCAGTATTTTCAATATGCCTCATTAAAATATCTAAACATCCGTTACTATCCTAATTATTCCTTTTATTTACGTTTGCTTTATGTTTTAAAGTGTTATTTTACGTTTTAAATTCAAGTTTTTTTTTTGTTTTTAGTTTACCATAGCACATACGTCTATATTGTTAGTTTAAAATAATAAGTAACTCATTAATATAATAGAAAATAATTACAATAATGATAACCTCTAAGTAAATGCTTAAAACATAATCATTTTTACACCATACACATAAAATGAACGAAATTTCTTCACGTAATACACATGACAAAGAATACAACATAAAACAAAAAACAGCAGGATTTCAAATGCACGACTGCCATATGTGGTAATCTCTTACAACTCAAAGGTGCATCAGAGTACAAGTTTGTCACTCTATGAGGCTGTTTATGGGCAGGAAGAAGCCTTAGCCTTTTGAGTTATGCAACCCCCCCCCCCCTGAAGAGGACATACCTGTTGTCTGTTATTTCGCAAAAAGATTTAAGGAAATATGGCTTCAGGAATGGAAGATATGTGCCAAAGCCATGAGTCGCAAGAAGATGCACAGAAGGGTAAAGCCAAGCTGCCTAAGTTCCACATCAGAAAATGGGTGGTGTTAACTAAACCTTACGTTCATATGGGTGAAACAAAGAAATCTGCGACATAGTATTACGGCCCTACCACATGTTTTAGGATGACATCCCTGGTGAAAGGAAAAATACGGCTTCCGACATATACCACTGTGGTGCCTGTGGAGCGAGTTTGTCCATTTAAGGTCACCACGGGCGTCACAACTACTGTCAACTTTCTCAAAACAGGGGAAGGAATTGGTAGGAAATAAAGAGTACCAGTAAGACCAAGCAAAGCAAGAAAATTCCACCTGTTGCTTCACATTCCCTTTTATATGCATGGAAGTTGCAAAACAGACCATAGCAGACTGGAATTCAAATTTTGGGCACAGCAGGAAGCGCAATGCTAAACACCATCTATTTACTGCTATACTTGCACGACTTTCTTTTTGAGATCCTGCCTAGAGAAAAATCTTACCTACCTATGTCTCTCCTTGGACTCAATGCTTCTCGCCACCCTGGATCCAATGGTAGCAGCCCAGCATAATCGAATTTCGAGGGAACAGCTATTGTGATATATAAGAGAACATCAGCATTGACTGAGTACAGTAGGATCGTCTACGTCAGCCACAATCTTAGACCTAATCTTCATGGTCACTGCCCATTACTATCGCAAGCGTAGAGTCATCCGATTTCTATACCCATCATCCTTCCACCTGATTGCCTATTAACAATGTCGGCACTCACATAGAAATGGCATAGCAACTGGAAAATTCTAATGTGTCCATATAACATTTAATAGCATGACCAATTTAAATACAGAGCCAAAGATTTGAAGAAAACTGTGTCCAATATGAAATAAGTGGAACCACAGCCTGGAATTCAGACCGCCAAATTAATCACAGAGGAGAAGAATGAAGCAAATCTGGCTGGTGCAAGTGCTCGTGCCCCTATTCAACTGCTTGCAGAAATCAGGTAGCACAGCATTTCGCCATACGCCCACCTCCGTACACTGACACAACTACTGTGTCAATGACCAACAGTATTACCAAACTCCGGGACGGTAGTGTTGCGGCAGTCGATTTATGTGCCAGCTTGGAGGATGTCTGCCCTCCTACACGCTCGACTCTGATGCATATATATATATATATATATATATATATATATATATATATATATATATATATATATATATATATATATATATGTGTGTGTGTGTGTGTTAGTCCAGCTGGAAAGAAGCAAGAATCGCTGACCGCTATGGAGTGGGTTACCACCGTGAGGCTGAGAAGGCATCGTCGGTCACCTGCTGTCTGCTGAAGCAGCCAACTCCTTTCACGTTCCTGCAGGACCGCCTGTCTGAAGCCCATCTCACAAAGTGTGAGATGCGCTATGTGCTTACTGGCTCGTGTAGCACCTTCTTAGCAGGGTCCATTGTCTGCTAGCTGACCTCCCTGCAGGGAATTTCGCATGTTTTCTGTGATACTTCAATGCAGTTCTGTTTGAGAGATTCCCTGAATGATACCTCTGCTACCCAATCCTGTTTGACCTCTGCCGTCACAGCCTACAAGGCAGGAACTCACAGAGATTGCCGCTTAACTGCGTGAGACAAAACAGAATGTCACATGCTCGCCAACCAACCTGCAGTCCTTCTCAAACAACATTAAAGAAACCGTTCAGCAGATACAGTAAATTTGATTCTCCTATATTTCATAGCTTCATTCATCAGCTTTCTGATAAACAGCCTGTCATAAGATGATGATCATAGTTATTGTGATATTTCGTGAGTATGCGACATGCTTAAAAAGCGGAAGTTTCTTATCCACCACGATATTTAAGTAACTACAGAATTTTTTAAATGAACTAATATAATTTTTTAGGACCATCGACAACTGCTAACATGAGAACTTCTATGACTTTTGCTACAATATAAGCGACTAAATTACACGTTTATTTGTATACTGAAAACGGGCTTCTTCACTAACTATTGACCTGTGTTGCCCTTAGTTGCTACTTTATTAATATTCTGTTTCAGGATCTGCCACAATTTCAACAACATGACAATGTTAGTGAGACGAATACGTTATCTGAAAAATATGAAAACAATTCACAGGACATAGTACATCATCTTCTAGTTCCCATCCATATACATAGTGAAGTATCGTACATTTTCATCTCAAATATATCTTTGTTCGTCAAAGATATTGAAAATCACTTTACATATTGATGGATAAGGGTTCTTAGAAAACGAGATACAGAAATAAAATCTTTCAGCCAGTTTCAGTCCCAGTAATTCATTAGTAAAAATACACTAGGGTAAATTTCAACAGAAGTAGCGATTTTTTTCCCCAGACTTTTTATTCCCGTTTTACCTTCAGAGAAACTTTATCAGTGAAACTTCAGAGAAACTTTATCAGTGACGAGTATGCTAATCTTAACTTCTCTTGTTGCCAAGTTAAGATTTGCTTGTTTTGTCAAAACACAGCAGAGTTTACAAAGACTAAATCATTAATATTCTAATGCTGCTGAAATTACAACAGCCTGAAATAATCTATTATTAAACCAGCAACTGAAAAATATCAAAACAATTCACAGGACAGGCCAGTAATTAACGAAAACGCCTATTCTCGTTCTACAAAGCGTGTAATTTTGTCACTGTTTCTAACATTTGGCAAGCTGATTTCTGAGATGTCGTTATTCTGAGATTTTTCTTTCGTTACAAATCCGTCTACGCCACTACTATAAATTTCGTATTTATTTTACCGCAGGCATAGTGAAATACTTTGTCATATTTTATGTCAAGAAATATATTTCAGTCCAAGCGAAAGCGAATTTAACACAAAAACATCACTGTCAAATGCAGCATAGTGTGGAAAATATGCATTCACATGACACAGATGCAACCAGAAATAAGACGAAATTGACGAATAAAACGAAACTCGTATGGTAAAGGAAATTCGAAATTTTTAGTAGTTACAAAGACAGACTTCAAATACCTTACGCAGTTCTTATTTTTTTATGTTCCCTACACGACTCCAGCATGTTATTGTCATGTATGGATATTAAAAACTAAAACGTATTTACAACCGACAGACTGTCGCTTCAGATGAGAAATTATTCTTCTCAGACAATTCATGAAAACTTTCACACTCCGAACTTCTTATAGGCGACCCTTTTTCATCAAACTCTTCCATATAAAATTAGTTTATTAGCCTTGACCATGCAACAGATCTCATTATTAGTACCTTGAGAGGATTTTTTGTTATGAGAGAAATTTACTAAATCATTTTACTTTCATCGTGACTTAGTAGCTATCCTTACAGCATGCTCCGGACTTAGTAGGATGCGAAAGGGGCCAGTTCAGGCTCGTTAGACCGAAGTCGAAGTTGTCCGTTAATAAGCAGAGTTCTTGCCAAGCAGGTGGCTGAAGTGTCTTAAGCTTCAAATTCTTGTCTTTGGGCCACAGGTGGTTCGTTTCAAACGTTTCACAGAGTGAGGGGTAGCGCAGTGGTTACCACACTGGATTCATATCCGGGAGGACGATAGTTGAAATCCGCGTCCGGTCATCCAGATTTGGGTTTTCCGTGATTTTTCAATTTTTTCCCTGATTTTCGCTCCAGACGAATGCTGGGACGCCTCCTTTGAAAAGGCACGGGCGTTTTCCTTTCCCATTCTTGAAACGTACCTAGCTTGTGCTCCTTCTCTAATGATCTTGATATCGATGGGATGTAAATATCTGTCTTCCTTCCATACTTCCTTCCCTCAAACTTTTCACAGGTTTAGGATCACAGAGAGGAATTTAGAATCACTTACTTGTTATCGACACGATATTGTGGCAAATGTACTACCGTTTTCAGTGCGTATCCTACGAAACAAGGCGGTAAATTTATATCAGGCAACTTTTGTTTCACACAGTAAAAAATTAATCTTTTCTGTGATTATGTGGAAAGAGGTTCGTACACGAAATTACAACATCAAAACCAATGTAGAATAAGTGGAACTGAAATTACGTTCAGATACAGATAAGTCAGTTTAAACAAATAAAAGACAAATATCTTTTTAAATATCTTTTGGTGACTACATTGACAAAATGTCTTCGCACGAGAAAGTTCCATTATTTATAACAACATAATGTGGGTATAGCATATACAGACGCGCTACGTCCGCCACGTCAGGAGTGTAAGGTATTCTTAGAGAAAAACAAAAAACCAGACAAATGATAAACTTATTTTATTTTGGATACTTGTTCACTGATATGCTGTTCAGTCTAATAATTATAATATCAAAAATTTATGAATATCGATAGCATCTAAGAGAGACAACTGATACGGACACTACAAATATAGCAACCTACTAACTATTCACTATTGAATTCGTTGTCTTGCACATTGTTCAGTTATGATAAGCAGACAGTAATCACTGCTTTTAGGTGATTATAATTCTATTTCGAGGTGAGCATAATTCTTCATATTTTCATTTGCAAACAACAACGATATCATCAGAACAGGAACACCAGCTCAGCCGAGCGAGGACAGTAACATAAAGCGGACGTTGACTTTCTGAAGAGACCATTCTCGTACTATTCGAAGGTGATACAGGAAATTATTTTGCGTCCTTAATCTGTATAAATGAGCTGAAGGCTAGAGTCGGGAATTTCGTGAAGCTGTTCGGAATTGATACTGTCGTAAATTTGAAAGTTTCAACGCCGGAAGCTGTAGGGAAATGTAGTAAGTGCCTAATTTGTTATCTGACCGTGCCGTACTATTAGTATTGTAGTTTTACACAATTAAGTTCTTTGAGCGTAAACGTAGTCAGTTTAGTAGCATGAGCTGCCCCGAACAGAGCACGGAGAAATACAAATTAGGGGCATTTGCTTTTTGAGTTCTTCATTACCTAACAGCGTTGTTACAAGTTATTTAATGAGCTTTCCAGAGTACATCATACTTTAAATTCGCTTTGTGTTCTACTGCAAAGCAACAGTACGGATAAGAAATATGAATGCTGCGTTCCGATGGGAGCTGAGCTGGTTTCTCTCTGTTCGCAGTTTAAGGCTGCACTATTTTCTATTGGGTAGCTTGATACTTTATTTAGTGAATGGGGCCGGACGTTGTGATCCAAGGGACGCCCACGGGGCACAAATCGTCCCCAGATCGACGCGCTGCTAAAGTCAGACTGTGAGCTGGATGACCTTTCACCTGTGATTGAATGGAAAGTCTATTCAAAGTGTTACCAACCGCAGCGAAAGGTCGTCAGCGGAAACTGATCAAAGTGGCTCTCCGATTTGCCTAAAAAACAGATTTCAGACGCTGTATGTGGCTGCGAATGATCCTGAGTCATCTGTTTTCATATGCTCTACAATGGATGTCGCCTCTCAGCCTCTAAGTTTCAGGCATTCCTATAAAGTGAGAATGTTGGTAGCTGGGAGCTCCAATATTATCCTCGTGGTGGAATAACTGAAGGATATAACAACCAAGGACGGGAAGCAATCCAGTGTGTCCTTGTGCACATCGAGAGGAATCATCCTGATTGTGGAACGCCTCCTTCTGGATGCCGCGAAGAGTCATAGCTGACACCGATATTAACATTGTGTATCGTTTTCGGTCGGAAGAGATTCTTTCTGCTTTCAAAAAGCTACCAGAATTGGTAAAAAACTTATGTTACAAGGTGGAAATATCTCGGGTCTCGCTAAAGAGATGAAGAATTCACTACACAAGAGAGGCAGCTACACGTGTAGTGGAAGCTGTAGGGAGTGGACTGGACGGTTTTTTAGGTTAAAGGATGTTGAAAGAATTAAAGCATGAGTACAGTCCGAAAAGGAGTAGGCTAACCGCAAACAAGGATAGACCACGAAAACATCAGTATCATAGTTCTTAATGGAACTAGAACAGAAAAATCAAATAAATTCTGGTAGTATGTAAAGCATGTGAGGGGAAATGGGTAACCAGTAACTTTCTCGCTGATAGTGTTTAAAGCGACTGCACCACTAATCCATATCGTAGTTGTAAACTATCGAAGTTTTGATGGGACAGAACTATATGCGGCATTCAAATGAAACGACACAGATGCAAAAAATAAGTAAACTGTTTATTATTTCCAAATTAATCGCCATAACTGGTAATACATTCATCCTATTGCCAGAAAAGACGGTAATTGCCTTCATGGAAAGATATTTGCGGTTGCCTACGGAATCATGGTTGTACCAAGGCGGGCACCTCTTCATCTGAAGCAATTCGACGGCCACAAATGTCTTACTTCAGGGCTCCAAAAATATGGGAATTGCATAGGGAGAGATCGGGACTGTATGGAGAATGTGTAAGGGCTTCACAGTGAAACTTCTGTAGGGTACTCGAAACAACTTGACAACAAGTGGGTTGTCTTGTTGTCTCTCTTAACTCGATATATGGAACAATATTACTGTTTTTTCTTAGAATAGTCCGACATTTCCTACTTTTTTTTACCAGACTTAGGACGAATGCTGAGATGGTTCCTTCAACGAGGTCAAGCAATTTCCTTACACATTCTTGTCAAACTGAACTAGAGCTCCGTATTTAACGACCTCGATATCCATGAGACGTTATACTGTAACATCCCTTCTGCTGCCAGATCGAGAAACTCTGGTTGTTAATGGTAGTATTGCTGTCGGATTCTGATCATTTGTTTGATGCGTCCCACAACTGCAGCTCTTTTACTGCTATACGTCGATGAAAAATACTGAAAGATTCGTCACTCTCCAGTTTTCACCTCATTCGTTGAAATTCGAATAACGTAGTTTTATTGACAGGTTTGATAAACTCGAGTGGCACTGTGAACGATTACATGCATACCTAATACAAAAAAATTAAAATTAAGTTCAATGGCGCAAATATAACACGAAGACTATCGCATTGAGCGTAACTGTTGACCATTAATTTTCATTTTCCTACCCGTAAGATGAAGCAGTAGAAAAGTTTACATTGAACTAAATTCAAAAAGATATATTCGTTTTATATTATCGTTTTCACTATTTGTGAATGTGTAGAAAAGACCATTTTTCAAAAAAATTGTAACGTAAGACAATGTTAAAAGTAGAACACAGGATCAGGGGAGAGCCCTTAAAACAATTCTGAGCATTTTTCAAACTAGTTATAAGCATGACACAGACATAAAATCAAGCTTTCATTCGAGGCAAGTCCCTTCCGTTAGGCAACAGTTACCAACAAGATTTCTGCACTTCGTTGAAAGACAGTGTCAATTATCTTCTCGTTGCTTCCTCCGATTCTAATATTATTTCTAAAGAGTTTTATATTCTTGGTGCTTCGTAACGGTTCGTATATGTCGGCCGTTCATAAGCCAGTTTTACTCCCCTGATAAATAACAAAACTAGGAACATGTGACAAGAAAAATTTCTGAGCAATCGGACGAAATCACAGTTGGGGAGAACTAACCATGAGCTAAGTTGTTTTGAAATATGTATTAGAAAAGAACTGTTACGGAACCTTGCAGTATCCGGAAGCGCTAGAGGCCAGGACTGCGTGTGAGGTAGGACGACAATGCAGTACGCCGGCCGCCATGGAACGTCAGGACGTCACTGTTGCTATTCAATACAGCACGAAATTGTAAAAAATCTGTTAGTCATTGCCCTCGTGTGAGTTTAGGACTGGCGTGATGCTCTATGTTGTCCAGGCCCGATTTTATATTGCATTTAATCTTCAATTGAACTGAAATATTTAAAACATAGGCAGGGAAATATGAGGCGCAGCGCTTGTCATATTTTCCCGAGAATATATTTAATGTGCGTTACAGCAGATTATTTGTTGTGTTGCGTAGTATGAATATAGCAGTGTGATCAAATGTAACAGGTTATGGACTTGAAGAATGATTATTAATCGACGAAACATTCAATTTTATTTTGAAATTAATTTCGTGGAATAGTGGAGAACTTTTATTCTTCGGAAATCATAAATATCTCAGGAAGTTGAATGTTAAATTCGCATCAGATGAAAATAATGGCCCCAATTAGCGATAAATTGAGTTTAACAGACCATTGCGCATATTCTGGGGATCTGAATATTAGGACCCTGTTGCGAACTTTCACTTGAGTCGGAGTAGATAACTCTTCGAGCACTCAAGGTTCGGGAGAGTGGGAACAGACAGCAGACAGACAGTTTTAAAATTCGTTCCTCGCTCCAAGAGAAAAGAAACGCCACAGTTTCAACACTATGAAGTGCATGGCAGAGAGTACTTCCCGCCATCCTACGTATTATGTTCTGTTCTTATACAATTCGTGTGTGGAGCGGGAGAAGAACGACTGCTGTTCTGTAAGAAATCTCCTTTAAAGACTAACTGCAGTTTCCCTCTATCTTATGGCTGAAACTAAGTCTGCTACCTCCATTATCTGATACTGAGCCTATATAATCATTAAATTTCATATTCATACAAATTTTTACATCCAGATAATTGTATGAGTTGACCGAATACGACTGTGACTCGCTGATATTGTAGTCATAGGATTCAACGTTTAAGTTTTTTTTTTTAATTAACATTTCTGAATACGTAAATAAGTTTCCCATTTTCAGAAATCTTATATAAATCTGACTCAATATTTGTACAGGCTTTCTTCAGAGACAATCTCATTACAGATAACTGTACCATCTGCAAAAAGTCAGAGGCTACTATTATCAGCCAGGTCATTAACATCCATCATGTAGAGAAAAGCCAGGCCTGAAGTTCCTTTTACATTAGTTGATTACTCTCCATCCAAGATAACAATCTGTATCCTCCTTACCAAGAAATCTTCATTCTAGTCACTAATTTCCTTTGATATCATCGTACTTTCGCTTATAACTGTCCTTGCGATACCGTGACAAATGCTTTTCGAAATTCAAGAAGTAGTGCATCTACTTGGTTCCCTTGATCCACAGCTTTTAGAATGTCATGTGATATAAGTGCAAGTTGAGCGTCGTATGAGATTTATCTGCCTACCGAAAATTGCATGTGACGCGAATACGTCAACAAAATTCAAGCAATAAATATTTTTGTCTCTAATATTATGTGCTACTTATTCATTTTTAAAATTCCTGATTGTCATAGTGCACTAGTTCTCATAAACGGTTGGAGGAGATTGTGCGGGTCTTCTGTAAGTACTCTAAAGGCATTTGTCTGAAGAACTGGCGAATTCGCTTGTCTAATATGGTGTATCGAGAATGATATGTATAGAATTATAAAGCTCCTCTTAAGTCTACCCTTGGAAGAAGAAATCGCAGGAAGTCCCCGTTAATACCATGGAAAATCCGTGTGGTGCCACATACAAACACAAAGTACGAACTGAGACGAAACCTTATGTTGCGCAGAGTTCGATCGTTCAGACTGCCTCGTGTGGATAGATAGAAAGCTACGAGTGCTTCCATTAGAGAATTAGTTCTCATTGAAACTATATATCGCCCAAACGTAATGGACAGGACAACAAATGTGCCCCGGAAAATAGTGTTTCTTGGCCAATAGGAGATTGACGCTGGAATATTCCTGGTATAAAATAACTAAATAATAAGAAAGAATTGTATTTATAAAAACTACCATGTAAGGTTGTCCAGAGACATATAAATTAATCGAGAATGAATTTTCATTCCTAATCCTCTAGGCTGTGGCTAAGCCACGTCTCCGCTATATCCTTTCTTCCAGGAGTTCAGGAGTGACAGTCCCGCGAGGTTGCAGGAGAACTTCTGTGAAATTTGAGAAGGTAGGAGATGAGGTATTGGCGGAAGTACAGCTTTTGAGGCGACTCGTGAGTCATACTTGGATAGCTCAGGGGGTGGATCACTTGCCCGCGAAAGGCAAACGTCCGACGTTCGAGTCTCTGGCACAAAGCTTAATCTGCCAGGATTTTCATATAAATACTCTCAAACATAGACTGTCATTTATAGGCATCAACTGAATATCCTATTCAGTATGATATTTCTTTGTTAGTTTGAATGTTTCATAAGTTATCAGGATGAAGCGTTAGTAAGCATATGAAACATAACGAATTATTGGTTTTCTGTGAAGTTGTGCTAAAATGTTTTACTACACAGCTACTGAAAGTATCCGGTCTTAGTTGCATTTCTTCTCTTCTCCTACAAAGCTGTTGGCTGAATAGTTAAATAAACCCAACCCTTTACAAATGAACTACGTGTAAAATAATGTAAAGAATATGGCTATTTTAAAAAATACAATTGACCTTTGGTCTCAAGATGAATATCGATTCATGCGTCAAGAACTACACAAAGTCTTCGGAAGATGCATCAAGTCATTGTTTAGTCACTACAAAAGGCAAATTCTAGACCAGTGCTTCCCAACATGGGAATAATTATATTATCCTCTGAAAGGTAAAATGTAATTTTCTGAGGGGTGAAAACATAAGAATTCAATTGTGCTTCGGTAATAAGACTAAATTATTTTTAAAACATTATTACTGTCATCATTATTTTCATCGAACTGAGTGCATTGTTACCAATAAGTAGTTTTTTTCAAGTACTAGAATAACGCATAACACAATGTGGTATAGGTTACAGATTGTCAAATGAATGTATGAACACCACCGTCCTCAGACAGTCCACCCAATACACATAAACTTTCTGCCATGCATCTATGACAGTAAAATTGAGGCACATACATTACTTATTCTTATCCATGAAAATCCCTTCTTCGAGTTGTAGGTTGTTGCACAATAGACCAAAAATAGGTTCATTATTTACTTTGCAACAATAAACGAAGTAACTGACAGCACAGCCATGAGGGTAGAAATTTTTCCAGCGCCGTGAGGTGCAAGATTCTTAAGTTGCCATTTCTTGTATAAATGAGTTGGTGATTTTCGAGGCCTGCCACGCCATAATAACTAAATTTCATAGATGGCACAAAAAATTATTATATCCCACGGAATTTAAGGCTATCCACCCAATACATGAATAAAGATTCTGTACTCCAATTGGAGAGGGGGTGGGGGGAGTGCCCTCTCTTGTCCCCCTTGCGGACACCTATAAACACAATGCAACAGTAACCACGTAATGACTGTTACACTGTTGTATGACCTGCATTATTATTATTATTATTGTTATTTGTGGCGGTGGCAGGCTCAAAACACTGGCAGTCTGAAGTCTTAACAATTCCTGCCAGATCAGAAATAAGGAGCGCATGAATCAAGTGATTTATAGACAGTAGGCCTAAGTATAGTGCATACATTTTAATTTGATTGATTATAAATGGGGGTGCACGGGGTGGGTGAAGAAATGATCGCTATAGAGAGGAGTTGAGCACAGGAAGCAGTTTTATAACACGTGTCTAATCTCAATAGGGATATTTAGCTTTACTTTCATAGATGCAATTTATTGAAGATATCGCTCGCGATGCATTGAGAATTGTTCCATCATTCTATAAAAAATGTTGTTGGAAGTAAACCGTCTAGTTCATTCATTAGTTCGTGGTTTAACAAAACATGTGCAGAAATTAAATAACATTCATCTTTTGTAATTTTAAAAGACAAAGTGTTCAAAGAAAATTATTTTTCATTCTAAAGTTTAATTAGCCACTAATGTTCATGATAGTGGTGGAGGGAGGGTGTTACTTACAAATATTCAACTGCACCCATGGGTAACTGTCTCAGAAAGGTTGAGAAACACTGTTGTAGATCATACTGAAAACCCTTTTACTGTTATATGCAATGCTCAGTGTCTCAGGAGGAATGGTCAATATTCAGGAATATGACAAGAACGATCATTCGAAGCAAACAAGCCTTGACAAGATGGGCTCTAAAATGCACACCTTAAGGGCTGTGAACACCTCTTCGTCTTCGATACTGTAAAACAAATCTCTTCTACTGCAACCTCTTTGCTTTCCATATTTTGAGAAGCGCTGATATGGACCAAAAAACAAGGAGAAAATGTCCAGTAAACATAGGCCCTAAAGTGCATACCTTAAAATCTATGGACACTTGTTCATCTTCGCTGCGATGAAGCACAACTCTTCCACTGACAACTGCTAAAAGCTCCTAACTTAGGAGTTTTAGAGATCATGTCCACGAGACTTTTTTGCTGCGAATGATCGCTCCCGTCAGATCCGTAACAACTGCTCCTCGGACATCCTTATAAAGGTGTTATACCATCATCTTGAAAGTCTGAACAAACCGGTGCAACAATGAAGGCCACAAACACAAAAATTTAGGCTTATTGACACACGTACAAACATTTACGAATGTAAAAATATATGGTTAAAAGATGAGTTAGTTCTTTTCCAATACAGAAATAATACTTCCAAAAAAGAATCTTTTGGGAATGATTCTTGTTGCTCAACTGTGCTAACATTACTCTTACATTTCATTTCCTGAGAAAATAATAGACAGAACGGTGGATCAAAAACGTTTCGAAGATGTCAAACATTTTCTTATTTTAGAACAAAATATACTTACAATTAACATTGTAGAGACAATGTAGGCCTATTTTTCCTGATTATTTGACTGTTATAAAAAGCTTTGTCAGATTCTTTTAGTGATAATCCGTAACAACACTCTTCCCCGTCACGTTACCCTTTGGCAAATCTTCAGTTCTCCAAATTGAGCATCGAATACTTTACAAAATGGCTCTGAGCACTATGGGACTCAACTTCTGAGGTCATCAGTCCCCTAGAACTTAGAACTACTTAAACTTAACTAACCTAAGGACATCACACGCATCCATGCCCGAGGCAGGATTCGAACCTGCGACCGTAGCGGTCTCGCAGTTCCAGACTGTAGCGCCTAGAAACGCACGGCCATTCCGGCCGGCGAGTACTTTACAGACTAGTATACTATGCCAACACACATGCTGAGGCAAGAAGATTTACAGTACGATAAGATGATTCAGATGTTGGCATATATTTACTATTCTGTCTCCAACAGAGCTGTTAAATACATTTGGAACATATTCTTTGTATTCATCTTCCTAGACCAGCATAATTAATCACTACTCAGTCTGTTAGCAAGGAGATGAGACTCCAAAACAAAAGATTTCCGTTACTGTATGGTATTCTGTTTCAGTTGTGTAGTTTTAATTTTGGTTTTTATTTTATTATAAAAATCTTCATAGTCTTCCTGCAAATATGATGAGCAAGTGGATGAATCATGCTGCAGAAAAGTATTTCTATCATTAATGTATTCCCTTTTTATTTTACATCCCTATCTATTTTTCTTATAGCAATAACATAAACTGAAACAAAGAGAAAATTGTTATATCACTTTGGAAAAGATAATTGTATTTCAGAGTACATTCTTTGGTGTTGCTCGATTTTAATTATGTCCACAAAAAAGGTAAACCCATGTCATGGCGTATTATCTCTGCAGGTAGCTAACATTTGCGCTTTTAGAAATATTTTACATCGATCTCAAGCAAAATGACCGTCATAATAGAGCGTGTTGTTGAAATCTCGCCTTAAATAAATAAAATTCGTGTATTTTTTACTCGAATAAAAGTGAAATCATCGATTGGTAACCTCCTCCATAAGCAGACACAGCAGCTCCTTTTTTAGAACACTAATTCTATTCACACTAACATCCTAAAACAAAGCTAGATTCTAAATTTTCGTCGATCCAGTGGTCGTTCAAGTACTCATTGAAATTCGCATATCCACATTCTCTGTAATTCTTCTTGCAGGTGAAGCAATGAACTGAGAAGTATCGCCTATGAACGAAATGTGTCATGTATCGTTGACAGAAAACTAAATGCAAGTTGTGTGCGAACATAATTTCAAAGACGTTGATAATTACGCATACTTTCGTGAATACTTATGAAGCACTGACGAATAGAATCAAGTGGCAGCAATATTCCTTAAAAAATACCGTCACAACCCCGATTCATTAAAGAATAGAACTCGCATGAGTGTATAAAACACTTCCAAACACCTGGTTACTTTAAAAGTTAGTTGATATTTGACGTTGTAAACGTAAGCGACAAAAAGTTTAGAAAATGTTTGAAATTACGTCAATAATTCGTTGGGAGACGTTAATACTCTCATTATCAGACACTGGATGAGTACAGTCTGAGTTATTTGCGGTCCGTTTCAAGCAAAAGCTAGTTCTTCACACATCTCAATGTTTACGACGTCATATCTTCTGAACTATATATCGTACTGTTACATAATTTTGGAGATACATTTAGCAGTATATGTGGATACTGTTTAGAGAATGTATTGTGAATAGCGTTAGTGGTCAAGAGCTAATAAATTAATTTGGCATCCCTGATGCTGAAGTTCTACTGTATGAATAGTGAAAATGTGGTGGTTAATCCTTTAACGCAAGATTACCCCTTTTGAAGAGTACATTATGACAGCATTTTCAATTCTTAAATTCGGTTAATAAATGAAATATTGAAACTCAGTTGTTTGTTGCTCCTGGAAACTGATCGACAGGCAATGTGCAACTGCAGCTGCGTGACTGTGCCCCGGGTCATCTGTTTAGTAATATACACTGCACAACAAAGTTAAAGGATCACTTTTTCGAAACGCCATACTTCTCTTCCATTCTCATGCACAAGTTTGAAATCTGGATCAAGTTATCTACAACCTTCCTCCGTAATGACGCAAAAGCGTAGCGCTCTCCACGCCGATGCTTCAACCAGCTAGGTGCCGATATATGCAAAATAGGCTACAGCTCAGAAATCCACGTCAGCTGTAACGTGATTTAGTGATGTCACATTGGCACCAAATTCCACGCTACCATGACAGTTTCACATGATGATACGGTAATCACAATCCCTCTTGCTCACATTGCATCCCTTCCTTTGACGCCTCTGCGAGGGAGATCAAAACGCAAAAGCCAGCGTCGAAATCAGGCAGTTTTATTATGGGAGGCCGAAGACTACATTTCAGACAAATGACCCTCAGAAGCAACAAGACAAGACCTCAGAAGGTAGCATAAAGGGCGTAAATGAAGTCATCCCTTCACTTGTGGTGTCGATTCCCATACATTTCACGGTCGGAAACGACAGGTCGGAGTGCGATGAGCAACAGCACACCGTTCTCGACAACACAGGACACTGCTGCCACGCCCTGGGAGCTTCAGCCCTACTGTAAGGACATTGTTGAGCTGCAACCCGATACCCCGTGACACGACCGTTTGGAGTGTAGTGTAAATCCAATGTTTGCCCCTGTATAGGTGGTGGAACCAACAGAGACCATTGGAGACCATTCGATGACATCCGAACGCGCCCTCCTATGGCGTGATCACAGGACGACCATCATTAAGATGTAAGTGAATTAAATGGTAAAGGGCCCCTTTAAGACCTCCGTGTTCGGTAACATCTCGTTGTCATCCACGCACCTTAGTCGCGCGTGTTACGTATGTACCTGTCAGAAACTTCGACACACATTCTGCCTTGTCGCTGTTCTAGCGCCTAAAGGCAGGCAAACACCACCTGAGAAGTGTCGAAAATGTTGCCTAACCCGCAGGCGCTAGAGAAACCGCGAGGTTTAATGTGCGTCGACGTTTCTAACAGGTAGATTTGTAATGTGCTCTGCTAAGATGCGTGGGTGGCATGAAGATGAAGGTGTTCCTGAACTGTGAGGTTGTAGAAGGACGGTTTGCCATTTTATTCACGCACATCTTAGTGCTGTATCCTCCACCCCCCGTGATCACGTCACAAGAAGATGTGGAAAAGAAGGGATGAAAAAGATCATGAACCCTTTGCTTCTTCGGATCACGTTCAGATTTGGTCGAATGATTTTTAACTGTCTCTAGTGATTCCAAGCTGAACAGGAGAGCAAAAATTGCGGTCGCGTTACACGCCAAAGGGATCAGATCACGTTCAACCGGATCGCAGCCCCACGATGTCCCAAGAGCGGGATTGAAACGCTCAGGGTATGGCAGCAGTGTTGAACGTTGTCAGGAACGTCTTCCTGTTGCTCATCACACTTTTAGCTGTCGTTTATGTGTGGGAATCAGTTCCCCAAGGGAAGAGGTGCTTTCATTGATGCCCTTTATGCCATCTCCCGAGGCCTTTTCGTGTCGGGTCTTAGGGTCAGTGTGTCTGAAATATAGTCTTCGGCCACCTGTAAGGAAAACGCGTCATTTCAATGCTGGTTGTCGATTGTAGAAGCGTCAAAGGACAGGGTTAAATGTGGGTACGAGGGAATGCGACATGCCCATGATGGCCATGGGCAGAATTGTGGTGAAATTTGGTGCCAATGTGACATCATTAAACCACATTACAGCTCACATGAACTTCCGAGCTGTATTTTTTATTTAATGTATCGACACCTTACTGTTTGAAGCGTCGCCGAGCCCGAGAGTGATGTGCAGAACACCACGCTTTTGCACCATTACAGAGGAAGGTTGTGGGCACCTTGGAGTCAAATTACAAACTTGCGTGTCGGAGTGGTAGACAAATATGGCGTTTCGAGAAAGCAATCCTTTAATTTTGTTACGCACTGTAACTGGCTATTCAAACACTGAAGTTTTCATAGAAAGAGCATAATAATAATAATAATAATAATAAATATTCGATATTCATGCCTAACTTGGCTATGCTTGTCATGCCCCGAATGCACTCGTTACTCTCCCACTACAGACATTCATGCCAAGAAATTCCATTAGATGGTTATTTGAATCGGGCACGCTTCATTGTCAAGGGTTTTATCTGATAACGTGCATACAGAGATAGACGTAATCATCCAAATGGTAATGATTGCTGCACCAGCAAACAAATGAGATTCCGCGGCACCAAAAGAAAAGGAAAAGCCACAAACCTGTCCTGCAATTAAATTTCTGAAGCAATAATTTTGGTTAATATGAAAGTAGGGCAGATTTCTGTATAGTGATTAACTGTATCAGACTTTGTGGCTGCAGTACACAGCGCAGTAAATATCATTGCGTAAATTGTACCCGGCATGGATAATACTGAACCACTACTGTCAGGACTATTTACAGTTGGTAGGGATGTACCTCTTGTTCATGGACAACAGTCCACACGCTAGCATGGCAAGTGGCCAACGTTTGTGCCATTTGGCGAATGTTGGTGGATGATTCCTCTCCGAAGAGTGTCAAAAAGTCTACTCAACGGCAACCGCTCAAATCGAGCTTGGAGACAAGAATCGTTTTTTAACATCTAACAGCAGACAGAAATGTGTAATAATTAATACATTATTCAGAAGACCTACCACAGACACAGAAAATTTCTCAACACACACACATTACTAATGCAAAAACAGAAAAAGGAACAAGCACTGAAGGTATATTTTGCTTTATGATCACATTCCAATTTTGAAAACTCCCTAGTCAGAAAATACAGCATCATTTACAACTTCTCGCTCTCTCTTAGTCTACATACAGTTGTTCTGTACGTCAAATTGAGCACAGCATTCCTGCTGGAGAAAGTTCCCCGCATACAACTGAGCAGCAGGGCCGCGTTGCTTTCCATTTTTCTGTGTGCGAGCAGCATGTTGTACATTTTCACACTCGTATGTTGGTACATGTCATCATGCTGTTAACGATGTTACTGCCCTAGTATACAACACAATCAAGCGTGGGTCCCGGGAGAGAAGGGGGGGTTGTCATTGAACCATTACTACTGATATAAACAAATTATGTGATTATATTAAAACATTTTATTTTTTTATTTTCTTCTTCTTCTTATTATTATTATTAAAATCCTGGTTATTTGTGAGTGACGACAAATGGAAAGTTGTATTGCGCAGGGGTTAGGGTTGAAATACAAAATAAAACATCTATACACTCCCCTCCGTTTCTCCGTGGGCTACGAATAGATGCCATAAATCTACATCTACATCTACATTTATACTCCGCAAGCCACCCAACGGTGTGTGGCGGAGGGCACTTTACGTGCCACTGTCATTATCTCCCTTTCCTGTTCCAGTCGCGTATGGTTCGCGGGAAGAACGACTGTCTGAAAGCCTCTGTGCGCGCTCTAATCTCTCTAATTTTACATTCGTGATCTCCTCGGGAGGTATAAGTAGGGGGAAGCAATATATTCGATACCTCATCCAGAAACGCACCCTCTCGAAACCTGGCGAGCAAGCTACACCGCGATGCAGAGCGCCTCTCTTGCAGAGTCCGCCACTTGAGTTTGTTAAACATCTCCGTAACGCTATCACGGTTACCAAATAATACTGTGACGAAACGCGCTGCTCTTCTTTGAATCTTCTCTATCTCCTCCGTCAACCCGATCTGGTACGGATCCCACACTGATGAGCAATACTCAAGTATAGGTCGAACGAGTGTTTTGTAAGCCACCTCCTTTGTTGATGGACTACATTTTCTAAGGACTCTCCCAATGAATCTCAACCTGGTAACCGCCTTACCAACAATTAATTTTATATGATCATTCCACTTCAAATCGTTCCGCACGCATACTCCCAGATATTACGATACGAGGAAAACTATTAGGCGCAGTTCATGCATCCATGTCACAACAATTGTTACTAACAGGGATACCAAACACGATCCAAAAAACGTTTAATAGTAGAGTTCTTGAACTTTGACGCCTCACGGAACCCAAACTACGCATTTCCAGACAGGAGTTCCCGCTAGAAAAAGTATCTGCTCGCTGTCCTGCAGGGTATATCTCTGTCAAGATTATTGCTATTCCACTATAGTAGCGTTCTACAAAAACTATGGTTGGTAATTTTGGTACTCTACATAAATGGCGTAGTAAATGGTAGGATTACCGGCAGTATTGGTAGGGAAGGAAACATAAAATAATGTATATGAGAGAAACTAGGCACCGACATTTCTTCTTTCTTTCTTTGTTTTGCACACACACACACACACACACACACACACACACACATATATATATATATATATATATATATATATATATATATATATATATATATATATATATATATATATATATTGTTTTGTACTCAATAGAACGTTCTTGAACATAATCAAAGGCAAGAGTTTCCAGTTATTGTTGGTAAATGTGAAAGTTATTTATGAATAACAGAAACATGTTTTTCATAAATTCGACGAAGTACTGAAGCGAGGTTTGATATATTTTTGTTTTGCAGTCTTTTTTTATTTTAGCTTTTCATGAGGAAATTCCCGTTTTCTTTATTTTTACTACAACATCCCTCTGTTTCATGATACAAATCAAGAGTTTTCCAATGAAAGCTAAATTAAGTATTGACAAGTTCAATATTGATATAAATGCTGTTTATTTTTAAGTAACAGATAGGAGGATAACTATGTAGAACAAAAATATTTTATAGGTAACGCTGCCTTTTACATATCCTCTCTCAGTTCTAGGCGGTTTTTAGGGAAATCTAGTAAGACACTCATTGCATATGTAAAGGAAGCGAACGTTATGAGGTAACACGCGATAGGTATGCAACAGGTACAGGTAACGCGGGTACGACCTTAACTGGCCAAAGCTGCTAGGATAACTACCGTAGTCTGCACTAACTTATGACAGTCTATGGCAGCCTACGATAGTTTTACAACATATTCGATGTATTTGGTAGATCTACAGTAGTTCGTAGTACAAAAAAATCTAACTCTTTGTTGTTTTCGGGTACCGCAGTCATGTTTTTGGCCTTTGTATACTATTCGACGTCAAAATATGATCACAAACAGATTTTATGTAAGACAGTAATCAGTGGGTGACTGTGTTTTACTCTGTAGTACTAAATAATAACAATATACATGCAGATGGTAAATTCACTGTCAGCGTCTTGCTGTCGTTTCTTAGCCATTGCCATGAGGGAGCTACAGGTGCGGCCACAGGTTTACTGGTACTTCGACTGTAATATTTTCTACAACTTCCAGAGCAAGGAGATGTAATTCTCTCGCAAGTGGCCCGACCAACCGCAGTCCGATCTCCAACAGGACGTGCAAACGGAACCCAGCAGCGGCATCTAATTAACGCCCGCTCGTTATTTCGCGGTCGCCTGGCAACGAGCAGAGCGGCAGGTCCCCGCCACACCACGCGCTATTGGGAGGGGGCGGGCGGGGGAGGCGGATAAATTGGAACCGGGCTGCGCGAGAGGGGAACCGAGGCGAGGGGATTAGAAAATAACCGCAGGACCGCCGGGCTACCAGGCCGATCGATGAGGCTTGGCGAGGCACGGATGTGGCTGGCGTCGTCATGGCAACGGCAGCCCCGCCCCACGTCCCGTCGGTGTTCCGCTCGCGCGCTAAATACAGTACCTGCCGTGCGGAAAGCGCCATACACCACCGTCGCACCCCCGCCCCGACGCAGTTCATCGGCTCACCGTCAGCTATGCAATACACCAATTCGTAGACGCTTTGTGTAGCGTTACGGGCACACAGGAAGGGAAAAAAGAGGGCCAATGTTCCAGAGCTGATTTGGCAGAAGCATCAAAGAAGATGTTAGAGTATTGGCGTAGTATCTCTTCGCATAAACAATAACTGTAAGAGCAAATGTAAAATGCCTAATAATGTCCCAATAAAATAAAAGAAAACGCAGTATTAGCTTATAAATACGAGGGCTATTCGGAAACTAAGATTCCATAGGTCACGAAATGAAACCATAGTGAAAATCCGGTGAAACTTTGCACAGGTGTGTTGTGCATTGTGTCTAGTATGCCTGTCGATCGTGTGACGTTGCTCTTTTACGTTCTGAGCACATACATAGAACAATAGTGGCCCCCGCCAAGTATGGGTGCCCGCTGCGATGTTTCGCCTGATTCCGTGCAACCTTACATGATGTACATGTCAAGCATTTCCTTCTTCACGACAATTCTCGGCAAATGAGGACGCCTCTGCAGCGTTTTTGATGGGAAGTACACTCCTGGAAATGGAAAAAAGAACACATTGACACCGGTGTGTCAGACCCACCATACTTGCTCCGGACACTGCGAGAGGGCTGTACAAGCAATGATCACACGCACGGCACAGCGGACACACCAGGAACCGCGGTGTTGGCCGTCGAATGGCGCTAGCTGCGCAGCATTTGTGCACCGCCGCCGTCAGTGTCAGCCAGTTTGCCGTGGCATACGGAGCTCCATCGCAGTCTTTAACACTGGTAGCATGCCGCGACAGCGTGGACGTGAACCGTATGTGCAGTTGACGGACTTTGAGCGAGGGCGTATAGTGGGCATGCGGGAGGCCGGGTGGACGTACCGCCGAATTGCTCAACACGTGGGGCGTGAGGTCTCCACAGTACATCGATGTTGTCGCCAGTGGTCGGCGGAAGGTGCACGTGCCCGTCGACCTGGGACGGGACCGCAGCGACGCACGGATGCACGCCAAGACCGTAGGATCCTACGCAGTGCCGTAGGGGACCGCACCGCCACTTCCCAGCAAATTAGGGACACTGTTGCTCCTGGGGTATCGGCGAGGACCATTCGCAACCGTCTCCATGAAGCTGGGCTACGGTCCCGCACACCGTTAGGCCGTCTTCCGCTCACGCCCCAACATCGTGCAGCCCGCCTCCAGTGGTGTCGCGACAGGCGTGAATGGAGGGACGAATGGAGACGTGTCGTCTTCAGCGATGAGAGTCGCTTCTGCCTTGGTGCCAATGATGGTCGTATGCGTGTTTGGCGCCGTGCAGGTGAGCGCCACAATCAGGACTGCATACGACCGAGGCACACAGGGCCAACACCCGGCATCATGGTGTGGGGAGCGATCTCCTACACTGGCCGTACACCACTGGTGATCGTCGAGGGGACACTGAATAGTGCACGGTACATCCAAACCGTCATCGAACCCATCGTTCTACCATTCCTAGACCGCCAAGGGAACTTGCTGTTCCAACAGGACAATGCACGTCCGCATGTATCCCGTGCCACCCAACGTGCTCTAGAAGGTGTAAGTCAACTACCCTGGCCAGCAAGATCTCCGGATCTGTCCCCCATTGAGCATGTTTGGGACTGGATGAAGCGTCGTCTCACGCGGTCTGCACGTCCAGCACGAACGCTGGTCCAACTGAGGCGCCAGGTGGAAATGGCATGGCAAGCCGTTCCACAGGACTACATCCAGCATCTCTACGATCGTCTCCATGGGAGAATAGCAGCCTGCATTGCTGCGAAAGGTGGATATACACTGTACTAGTGCCGACATTGTGCATGCTCTGTTGCCTGTGTCTATGTGCCTGTGGTTCTGTCAGTGTGATCATGTGATGTATCTGACCCCAGGAATGTGTCAATAAAGTTTCCCCTTCCTGGGACAATGAATTCACGGTGTTCTTATTTCAATTTCCAGGAGTGTATAATGAGGGTATTGGAAAGTTGGTACAACGCTACGACAAGTTTCTAAGTCGGGACAACGACTGCGTAGAGAAGTAGCTGGAAGATGTAGCAAACTGTTGCAAATAAAACATTTTTTTTATTTTCGCTGTGGTTTCTATTTCGCGAGCAAGAGGACCTTACTTTCCGAATAGCCCTCGTAATTTGTTCAATAATTTTAGTAA
Source organism: Schistocerca cancellata (assembly GCF_023864275.1). Classification (NCBI taxonomy): domain Eukaryota; kingdom Metazoa; phylum Arthropoda; class Insecta; order Orthoptera; family Acrididae; genus Schistocerca; species Schistocerca cancellata. Next base: position 361,762,782 of record NC_064631.1, read on the forward strand.
TAAAGAAAAGCATCTTTTTCTCACGCAGTTAAAAGGTAAGGAATTTATGCGCGTTATACAGTATGAAATTCAGTTAATACTGAATATTATCATTTTGCTTAAGTAACATAGTTACATTCATACAAGAAAGCTACAATTTTTGTTATTTATTAGTAAATGACTGCATTACATCAGTTTGTTTTAACCCTCTGAATTTGCGCTAACTGTACTTCTTTCAATGATACGAAAGTGAAATGGATGCGCTACATCTCTGATTGCCAGACAAAGGACTCGGGTTTGATCTCCTACCAACGCTTTTCTGGGGGATCTGCTCAGCCTCCAGAGGAAAATTGAATAACAATTTACGATTTGATGGAAAAGTAGAGACTCTGGTCTCAAAAGCTGACATTAGCAGCGGGGATAGCAGAGTGGCAAACACATGCTCTTTCAGTACGAGAGGCAGTCAAAGCTTAAATCAAAAGCTCGAAAAAAATAAAGTTACTTAACTGATGTTTTGTTTGTTTGCAGACACAAATTCAGCAAATCACAATTAGAACGAGTCAAATCACACATACCTGGGTGTAAAAATTTGTGTGGTATGAAATGAATTGACCTCATAGGTTCGGTCGTAAATAAAGAAGGCGACAGACTTGTCCAAACATTGGTAGCATGCTGGGAAAATTCAGTGAGTCTACAAACGAAATCGTTCACAAGCTCAAATCGGTGGGGCCCACAACAAATAGAACTAACTGAGAATATTGAATGTATACGAAGACAGACAGCACGAATGGTAACAGGCTAGTCTGACTCAATGGAGAGCATCACGAAAATTATGAAAAATCTAAACTGGAAGACGTCTGAAGACAGACCTCAATTATTACGCAGAAGCCTACTTAAGAAGTAACAGGAACCAGTATTAAGCGAAAACCTGGAAATATACTATAGTCTAGAAGCGACCGCGAACACAAGCTTAGCGTAATTACAACAAGCAGAGACGTATTTAAACAGTTATTCTTCCCACGCAGTATACTTTAATGGAACTGGAAGAAGCCCTGATATATGGGGAAATGAGAAGTACCCTCTGCCATGCACTTCAAAGTTGTCTGTAGAGTATGGATGTAGCTGTATAAATGCCAAAGCACAAGCGGTTTGTAACTAAGTCAGACTGTAATTAGGGCCTAAGGCGGTCTGTGAGATGAAACGGTGACAGTGAGTCGGCAGTCTGAACATTGTAAGTATTCACTAATAAACAGTGAATGTGTTTAATGAAAGCAATTAATAATGTATCTTGAATACTTATAGCAGTTCAGGAAGAACTCAGGGGTAATATGAAACTATAGAATACACTTCAATAACAAAAATGTTCCGACAGAATCAACAATGAGACGAGTAAACTTTATTTTTATTGCTCATTTGACGCAATCCATGTCATGTGCAACAAAATCGAGACCACATGATTAAAATGCATTTTGTAGTGTTAGGTAAAGTGATCCAGTATACCTGTTCTTTCAACATACAGCTAAGTCGCGCTTCTAGAATTAGGAATAATCGCAAGTACATAAATGTTGCAATTGCAGGCCGATACTGGTTTTGATATGGTGTTGAACTATTGCAGGATTTACTGGAAACTGCAGAAGTGAATGCTGTTCTGCTCAAAGATATCTAGACTGCAAACGAAACTTGAGAAACAAGAGAATATGAACTTCCCAAGAAAATAACAGCCTAAGATGTGGGAGATTACATAATTTCAGAAGCTGTTTAACAGTACAGCACATGCTACATGCCTTGCACCACACCTTTTAGGGGATGGGGGTGGGGGGAGGCTAAGCTTTAGCAACAGTTTTGCACTCAAAATAATAATACTGTTCAGCACTGTGTATCTGTGTGTTTGAAAATTTTTAAAAATACGCTGGAAATAATAGATCATCATCATCATCATCATCATCATCATCATTTAAGACTGATTATGCCTTTCAGCGTTCAGTCTGGAGCATAGCCCCCCTTATACAGTTCCTCCATGATCCCCTATTCAGTGCTAACATTGGTGCCTCTTCTGATGTTAAACCTATTACTTCAAAATCATTCTTAACCGAATCCAGGTACCTTTTCCTCGGTCTGCCCCGACTCCTCCTACCCTCTACTGCTGAATCCATGAGTCTCTTGGGTAACCTTGCTTCTCCCATGCGTGTAACATGACCCCACCATCTAAGCCTGTTCGCCCTGACTGCTACATCTATAGAGTTCATTCCCAGTTTTTCTTTGATTTCCTCATTGTGGACACCCTCCTGCCATTGTTCCCATCTACTAGTACCTGCAATCATCCTAGCTACTTTCATATCCGTAACCTCAACCTTGTTGATAAGGTAACCTGAATCCACCCAGCTTTCGCTCCCATACAACAAAGTTGGTCGAAAGATTGAACGGTGCACAGATAACTTAGTCTTGGTACTGACTTCCTTCTTGCAGAAGAGAGTAGATCGTAGCTGAGCGCTCACTGCATTAGCTTTGCTACACCTCGCTTCCAGTTCTTTCACTACGTTGCCATCCTGTAAGAATATGCATCCTAAGTACTTGAAACCGTCCACCTGTTCTAACTTTGTTCCTCCTATTTGGCACTCAATCCGTTTATATCTCTTTCCCACTGACATTACTTTCGTTTTGGAGATGCTAATCTTCATACCATAGTCCTTACATTTCTGATCTAGCTCTGAAATATTACTTTGCAAACTTTCAATAGAATCTGCCATCACAACTAAGTCATCCGCATATGCAAGACTGCTTATTTTGTGTTCACATATCTTAATCTCACCCAGCCAGTCTATTGTTTTCAACATATGATCCATAAATAATATGAACAACAGTGGAGACAGGTTGCAGCCTTGTCTTACCCCTGAAACTACTCTGAACCATGAACTCAATTTACCGTCAACTCTAACTGCTGCCTGACTATCCATGTAAAGACCTTTAATTGCTTGCAAAAGTTTGCCTCCTGTTCCATAATCTTGTAGAACAGACAATAACTTCCTCCTAGGAACCCGGTCATATGCCTTTTCTAGATCTATAAAGCATAGATACAATTCCCTGTTCCACTCATAACACTTCTCCATTATTTGCCGTAAGCTAAAGATCTGGTCCTGACAACCTCTAAGAGGCCTAAACCCACACTGATTTTCATCCAATTGGTCCTCAACTAATACTCGCACTTTCCTTTCAACAATACCTGAGAAGATTTTACCCACAATAGATCAGTGGAAAAAAATTATGTCGAATGATTGAACAATGCATTTTTCCGTGCCATACCTGTGCGTAATTCTTCTCTGTTTAAATAGATTTTACATATGAAACATTAGTACAACTGTTATTTGCATGTTCTTCTTCATTCTAGTTTACTGTGTATTATTACAAATTTTCGTCACAGGTTCATCGACAGAGGTTCTTTACGTTAAGCTGTTAATAAAGCTCGAATAAAAATTATTTGTTGGCATCTATTCGTTTGAGTTAGTACTCGAACATCGGAAGGGGTTAAAATTAGTCCTGCCATAATTTCTTCTTCAATGTCACATCCAGTTTTTATACTTCGTGCATGAAATTATACGATTTTTCGCAATTTTTTCTCCTCTTTTCAATGATCTGTTAGGGTTTACAAAATATTTATATTTTCTTGGTCATTTCATTCGTTGTACCTAGAATGCCGGAGTGGGTCAATATGACACCGCTGTAATTTCTCTTCTAAATATATGTAAATAATCTAACAAGAAAGTGACAATCATGCAGATTTGTTACTGCTCGTTATTGCACACTGCCACATGTACATTCCAATCCGCTCCAGTTCATATCTTGTAGTGTCTCTACCTAGTCCTCAGTGACACTGGTAAGAATTTGTAAGAAACCTCCGTGGAGCATTGCGTTAGCTGCCGCTGGCTGGTAAGCGCAGTGTGCCGACACGTAGGTTATAGCAACATGTACATAAAAGGATTATGAGACGGACCAGCCATGCTCTGCGAAAGCTGCACCGTGCAGCGGTAATAGCTGGAGCAGGCAGGAAGGTGTCACCACACCAGAGCTGGAACCATGTCATGAGCTATGTAAGCGGGTGTTGGGCAAAAGTGCAACAAATGCCCCCAGAGCAGTATAAATAAATGTCAGTTTTGAAACAGATTCACTTGGAGCCCAACAGTATTACCACATCACCAGGGCTATGCCACACAACAAGACGGCTGGGCGTTGCCACCTGCGCTTCGGTCCAGCCACCTCTCGCACTAAGTCCACCCTGTGAGACTTGGTGCCATAGTGCAATAGACCTGGCATCTGCACCTGCCAACATCAGACTCCTACCAAGGGGCAGCAGGTCATGTCCCGCACGGCAGGATTCCCTAATCACTGTAGAAGACATGAGCTGCGCCTGAGTCGACTGGCCGCAGTGACTGAGCAGCAGAAAGCCAACGCAGCAAGAAGAGGCGCGCAGCTGACGAAAGGGCCTTGCCCTACTGACAGAATCGCATGGTGCCGACGCGTGTACCATACCGCTGGGGGGAGGCCAGCTGCCCATCGCCAGCTCGCCGCACCAAAGTGGGCCATGTCTGTCTCACATTGATGATGGAAAATATGTAATTGAAAAGTAATAAAGTGTTCTCCTCGATCACCAGTCTATCTCTGCGCTCTCCTGCCGGTCACCCAACCCAGTTCCCCCACGTGCAAGAAGAAAGTGGCGCAAGGCATCGCACCACTCGGAGCAGAGGGATGTCAAGAGTGCAGACGTCGCAGCCAGTGGACAGCGGAAGATGTGCCACCCTCCACAGTGTGGCATCCGAGCCGCAGCCTACAGTTGCTTCATTATGGGATGAGTAAAACTGTTGTTTTTGTTTTGTGACACAATGTGTTCGAAAATTAAGGGTCGTCGTTACTGCAAACTTACTTTTCTGATACTGGAAGAACCGGTGGATGTCTCCCAGTTTAGGGATAATTTTAAGGATCAGTGGCTGGAACCCGTAAACTACGAGTAACGGCAGTGCAATGACGGAATCAGAGACACAAGGTGTCACCAGTCCGGAAGCTGTGCAATCGTTAATTAATGAAGCAGCAAGGTTAACAGCAGGAAATACATTTGCAAATAATAAGCCGACAGCGAGGATTGAAGAGTTGGGATCAATAAAATCACAGCGTCTAGAAATAGCTCCGGCCGTTCCGAACCTTGTTACTCCATTTTACAGTAGGTCATCTGAAGATGTGTTACCATTTGTGGAGGATTTCTTGTCAGCTACTAAGATAAGAGGTTGATCGGACAAAGATTTATTGCAAATAGCAAGATTGTGCGTTTCAGGAGAAGTAATGTCTTTTGTACAATGCACGGAGACACTAACGAAGGCAGAGACTTTTGAGCAATTGAAACAAGGATTATTGCAAAGGGGTAAGAAGTAGAATGGGACAACGTTTTTCTGTGAGCTGTTAAGTGAGGCAGACAAAAGGTCTAATTAAACCATAGAAGATTTTTGAGACAGAATTGGAAAAATTAATGTGCGTACGCACGAGTTGACGCATAATGATGTAGCCAACAAAGTGTTGTTACAGCAGCTGAGCAAAGGGCAACTCGACCGCAAACGTCTAGAAGGGTGCACAGTGGTGCATTTACGGATGTCCATGCCGCAATGAGGCTAACAATGGAATCTGAAGAACAAGATGTTGCAACAGGGATAAGAGACAGATGAAGTGTTTTTGGAGCGAATGTAAAATGTTTCAATTGTGCGTGTACGGGACATGTGCAGAGTCAGTGTCGCATGCTACGGAACAATATGGGCAGTATTAACCGTCAGTAGTATTATGAGAATAACAATAGGTGTGGTATTAATCATCAACAGGGAATAAGAGCCCTTTAAATTCAAAAAGGAAAGGCATTCGCAGTAAAATGAAATGCAGGAAATAGAAATGCAGAGGCGGAGTACGCCATAATGAGTGGGAAAATGTACACTACTGGCCATTAAAATTGCTACACCACGAAGATGACGTGCTACAGACGCGAAATTTAACCAACAGGAAGAAGATGCTGTGATATGCAAATGATTAGCTTTTCAGAGCATTCACACAAGGATGGCGCCGATGGCGACGCCTACAACGTGCTGACACGAGAAAAGTTTCCAACCGATTTCTCATACACAAACAGCAGTTGACCGGCATTGCCTGGTCAAACGTTGTTGTGACGCCTCGTGTAAGGAGGAGAAATGCGCACCATCACGTTTCCGACTTTGATAAGGCCGGATTGTAGCCTATCGCGATTGCGGTTTATCGTATCGTGACATTGCTGCTCTCGTTGGTTGAGATCCAATGACTGTTAGCAGAATATGGAATCGGTGGGTTCAGGAGGGTAACACGGAACGCCGTGCTGGATCCCAACGGCCTCGTATCAAAATGGTTCAAAATGGCTCTGAGCACTATGGGACTTAACATCTGTGGTCATCAGTCCCCTAGAACTTAGAACTACTTAAACCTAACTAACCTAAGGACATCACACACATCCATGCCCGAGGCAGGATTCGAACCTGCGACCGGAGCGGTCACGCGGTTCCAGACTGAAGCGCCTTTAACCGCACGGCACACCGGCCGGCTGGCCTCGTATCACTAGCAGTCGAGATGACAGGCATCTTATCCGCATGGCTGTAACGGATCGTGCAGCCACGTCTCGATCCCTGAGTCAACAGATGGGGACGTTTGCAAGACAACCACCATCTGTACGAACAGTTCGACGACGTTTGCAGCAGCATGGACTATCAGCTCGGAGACCATGGCTGCGCATACCCTTGACGCTGCTTCACAGACAGGAGCGTCTGCGATGGTGTACTCAACGACGAACGGGGGTGCACGAATGGCAAAATGTCATTTTTTTTTTCGGATGAATCCAAGTTCTGTTTACAGCATCATGATGATCGCATCCGTGTTTGGCGACATCGCGGTGAACGCACATTGGAAGCGTGTATTCGTCGTCGCCATACTGGCGTATTATCCGGCGTCATGGTATGGGGTGCCATTGGTTACACGTCTCGGTCACCTCTTGTTCGCATTGACGGCACTCTGAACAGTGGACGTTACATTTCTGATGTGTTACGACCCGTGGCTCTACCACTCTCTTCTGGAGACTAGAAATCTACTCTGTAGGAATCAGCATGGGTTTCGAAAAAGACGATCGTGTGAAACCCAGCTCGCGCTATTCGTCAACGAGACTCAGAGGACCATAGACACGGATTCCCAGGTAGATGCCGTGTTTATTGACTTCCGCAAGGCGTTTGATATAGTTCCCCACAGTCGTTTAATGAACAGAGTAAGAGCATATGGACTATCAGACCAATTGTGTGATTGGATTGAAGAGTTCCTAGATAACAGAACGCAGCATGTCATTCTCAATGGAGAGAAGTCTTCCGAAGTAAGAGTGATTTCAAGTGTGCTGCAGGGGAGTGTCGTAGGACCGTTGCTATTCACAATATACATAAATGACCTTATGGATAACATCGGGAGTTCACTGAAGCTTTTTGCGGATTATGCTGTGGTATATCGAGAGGTTGTAACAATGGAAAGTTGTACGGAAATGCAGGAGGATCTGCAACGAATTGACGCATGGTGCAGGGAATGGCAATTGAATCTCAATGTAGACAAGTGTAATGTGCTGCGAATGCATAGAAAGAAAGATCCTTTATCATCTAGCTATAATATAGAAGGTCAGCAACTGGAAGCAGTTAATTCTGTGAATTATCTGAGAGTAGGTATTAGGAGTGATTTAAAATGGAATGATCATATAAAGTTGATCGTCGGTAAAATGGGTGCCAGACTGAAATTCATTGGAAGAATCCTACGGAAATTCAATCCGAAAACAAAGGAAGTAGGTTACAGTACACTTGTTAGCCCACTGCTTGAATATTGCTCACCAGTGTGGGATCCGTACCAGATAGGGTTGATAGAGGAGATAGAGAAGATCCAACGTAGAGCAGCGCGCTTCATTACAGGATCATTTAGTGATCGCGAAACCGTTACGGAGATGATAGATAAACTCCAGTGGAAGACTGTGCAGGAGAGACGCTAAGTAGCTCGGTACGGGCTTTTGTTGAAGTTTCGAGAACATACCTTCACCGAGGAGTCAATCAGTATATTGCTCCCTCCTATGTATATCTCGCGAAGACACCATGAGGATAAAATCAGAGAGATTAGAGCCCACACAGAGGCGTACCGACAATCTTTCTTTCTACGAACAATATGAGACTGGACTAGAGAGGAGAACCGATAGAGGTACTCAAAGTACCCTCCACCACACACCGTCAGGTGGCTTGCGGAGTATGGATGTAGATGTAGATGTAGATCCCTGCGAAACCCTACATTTCAGCAGGATAATGCACGACTGCATGTTGCAGGTCCTGTACTGGCCTTTCCGGATACAGAAAATGTTCGACTGCTGCCCTGGCCAGCACATTCTCCAGATCTCTCACCAATTGAAAACGTCTGTTCAATGGTGACAGAGCAACTGGCTCGTCACAATACGCCAGTCACTACTCTTGATGAACTGTGGTATCATGTTGAAGCCGCATGGTCAGCTGTACCTGTACACGCCATCCAAGCTCTGTTTGACTCAATGCCCAGGCGTATCAAGGCCGTTATTACGGCCAGAGCTGGTTGTTCTGGGCACTGATTTCTCAGGATCTATGCACCCAAATTGCGTGAAAATGTAATCACATGTCAGTTCTAGTATAATATGTTTTTCCAATGCATACGAGTTTATCATCTGCATTTCTTCTTGGTGTAGCAATTTTAATGGCCAGTAGTGTATAAGTTTCTATTGGACACAGAAGCACATGTGTCAGTCAGTGGTCTAGAGCGATTTAGTGGATACGACACAACGTTAGCATTTCCGTGGGCTACGGGATAACGATATAGGCCTCTAAGGTCGGTAATGGTGAATTTTCAGTTGGAGGCAATCACGTTTAGGCATTTTGTAGAAGTGGTGTCTCAAGTAAGCGAGAGGTACAACATGAGCCTAGGGTTATACTTACTGCAGTAGCATCGTGCCGTAATTGACCTTTGATGATGTGTGGTGGAATTTAGTGGGAAGACGCTCCAGCTAGGGGAAGCTCATGTCAATGTTGGTCTGTCGCGAGGAGCATCTGTCGTAGTAGGCAATCCAGTTAAACCGCGAGCGTTGACAGTAAGGCTTCATTCGCATGATTGCGCTGTAAGTGGCGCCGGAAGGTCGCTGTGGGTGAGTGAAGCTTGACTTACCAGTTGCTAGTCGTGCATAGCGGAACTGCTGCAAGCTAGTGATATATTGAATGCAGCGTGTTGTCTAGTGAGACAAAATGTTGTACACATACGGGAAAGAATTGGAGGCAGGGTCAAAGTGTATAATTTTGGCGCTGAGGACGATAAAATGTTGATGGGAACGTTAGAAGCAATGTTAGACATTCCGAAAGAGGAAGATTGCAACACAGAAGGCGTTAGCTATGAAGAGGCACAGAACGCCAGTGCATTGCGTGAGAAGGTTAAACACTTGACAGGAACAGAGAGAGAGCATATGGAAGAACTGTTGTTAGACTTTCGAGATTTTTTTCTCCACGGGGACCATTGCCTGCAACGCCCATGATACAAAACACTATTCCTACGAGGAACGAAATGCCCGTATACTGGAAGCTGTACAGAATACCACAGTCCCTGCAACAGATTTTGGAAGAGATCATCGATCAGTAGTTGTCTGACGGCATAATAGAAGAGCATATCAGCCCATTGGGGGGAGGGGGGGCAAGAAATTGCAAATGTACCGAAAAAATATATGGGCGATTCAATTCTGATACGACTACCACCATTTTAACAGCAAGTTGACCGCAAATGCTTACTTTAGTCCAAACATCTTGGGTAGTGCCGATATTTCTCGACGATGAATTTCAGCAGTGGGTACCATCAGTTGCAGGCGATTTTAGAGGACAGACTAAGGATTGCGTTTGCAATAACATGGGGCATTATCGTTATAGAATGCCGGTTGGTTTGAAAAATGCATCAGCAATTTTTCAGCGTTTGTTAGGTGGAGTGTTGACGGGATTAGAGTCTCGTCAACGTTTAATGTATTAGGACGGCATAATTGTCTTTCAAGGAAGTATACAAGAACATAGGCTCAGACTGAGAGAAGTATTCAGGAGATTACGGGCTGCACACATAACAGCGAGTACAGAGCAGTGTCATTTTTTGTTGGAGGAAGTAAATTACTTAGGCTATGTAATTAGTAAGGATGGTGTGCGGACCGATCCCGGATTGATACAGGCTGTGCGAGATGTTTCAGCACCAGGGACAAGTAAAGAATTACAGTCTTTTCTGGGCCTCACGAATTACTATAGGAAATACGTGAGAGGATTCACGGATATAGCACGAATATTTGAGCAATTACTGAGAAAGGGTATCAAATTTGTGTGGTCTGAGGAGTGTCAGTGAGCACCTGACAAGTTAAAGGAAGCGTTGCTTCGAATCCAGTGTTGGTGTTCCCAGATGTCCAGAAGTACACACATCAAAAAAAAAGTTTTGCATCACCTCGGTTCCGAGAGCTCCGGAACCTGTACAGAAAATTGGAATAGAAATCAACATAAACATCATTTTCGCCTTTTTATTGCTCATGAAAACCACACATTGCATGTTGTTGCATCATACAGCGACACCTTCAGAGGTGGTGGCCCAGATTGCTGTACACACCGGTTCCGCTAATACCCAGTAGCACGTCCTCTTGCATTGATGCATGCATGTATTCGTCATGGCGTACTATCAACAAGTCCATTAATGCACTGTTGGTCCAGATTGTCCGACTCCTCGACGACGACTCGGCGTAGATCCCTCAGAGTGGTTGGTGGGTCACGTCGTCCATAAACAGCCTTTTTCAATCTATCCCAGGCATGTTCGACAGGGTTCATGTCTGCAGATCATGCTGGCCACCCTAGTCGAGCGATGTCCTTATCATTAAGGAAGTAATTCACAAAATGTGCACGATGGGCGCGAATTGTCGTCCATGAAGACGAATGCCTCGCCAATATGCTGCCGATATGGTTGCACTATCGGTCGGAGGATGGCATTCACGTATCGCACAGCCGTTACAACGAATTCCATGACCACCAGCGGCGTACGTCGGCCCCACATAATGTCACCCCAAAACAATAGGGAACCTCCACCTTGCTGCACTCGCTGTGCAGTGTGTCTAAGGCGTTCAGCCTGACTGGGTTGCCTCCAAACACGTCTCCGACGATTGTCTCGTTGAAGGCATATATGACACTCATCGTTGAAGAGAACGTGATGCCAATGCTGAGCGGCTCATTCGGCATGTTGTTGAGCCCATCTGTACCACACTGCATGGTGTCGTGGTTGCAAAGATGGACCTTGCCATGGACGTCGGGAGTGAAGTTGCGCATCATGCAGCCTATTGCGCACAGTTTGAGTCGTAACACGACGTCCTGTGGCTGCACAAAAAGCATTATTCAACATGGTGACGTTTTTGGCAAGATTACTCCGAGCCGTTATCCTTAGGTAGCGGTCATCCACTGCAGTAGTAGCCCTTGGGCGGCCTGAGCGAGGCATGTCATCGACAGTCTCTCTGTATCTCCTCCATCTCTGAACATCACTTTGGTTCACTCCGAGACGCCTGGATTCTTCCCTTGTTGAGAGCCCTTCCTGGCACAAAGTAACAATGCTGATGCGATTGAACCGTGGTATTGACCGTCTAGGCATGGTTGAACTACAGACAACATAAGCCGTGTACCTCCTTCCTGGTGGAACGACTGGAACTGATCGGCTGTTAGACCCCCTCCGTCTAATAGGCGCTGTTCATGCATGGTTCTTTACATCTTTGGGTGGGTTTAGTGACATCTGTAAACAGTCAAAGGGACTGTGTCTGTGATACAATATCCACAGTCAACATCTACCTTCAAGAGTTCTGGAAACCAGGGTGATGCAAAACCCTTTTTGATGTGTGTATAAGAAATATACCACACTATAATCTTGGCAGTGTGTCACTTAAGCTGTAAACTGATGTTAGAGCTTATCCTAAGTAAGACTGAAGGGCCAGGTCTTCCTTCTGGATGGGGACAATGTGGTGTCACTGCCTAGCCTTAAGTGAAAGAATTTGTAAGAAACCTCTGTGCAGCGTTGGATTGACTACCACTGGCCGGTAAGTGCACTTTGGCAACATGTAGGTTATAGCAACATATATGCAATAGGTTTGTAAGATGGGCTAACCATGCTCTACAAAACCTGCACCACTCAACGATAATAGCTGGAGTCAGCAAGACTGCGTCACCACACCAGAGCTAGAACCATGTTATGAGCTACTTGATCAGGTGCCTGGTGATAGAGTAGCAAATGCGCCCCAAAGCAATATACATTGCTGTGCATTTTGAGACATATTCATCCCAAGCCTAGCAGTACTCCCATGACACCAGGGCTATTTCAGTTGATGAAACGACTGAGCGCTGCCAGCTGCAGCCATGGGTTCTAGACCATTTTGGGGCACCTGCCTGCTGCACTTAGTGCACCCTGTGTGACTCAGTGATACAACGCAGCGGCCCTTCCATCTACACCTATCGATGCCAGTCTCCTGCCAGGAGGTGGTGGATATGTTCCATGCACAGCAGTCTTCCCTGGTCACCACCGAAGATGTATGCCATTCCTGAGTCACCATGGCATGGGCGTTCACCAGCAGAATGAAGATGCAGCAAGAAGAAGAAGCACGCTGCTGATGTCGGAGCCTTGGCGTAGTGGAAGACCTCCGTCTTGCTGCCTTGCCTGACGTCAGCATCACTGGGCACTGACGCATGTATCACTCCACTGGGAGGAGGCTAGCCATTCGCTGACCATCGACAGCCCACCGTGCTGGAGTGGGAGATGTCTGCCCCACATTGATGATGGAGAAATATGTAACTGAAAACTAATCTATCATTGGGCCCCCTGCGCTGCCACTCGGCCCACTCCCCCCAGCCCCTCCACCGTGGGTCTGGTGAAGAAACGTCACATCTCTTTGAGAATTGCGACATTGAATTGGGAACTGACTTCACTGATAAAGATGAGAAGTTGCGAAAGAGCAGGGGTTAGTGGAGAAGCAATCAGACGCTTATCTATACCAATCCTCACCTGAGGTTGCAGATGCTGATCTACATCAATCCTCACCTTATCCATAACAGCATGCCTCGCTGAACACTTCTATAAAGATGGTCGCTAGTGATGGAACCTAATAGGAGATTGCGAGTTTTTTTATCTTCTTGAAGGAGGTCGGCTGTGAACGTTCTAAAGGAGAGAGAAGATTCCACTACCTGCGGTAACCAATGAGTGGACGACTCTGTCATCAGCATTTTCCATCTTATATTTGGTGAATCATTGCTACATCTCATGAAGAAATACACAGAAGCAGATGCTCGAAAAGAACCTAAAAACAACGACTGGGCCATGTCACTTGAGGAACCGGAGAAATTTATTTCCGTTATATATACTCGGGGTGTCATTTATATAAAAGGTATGTCAGCGTATGATCTTTGATCGCATTCTTAGGAGCCTGCTGTCACCTAGGACATTACCTCAAGGGACAGATGTCAAAAGCTTCTGAGATTTCTCCGTTTCTGTGAAAAATCAACCTGAGCAGAATTTCTGCCAGCCTACAAATTCGCTTTGGGAAATTTAACGGAAAACAGTATTCGTTCTTACTATCCTGAAGAAAATTTAAACAAAGATGAGCAACCATTACGAAATACAACAAAATGCAGGTTCACTCTATTCATGCTCAATTAACTCGGCAAAAATGCTCTCAAATTCTGAATTGTTACCGATGTAGCGACAAAGCATATATGTAATGCTTTCCCATACGTTGGAAAAGAGGATGCGCATGGAGAGAAGCAAACACTTAGTACGTCGTTATGCGTCTCAAAGAGCCATATATAAATCTAAGAAGAAACGTGACGACAGGCGACTTCTTCACTTCACTTCAGCTTCCTAAGAAATTCAAAGAAAAGAAAATTTCATTAGTTAGTGCAATGAGTAAAATCCATCACGAAATCCCTGATGAGATAAAGAAGCCGAGTAATGAAATACACTCGACTAACGCCCTGTGCCAGATTGGCAACACATGGTACACCATGGCTGTATACCAAGGACAGAAGAATAAAAATGTCATTCTTGTGAGTACACTGCATGTGGAAATAGCAATAAGCAAAGAAGGAAAAAAAGAACCAGAAGCCATAACATTCTACGGTGCAATCAGTATGGGGTGGACATGGTTAATCAAATGATCTATAAATATACAGCAAAGGATGGATGTAGGAGATGGCCAGTGCACGTCATCTGCAAGGGCTTGGACATGTAGCAAGAAATGCATGGGTCATCTACAAAACAGTAACTAACAAGAAAATGGAACGAAGTTCATGCTTCAGCTGGCGAACAAATTCGACGGAACGAAAGAGCAGGATGAAGAGCAGATAAAAGAAGAGAATATGGTATCAAAATCATCTAGAGAGTGGAATAAGTGCCAAATCAGCCTCTGCAAAGGCAGCAAGATCAGCGACAACTGTTAAGTGTCACAAAGCCGGTGCAGAAAATGTATGGGTAAACAGAAATCACCTGTGCTAGATGTGTCTAGCAGATTCCAATGACTCGAGTAACAGGTACAACAAAGCTGTGTGTGGAATTCTTGCAAGTGTAATATGGACAAAATATACTAACTATGCCTACAAGATGCTACAAATTGTTAACATACAAAGTTTACAATTATTTTGTTGAAATAAGTACATGATGTATTAATTATCATATTAAATAATTATTGTTATTACTCACAGAAACGTACAAATTAAACAATAGAAAATCCTGGATGGAATAGTGACAATGCTATGAAAAGGATAACGGAGATGCTGAGTCGCAGATAGGCACAACAAAAAGACAGTCTGAACTTGACAGCCAGAGACTGTGGTCATGTGTGTGTGAGTTGCATTTGCGTGAGTGAGTGTGTGTGTGTGTGTGTGTGTGTGTGTGTGTGTGTTTTGTCTAATTCTGATGAAGGTCTGTTTGGTCGAAAGGTACAAATTAGCATACGCTAAAATAAAGTACTTGTTTAAGTGAAATGTGAAAATGTTTTATGTGTGATCTAAATTATTCCTTTCCTCCTTTTTAGGAATGTCAGAAATTCCATCGTCCTAATATTAAGGTTAGTGATAATCTAGCTCACAGCGTACAGGTCTGTGATCGTGTTTTAAGTGCCTTTCAGGAGCTCGGTGGCTCTGTGAACAAAACAAAATGCAGTGCTAAAGCTAATGGGAAATTTCGAGAGTTACGTAATTTTTTAAAGATTAGAGTGGCAGAGAAAAAGACAATTTAAAAATTATAAAGTCATCTATCACAGGCCCTTTGAAGAGATTTTACAATAAAAACGACTCGGTGAACAAAAAATTATTGAAAGATTGAAGAGACAGTCCTTTTCCTTTGCACGTATGTTTAAATCTATTTTATTTGTTTATTTATCTGTGTTAATCAAGAAGAAGCAAGACACTTTATTTTGTATATACCGGTATATGACTCTTATCTTTAAAAAAATTGACTCATCTTATACATTTATGTACAATCTTAAATTATAACATCACATCAAGTGTGGAAACTGATGACGACCATAATGGAAGAAGAAACTTAGTTATGGGATAGAAATAAGAACAATAAATTTAGATTTCATGGCAGAAGAGACCGACGTGGAAGAAGGCGAAATTGGTAAGCTTCAGTTGGGGCTGTACAGGAGGATGGAAACCCTATTAAAGAAAAAAAAAAAGATAAAGTGCTACACTACAAGTCCGAAGGTCTCGGATTCGATCCCCAGTCAGTCTTAGGATTTTTATTCATTACTTATCAGTTTATTCATCTCTGTCAAGGTTTCTTAATGTGGAAAAAGCCGAATTTCGCCTTGTTTCTCAGTCCATGTTAACTATTCATATACCCCTCCCCCCATACATAGTTGGATAAGTCATTCAAAGGTTGCAGGAAAGCCACAGCATACTACTTCCAACAGCACCATGCCTAGTAAAACATAGTGGTGTTCAAAACAACCTCTAAGTTGGTGACAGCTATTCTTCACTAATTTTAATTTCAGCCGTATTGTAGCCTTACAGTATGTTTGTCTGCCTTGTTTCAACACACAACCTGTAAGTTTTATGTGTTCTTTAATGTTTAACCCATTTAAATACGCTATTGTACTACCGATCACAGCTACGTTCGACGTGGAAACTCGTGATTTTAAAGAAGCCCTACACACTACAACATTTATTAACAATCTCTGCCAATTGACAGGGGATTTGATAACAAAAGAATGGAAATTTAATTGATTTAGTTGTCCTGCACGCATTCGCGGGGGGGGGGGGGGGGGGGGGGGGGAATTAAAGAGAGCACAGAGCTCCACTGCTTAAACCTTCGTTAGTTAATAACAGGATGGATTATGTCGAAACCAAGTCTTTGTGAAAGAACAAACAGGACACTCACGTGAACTGAAACAATGATTCTAAATTGTCTCACAGTTTAACTATTCTCCAAAAAGAGAAAAGATAAAATGCTGATGAAGCTATCAATTACTCTGTGGACCACAACTCTTCGCTAACCACTCTTATCACTGCATGTTTCTCACCATTTCAGCTTACAGGCTGGAACAGCTTCGTACGGCAGCAATTCTGAGGTCTTCCATCTCTCATTTAGTTCATCCGACTAGAATCTGACCTGTGCAACATCCAAAGTTTATATCAGAACCTCAACATTCAAGTCCTAACGCCCCAATGCTATCTGCCTACACTCCGGCGATTAAGACGGCACATCCCTCTCGTTGTTCCGCAGTCCACACTGACCAGTCCTCTATCACGCTTTATTGCGTGACGGTACAGACCAGACTCCGGGAAGAGCGCGTCGGTATACACCTTATCCGGTGCCCTTCTGCCAAGAGAGAAGCAACCATAAGCTTCTGGAAGCCTCTTCCGAGAAAACTGACGAGCCAATGAAACGCCTCTCCTACAATTTGGAGGGAAGATCTATTTCTCCTTCGGCGCACGACCTACGACTCACTCAGGCCTCACAAGAATGTGCCGTTGGGTGCTTCTACAGTTATTTTAGCGTCCCCATTGCGTTATTCTGCCGCGAAATCTAACAAAGAGGGAGATATCAGTAAGCAAGCCCCTCAAAAAAGCTTACAACACAAACTAGAAATTTCTGTCGAAGCAGTATCCACACCTTTCTGTCCCACATGTAAACAAAAAACTGGCAGGATATATATCAGTCTCAAAATGTAGATAACACATTTGAGACCTTTTCTAAATACTTCTAGTTATTATTTAAACTACCACTTCCCCTTCAAATCAAAAAATACTTCCAATAACAGTAAATTCAACAAATGGAAAACCACAGGTATTATCACCTCAGCAAAAAGAAAAAGAGAACTCTTCAACCTCAGCAAGACCGAATTTGGCAATACTAAAGAATTTAAGAATTACTTTACCAAATATACACAAATCTTTGTAAATGTAGTTCATGCAGCCAAAAAACTGCAAAATGATAACTTCCTCAAACTATCAATTAACAAAAATAAATGCACGTGGAAAATCATTAATATACGCACTGGCAGAAATCAACAGCTAACAAGTAATATGAACCTAAAAATAATTGGGAAATCAATCACAAACGAAAAAGAAATAGCAGATGATTTTAACTCATATTTTATTAAAACTGTTGAAAGTCTCACAGACCACCTTAAAAATAAGTACCTCCCAAACTTAGAACAAAATAACTGCGCCGACACACTGTTCTTATTACCAACAACAGAGGCAGAAATAGAAAAAAATTATTCACAAAAAAATCAAGAAAAAATCGTCTGCAGGACAAGATCAGATCCCCTGCTTTCTTCTCCATAACTGCAGCAACCTCATAAGTAAACTACTGTTCCACATAATAAACTCTTCATTCCTCAACGGCATATTTCCTAATAAACTCAAGACCGCAAAAATCATACCGATTCATAAAAAAAGGAAGTAAAGATGATACTAGCAATTACAGACCAATATCAGTACTCTCAGTATATAGCAAAGTATTTGAATACACTATGGCAGACAGACTAAATTCATTTCTGAAAACAGAAATGCCATATCAACTCCTCAACTTCGTATCCAAAGAGGAAAAACCACAACTTACGCAATACAGAAACCCCTAGATTACACCTTAACACTAGTAGACAAGAAGCTCTTCTCTGATTATCAAGAAAAAAATAATAAGTACTTGACAATGAATATGAAGATATGACAATATGTTGTTGTCGTGGACTTCAGTCCAGAGACTGGTTTGATGCAGCTCTCCGTGCTACTCTATCCTGTCAAGCTGCTTCATCTTCCAGTACGTACTGCAGCCTACATCCTTCTAAATCTGCTGAGTGTATTCATCTCTTGGTATCCCCCTACGATTTTTACCCTCCACTCTGCCCTCCAATACTAAATTGGTGATCCCTTGATGCCTCAGAACATGTCCTACTAACCGATCCCTTCTTCTGGTCAAGTTGTGCCACAAACTCCTCTTCTCCCCAATTCTATTCAATACCTCCTCATTGGTTATGTGATCTACGCATCTAATCTTCAGCATTCTCCTGTACCAACCACATTTCGAAAGCTTCTACTTTCTTCTTGTCCAAACTATTTATTGTCCATGTTTCACTTCCATACATGGCTACACTCCATACAAATACTTTCAGAAACGACATCCTGACACTTAAATCTATACTCGACGTTAACAAATTTCTCTTCTTCAGAAATGCTTTCATGGGCCATTGCCAGTCTACATTTTATATCCTCTCTACTTCGACCATCATCAGTTATTTTGCTCCCCAAACAGCAAAACTCCTTTACTACTTTAAGTGTCTCATTTCCTAATCTAATTCCCTCAGCATCACCCGAATTAACTCGACTACATTCCATTATCCTCGTTTTGCTTTTGTTGGTGTTCATCTTACATCCCCCTTTCAAGACACTGTCCATTCCGTTCAACTGCTTTTCCAAGTCTTTTGCTGTCTCTGACAGAATTACAAAGTCATCGGCGAACCTCAAAGTTTTTATTTCTTCTCCATGGATTTTAATACCTACTCCGAATTTTTCTTTTGTTTCCTTCACCGCTTGGTCAATATACAGATTGAATAATGTCGGGGAGAGGCTACAACCCTGTCTCACTCCCTTACCAACCACTGCTTCCCTTTCATGCCCCTCGACTCTTATAACTCCATCTGGTTTCTGAGCAAAATAGCCTTTCGCTCCCTGTATTTTACACCTGCCACCTTCAGAATTTGAAAGAGCGTATTCCAGTCAACATTGTCAAAAGCTTTCTCTAAGTCTACTAATGCTAGAAACGTAGGTTTGCCTTTTCTTAATCTAGCTTCTAAAATAAGCCGTAGGATCAGTATTGCCTACAGAATCCAAACTGATCTTCCCCGAGGTCGGCTTCTACAAATTTTTCCATTCGTCTGTAAAGAATTCGCGTTAGTATTTTGCAGCTGTGACTTATTAAACTGATAGTTCGGTAATTTTCACATATGTCAACGCCTGCTTTCTTTGGGATTGGAATTATTACATTCTTCTTGAAGTCTGAGGGCATTTCGCCTGTCTCATACATTTTGCTCACCAGATGGTAGAGTTTTGTCTAGACTGGCTCTCCCAAGGCTGTCAGTAGTTCTAATGGAATGTTGTCTACTCCCGGGGCCTTGTTTCGACTTAGGTCTTTCAGTGCTCTGTCAAACTCTTCACGCAGTATCATATCTCCCATTTCATCTTGATCTACATCCTCTTCCATTTCCATAATATTGTCCTCAAGTACATCGCCCTTGTATAGACCCTCTATATACTCCTACCACCTTTCTGCTTTCCCTTCTTTGCTTAGAACTGGGTTTCCATCTGAGCTCTTGATATTCATACAAGTGGCTCTCTTTTCTCCGAAGGTCTCTATAATTTTCCTGTAGGCAGTATCTATCTTACCCCTAGTGAGATAAGCCTCTACATCCTTACATCTGTCCTCTAGCCATGCCTGCTTAGCCATTTTGCACTTCCTGTCGATCTCATTTTTGAGACGTTTGTGTTTATTTTTGCCTGCTTCATTTACTGCATTTTTATATTTTCTCATTTCATCAACTAAATTCAATATTTCTTCTGTTACCCAAGGATTTATACTAGCTCTCGTCGTTGTACCTACTTGGTCCTCTGCTGCCTTCACTACTTCATCCCTCAAAGCTACCCATTCTTCTTCTACTGTATTTCTTTCCCCCATTCTTGTGAACTGTTCCTTTTTGCTCTCCCTGAAACTATGTACAACCTCTTGTTTAGTCAGTTTATCCAGGTCCCATCTCCTTAAATTACCAGCTTTTTGCAGTTTCTTCAGTTTTATTGGTATAAATGCTAAATTCTGGCACAGAATAAATATAAGACCTAAGTACATTACACATATTATATAAATATGTAATCATGTTATAGATTCATAGACATGTAGCTCTTCTTATAAATGCCCAACATGTATCACATGACTTGTCCCATATCATGATGTGCATTTCTGTACAATGTATGATTCAGAGGATCAAAATAAAAATAAATAAATAAATAAATTTATGGTGACTCCCCCTTAGGATTGGGCTTCGTGACATCTCTGTTTTCCACAATCAGAACGAGAAAGTAAGATAACTTAGACTTAATTTTATTCACATAACGTGTGTTTCTCTCTTTTCAACAGGCGTCAAGCGATTCTGTTTTGTCGTGTCTCTGAACTGCTGTGTCATAAGACAGCATCAATGAGTATGCAGCATTGTTTGGGATTTTTTTGATTTTCGTCAACTTTTAATGCGTTTTGGTAAATTTGGGGTTAAATTGGATATCAATAGCGGTTGAGGGTTTTAAGAGAGCCATATCGAGGAAATCCTTGTGAATGAAAGGAACAGACGTACAGCTGTGTCTCGCCCTGACACTGCCAAATGTAAAGGAAAGACTGTATTTTCTAGATACATGATTGATCCTTCTTTTAAAACCAGCAACAGTGATGTAATTTCATCACAAACACCTTCCCGAGATAAATCAATACCATATGATAAAGTTCACCCAAAGAACCTCGAAGACTGGAAAGTAATTCTGCTGCATTATCTTCAAGGAAAAAAGGCGTGCCACGATTATCTGCAAGAGAAAGGAGACTGTCAAAGAGGAACAGTGATTTTTTATAGCCAGCACCCACACGACCTCGCCAACGACAACTAGTGAACAAACCTCCAGCTGTGACACAGATCATAATGCACCCAACACAGTTTTGAGTGCAACAAGGAAAAATGGTGTGAATGCACAAACAGTCCTGCATAGGGACAGTGAAGGTAGCTGTAAGAATCTTACTGTTTTTCATCAATATATCAGAAGTCTCAAAAGTAAATTAGGTTTTTTATCTGTAAATCTAGGGGATATGAACAGTATTGACCATCCTCATCCTCTTGTTTTATGTCTTACTGAGCATCACATGACAGTTGGAACTGATGGGCTGCAGCTTGATGGGTATGATCTAGCTACTCATTATTGCAGAACAAGTAAAGAGAAATGTGGTGCTGTAACTTATATAGACAGTAAAATCATTTATAAACCTTTGAATTTATGTACATACTGTATAGATCAACATTTTGAAGTTTGTGGAACTGAAATTACTGCAAAGGACATGTTACTTACTGTGCTTGCAATTTACAGAGCTCCAGCAGGGAAGTTTTACATCTTTATGAATAAGTTATAATCTCTTTTGGCCAAACTGTTCCTCAAAACCAGAAATTTAATAGTTGCAGGTGACTTTAATGTCAACTTATTAACTGAGAAGCCCTTCAAGACTGAGCTGGTCCATTTAATGAATTCTTACAACTGGGCTGCTATTATTAACTGGTCCAAAATTGTGAGAGCCTTTTAGATAATATTTTCATTGACAAGAGTAGAATCAACA
Source organism: Schistocerca cancellata (assembly GCF_023864275.1). Taxonomy (NCBI): domain Eukaryota; kingdom Metazoa; phylum Arthropoda; class Insecta; order Orthoptera; family Acrididae; genus Schistocerca; species Schistocerca cancellata. The sequence continues at coordinate 361,784,745 of NC_064631.1, forward strand.
GTGCTAGTGTAAGCAAAGCAATTTATGGCCCGTCCAGCCATGATGGACAACTTCTTAAAGTCAATAACATTAGTTTGCACAACAAAGTCTCTCACGTCTATAGGTTCTATAGACTTATAAACACTGAAACTAAGTCTGCCTTTAATTACCATCTGGCACAGATAGATTGGGATCCCGTGTATAGTATATCAGAAGTTAATTTTGCATATAACCCTTTTTCTATATTTTAAATGGCCTTCCCAAAAAAACTGTCAGAAGGAACAATGAGGTTTCTTTTAGTAAACCTTGAATTAATGGAGGTATTAAAATTTCTTGTAAGACTAAGAGGGAGCTACATGCTTCACTAAGAGTATCAAATGATCACCTTGAAAGGCCTCATTATAAACTATATTGTAAAATTTTAAAATAGGTGATAAACAAATCCAGGAGATTGTATATTAAGTCTGAAATTGATAAATCCAAGAACAAAGTAAAAACAGTTTGGATAGTTATAAGGAGGGAGTGTGGCAAGAGTAAAAAGAATGTAATATGATAGACATAAGCTGTAATGATGAGATTATACAGAATCCTATAACAGTATCCAACATATTCGACAATCACTTCTCAACTGCAGCAGAACGTGTAGGTTGTAGGGTTTCTTTAAATGCTGCTATGCGTTTATTACAAAGATGTAATCCCAACACCCCAATGACCCAGTGCAACACATTGCTGTGTGTCGGCCTTGTAGGGCCATGTCGTCAGGGCTGCGCCGGCAGCCGGCTCAGCGGTCTTCTTCTCCGTTGACTCAGCGCTGCTTCGCTGGGAGCCAACGAGTGCCTTGCTGCGTCCTTCCTCACTGGTATAGCTGAGATTGCAGCGACCACAAGCACCCGAGATCTGGCGTCCGAATCTGCGGCCCTTGCCTCAGGATGCCTCCGGCGTGCGTTGGAAGCTAGGACGACTGCCCGCGGTAGCGGGCCGTGGAGTGGCCCCCCGCTGGCTAGCTGGCTACGGACCCCGCGTCAGCCTCAGAGGGTCGAACCAGCGACTTGCTGTGGACTGGAACGCTGGCGTCCCATCTGCTACTGCGTGTAGCTGGTGGTGTGACATGCCCCACCATCCAATAGAGCTGCCATACTGGAATGACTCTCATGACAAAACGGTACCTATTTATACTTGGGTGTGCACCCCTGTTTTGCTAATGTGCCACTCCAAGTCATGTACTCACAACACCTAGGTTGCGCCAGTGGGCCCCTTCTGCCTGTAACCTGCGCCATGCAAACTGCTGCATTTTTTCGACGGCCCTATGGCCTCCATTCTACTTCGCAACCGCTGGTCAGCGTAACTTACTGTCAACGGGCCCACGCTGGCTGTAACTTGTGTGCTCAGAAATGTTGCACCAAATCTAACTTTCCTATGTTAAACTGTGGTGCCGCTACATTATTCCCCTCTTCAGAAAGACCTGGTCCTCACGTCGACCCTTAACTAGCTCTTCTTTGGGTTGGCACCTATGGCATATGTCTTACTACTAGAAAACTTAAATGTGGTCTAGTGGCCCTTAAGAGCATATGTAATGAGTTTTTCGATGAAAAAATCGATTTTTGGGTAAATGCATTTTCGAAAAATTTAGACTCTCCCGTTTAATACTATGTATAAAATATTTGGATGACGCGAATAGAACAATTTTAAATAATTTTTTAAAATGATTTCGACACACGATGTTCCGCACCTTGTATATGAGACGCGAAAGATACCTGGTATAGACAGCCTTGCCAGAGATATAACTGAGCAGAAGAGAGTTAGCTTTTCTGTTGGCTACACTGCTAGACAGTTGACAATAGATTCTGCACAATTTGTATTGTTTCCTTTGTGAGTACATCCATTTCATTGTTGTGGAGGTCGTATGTGGAGAAGTCATTGAGTTTTCTTTCCTTAAACATGCCAAGACCTAGTCTGAAGGTATTTATAAAGCGTGTACATTGGCGCAAGAAAGTAAAGTGTACTAAAAATTCGTCTGATGCATCTTCATCAGTATCTGATGTCCCAGTAGCGACTAACCTCAACACTGGTAGTGATACGTTGAGTGTTGCTGCTGCCACTACACCGGAAAGTGCTTCATGAAGAAAACTAGCTGGAATTGAAGAAGAATACAAGAAACTAAATGCTGGGAGTACAAAATACGAGGTAATTAACGTCTCTTTATTATCAGACGTTTTGGAGAACAATGTGTGCTGCAAACAATGTGGAAAATGTAGTGTTTCATTGAAAACAAACTTACATGTAGGACTTGCTTGTGAATTAGAGTTGATGTGCAGTTATTGCAAACACAGTGTTACTTTCTTCAATTCGACACATGTTACTGCAGATACAGGTAAACTATATGATATAAACATTAGACTGGTTTATGGATTACGGTGTATAGGAAAGGGCAGGGCTGCAGGTGCCATGTTGTGTGGTGTGATGAACCTCCCTCCTCCACCTTCAAAATTTAACAAACACATAATTGCAATAGGCTCTGCTGTAGAAGATGTGGCACAGGAAAACATGAAAGATGCTGTTGAGGAAGCAGTTGTTGAAAATAATAATAACAGAGACTTGTCCATAGCTTTTGATGGAAGCTGGCAGAAGAGAGGCCACACATCTCTGAATGGTGTAGTAACAGCTACAAGTGTGGACACTGGTAAGGTAGTTGATGTGGCAATACTTTCCAAGCACTGCAGATGCAAGGAGAAAATGGCTCTGAGCACTATGGGACTCAACTGCTGAGGTCATTAGTCCCCTAGAATTTAGAACTAGTTAAACCTAACTAACCTAAGGACATCACAAACATCCATGCCCGAGGCAGGATTCGAACCTGCGACCGTAGCGGTCTTGCGGTTCCAGACTGCAGCGCCTTTAACCGCACGGCCACTTCGGCCGGCCAAGGAGAAAATGAAAACTAAACATGAAGAGGAGTGCATGGCAAATTACTATGGGTCAAGTGGTGGTATGGAAGTTGCTGGTGTAAGAAGTATTTATCAACGCTCAGTAAAATGGAACAACGTTGGATACATAAATTATCTTGGAGACGGTGACTCAAAGGCTTTCAAAGAAATTGAGAAACTGAGACCCTATGGTAACGATGTGAAAATTTCCAAACTGGAGTGTGTTGGCCATGTTCAGAAAAGGATGGGATCAAGACTTCCACAGCTCAAGGCTAGCATGAAAGGCAAGAAATTGAGCGATGGAAAAACTTTAGATGGGAAAAATAGACTGACAGATGCTACAATAGATCATATTCTGAAGTGCTATGGTCTAGCAATAAGACAGAATACAGCAGATGCAGAATTAATGAGAAGAGCAGTCTGGGCTCTGTTTTTTCATACAGCTTCAAACAATGAGAATCCCCAAAAAGAAAAATGGTTCAAATGGCTCTGAGCACTATGAGACTTAACTTCTGAGGTCATCAGTCGCCTAGAACTTAGAATTAATTAAACCTAACTAACCTAAGGACATCACACACATCTATGCCCGAGGCAGGATTCGAACCTGTGACCGTAGCGGTCACACGGTTCCAGACTGTAGCGCCTAGAAATGCACGGCCACACCAGCCGGCTGAGAATCCCCAACATGGGCTATGTCCAAAAGGAGACGATAGTTGGTGCAAGTACAACAGAGGCAAGGTAACTAAGAAACAATACAATCACCCTCATCACCTGCCACCTGCCATAATGGATGAAATAATACCAATATTCCGAGACCTCGCAGATATTAGTCTACTAAAGAAATGTCTTCATGGCCAGACTCAAAATCCAAATGAGTGTGTGAACCATGTGATATGGAATAGACTACCTGAAACTGTGTTTGTAGGTATAAACACACTTCACTTTGGCGTTTATGATGCTGTTTCATCATTCAATCAGGGCAATATAACAAAGTGCAAAGTTCTGCAGAAGTTGGGGCTCTGTGTAGCTATGCTTTGTTTGGACAAGGAACGGCTCAGGTCTTCAGATAATGCCATAAAAGTATATTCAAAGATGGCTAGACAGCATAGCAGGGCCATCAAGAGGAAGCTGTTGGACGATTCTGATGATACAAGCTATGGAGCAGGCTTGTACTGAAGTAAAAACTTTGAAGCTAATTTCCCGTAACTTTAGTTTTTTTGTGTATAAGGTACATTTTCTCAGTGCCTATTTATAGTAGAAAGATGAAATTTTCTGTAGTTGTTCCTTAAGACCTTCTAATATATCTGAATTAAAAGATATGGGGAATTATTTTGTATTAATGGATGTAAATTTTAAAATACTTGTTACAATGTATACATTTTTTTAACATTTACAAAAAATAAAATATCTGAAAAACTATCCATTATTTTTTCAAAATTAATAATTCAGCATAAAAGCAGAACATAACTCTGCGTTCTGTGAAAAAATCAAGAGTATCGTCCAAATAACAAATGAGAAAATGTTCCTAACTTTTAGCTCAATTTAACATTATAAGCATAGGGCGTTCCGTATACCCTTAAACTATGACATTAAACAAAATGTAAAACTTCCTTACTGGATGACCACTGCTTGATCAACCCCTTACCTACTCGTCTTGAGCCCTCGGTATCCAATCCACTGGGACTTGGACTACCCTTGCTTCCCTCTTGGAATTAGCTCTCCACCTGATCAGAAAGAAAACACCACATAACAAAGTTAAGGCTACGATGACACTTGGCACAGAGGTGCTCAGAATGATCGTTTCTTGCCGTTGCCTTTCCTTATACTGAGTGACATGTTTCACAAGCAGTTCAGCTGATATGTGCCCCTCTTGCTCTAAAATGAACTGGTTTACAGATCTCAACAGACCAAGCTCCAGAGTTTGATTTAATAAGGTCATATTCTGCCTTGTAAAAAATTCCGAAGTTGCTTCTGGTCAGTACAGCTGTGGCTTTGTAACATTCAATTGCATGACTCCTGAAATTGACGCTGGCAGGTGGAAGGTTGGTCCTATTATGTTACACTTAGTTTCATTGATTAAAATTCCGCTCCCCTCGAGCTCTATATGTTTCGATTCTGCAAATACTCCCTGCTGGAAACAAGTTGCTACTATTACCAAATTCTCCTAGGTGGAGAAGATCCAATGCATCCCGACCTGTTACAAGCTCAATTTTGGTTCCACGATGTCCGTTGGACAGTCTATTCCTTTTCCCCTGGCTACAAAAATAACTGCAGCGTGCATGTGTCCCATATTTGTAGCTTCACAGATTTTCCTTTAACATTCACTATTTTTTATTCAACTCAACATCGATTGTGTGACTACTTTCATCCTTAAATTACATTATATGAACTGGTGCAATAAACACGACTTTCCTGACCCAGCACTGTCGATAACAAAAAATTTAAACAGGAAATCGTACGACTCTGACATCGTTCAACACATGTTTATTACGGCTTTGGCGCAAATTTTACTCCGACGCATTTATTTCTCCAGAACTGCGTTTGATTTCTCCTCCAACAACACTCCACATACGTCAGACGCTACACTTCCCTTTCCAGTGACCTGACGACAGGGATCACCATCACCCTTCCTCCCTCTTCAAAAAGACTGCTGCCCCTAGAAGGCTCACAGTACTCTAAAACACACATAAAATACAATGCCTAAGTAATCTACGCAAACCCAATGATACATGACCAGAAAACCAAAAAGTTACAAATACTGTACTATTTTCTGGATCGCAAAGCATATGGTACTTCATGCTGCATTCTATCTTCCTGGTTTTCTCTGTGCTTAGCACCTCTCTTCACTATCTCTTTCTTCCTCTTTCCTTCCTGTGACACACCTGGAATCACATCCGGGCAACCCTTATATGGCCGTAACCGCCCAATGTGTACCACCGTTGTTCTAGTTTGCAGCTAAAGCTTAACATTAACGGGGGATATGGTTTCAACAACTTGGTATGGCCCTTGATACCTCGTGAAGAACTACTTCGTATTCCCTTTTTGCGTATAGGAGCTGGACAGCATTACCCATTGCCCTACTCTATACTGCGGTAAACTTCCTTTCCACTTTACTGTGTCTTCCTGCCTTTCCAGAGTCTTTGTATTCGCCTTTGTACCAGTTTCCAACCATCCCGAATTGTCCTTGTGAATTGACGTACAGATTCACTGGTCCTTCCTTTCCGTAGCCTCACTAAATCAAATGGTGACGGCATTTTGCCCGTAAATTACATCAGATGGAGACAAACCGGCATTTGTATGGACTTTTGCATCGTATGTGCATACAATATGCAGCGAATAGTGTACCCGTTCTGTCCTTCTGTTGGCCTGTGGATGCAACACGCTCATCCTCAACTTCTTTACATTCAACAGTTCACACAGCTTCTTCATTAAATCCGACATGAAATTGGTCCCTTGGTCAGTAATTATTGTCTCTGGTACACCAAACTTCAAAATCCAGTTGTTTACTAACACTTACGCGACCACTGCTGCCTGTTGATTTGGCATAGCCACCATCTCCACATACCTCTAAAAATGATATATTATTGTGAGAACTAATCTGTTCCCCGATAGTGTTCGCCTAAAAGGTCGTAAGATATCGCTCCCCAGCAAATAAATTGGACATGTCGCTTCCGGTAATCGTTGTAGTTGTATCTGTTTCCGACTCAAATCTGCTCTCTGCGCACATGGTATACAATTCCTGACATACTGATCCACGTCTCCTTCCCTACCTCTCCACCACTCTCCTGTTCGTCGCTCTACACCCTCCATCACCAGATAACACGTGATCATGTGCTTCCTCATCCCTCAACTTCTCTGGCACTACGCTTGGCCCTGACTTCGTTTCCCTGCACGGAAGACTGTCGTACATATTAAATTGTGGCTGTGTCCGATAAGGTTTACAATTATTGTCCGCGTCCTGTAATTCTTGCCATACTGCTAGGTCATAACCATTGACTTCTACTTTTGCCACCCTCCTACTTAGTGCATCTGCATTACCGTGCTTCTTCCCAGGCTTGTGCACCACCTCGTAGTCGAATTCACTAAGTCACACAGCCCATCTAGCGAGTCTAGGGGATGGATCCTTCAACCCCAACAACCACTTCAACGCAGCATGATCTGTCACTACCCAAAATCTTCTCCCATATAAATAACATTTAAAATGTGTGATTCCATAGGTTACGCTGAGCTTCGCCCGCTCTGTTGTTGAGTAATTCCTCTCTGCTGCATTCAAATGCCTAGACGCATAGGCTACAGGATGTTCTTTCCCATCAATTTCCTGACTAAGAATACACCCTAATGCTTGATTCAATGCATCGCATGCTAGTATAAACTCCTTTTCAAAATTTGGAAACACAAGAACCGGACTTGATGTTAACACTTCTTTCAGTTCGCCAAACGCTTTCTGACACTCTTCTGTCCACTCAAGTTTCACACCCTTCCGTAACAATCGCGTCAACGGCTGTGCTAAATTTGCAAAACTCTTCATGAACTTTCGATAGAAATTGCAAATTCCGATGAATGACTGCGCTTCCTTAACTGTTTTCCGTTCCCCAAAATCCCTTACAGACTGTACCAACCTCGGATCTGTTCGCACTCCGTCCTTACCGATAATATGACCCAAATATTTTACTTCTTCTAATGCAAAATGACACTTCTCCAAGCTCAACGTCAAACGAGCTGCTCTTAACCTCAAAGACTTCCCTTAACCTCTGTCTATGTTGCTCCATACTACTTGGAAACACTATAATGTCATCCAAATAGATCAGACACTGCCGTGGTTTCAAACCCCTCAAGACACTGTCTAGCAACCTCTGCAACGTTGCCGGAGCGTTTTTCAAACCGAATGTCATTCTAACATACTGGTAATGGCCTCCAGGAGTAGAGAAAGCAGTTTTTGGACAATCCTCTGGAGCCACCTCTAACTGACGATAACCACTTGTCAATTACATCGTAGAAAAGTACTGGCAGTAACCTAAGTGATCCAAAGTCTCCGAATGGGGTATGCGTCCGTTACTGCCTTATTATTGAGGTATCGGTAGTCACAACAGAACCTGTATTTCTTAGTTCCATCCATAGATTTTTTACACACAACGACAATACCCGCTCCACAGCAACTATTACTGTTGTTGTTGTTGTTGTGGTCTTCAGTCCTGAGACTGGTTTGATGCAGCTCTCCATGCTACTCTATCCTGTGCAAGCTTCTTCACCCCCAGTACGTACTGCAGCCTACATCCTTCTGAATCTGCTGAGTGTATTCATCTCTTGGTCTCCCTCTACGATTTTTACCCTCCACTCTGCCCTCCAATACTAAATGGTGATCCTTTGATGCCTCAGAAAATGTCCTACTAACCAACCCCTTATTCTAGTCAAGTTGTGCCACAAACTCCTCTTCTCCCCAATCCTATTCAGTACCTCCTCATTAGTTATGTGATCTACCCATCTAATCTTCAGCATTCTTCTGTAGCACCACATTTCGGAAGCTTCTATTCTCTTCTTGTCCAAACTATTTATTGTCCATGTTTCACTTCCATACATGGCTACACTCCATACAAATACTTTCAGAAACGACTTCCTGACACTTAAATCTGTACTTGATGTTAACAAATTTCTCTTCTTCAGAAACGCTTTCCTTGCCATTGCCAGTCTACATTTTATATCCTCTCTACTTCGACCATCATCAGTTATTTTGCTCCCCAAATAGCTCCTTTACTACTTTAAGTGTCTCATTTCCCAATCTAATTCCCTCAGCATCACCCTACTTAATTCGACTACATTCCATTATCCTCGTTTTGCTTATGTTGATGTTCATCTTATATCCTCCTTTCAAGACACTGTCCATTCCGTTCAACTGCTCTTCCAAGTCCTTTGCTGTCTCTGACAGAATTACAATGTCATCGGCGAACCTTAAAGTTTTTATTTCTTCTCCATGGATTTTAATACCTACTCCGAATTTTTCTTTTGTTTCTTTTACTGCTTGCTCAATATACAGATTGAACAACATCGGGGAGAGGCTACAACCACGTCTCACTCCCTTCCCAACCACTGCTTCCCTTTCATGTCCCTCGACTCTTGTAAATGCCATCTGGTTTCTGTACAAATTGTAAATAGCCTTTCGCTCCCTGTATTTTACACCTGCCACCTTCAGAATTTGAAAGAGAGTATTCCAGTCAACATTGTCAAAAGCTTTTTCTAAGTCTACAAATGCTGGAAACGCAGGTTTGCCTTTTCTTAATCTAGCTTCTAAAATAAGTCGTAGGGTCAGTATTGCCTCACGTGTTCCCATATTTCTACGGAATCCAAACTGATCTTCCCCGAGGCCGGCTTCTATCAGTTTTTCCATTCGCCTGTAAAGAATTCGTGTTAATATTTTGCAGCTGTGACTTATTAAACTGATAGTTCGGTAATTTTCATATCTGACAACGCCTGCTTTTTTTGGGATTGGAATTATTATATTCTTCTTGAAGTCTGAGGGTATTTCGCCTGTCTCATACATCTTGCTCACCAGGTGGTAGAGTTTTGTCATGACTGGCTCTCCCAAGGCTGTCAGTAGTCCTAATGGAATGTTGTCTACTCCCGGGGCCTTGTTTCGACTTAGGTCTTTCAGTGCTCTGTCAAACTCTTCACGCAGTATCATATCTCCCATTTCATCTTCATCTACATCCTCTTCCATTTCTATAACATTGTCTTTAAGTACATCGCCCTTGTATAGACCCTCTATATACTCCTTCCACCTTTCTGCTTTCCCTTCTTTGCTTAGAACTGGATTTCCTTCTGAGCTCTTGATATTCATACAAGTGGTTCTCTTTTCCCCCAAGGTCTCTTTAATTTTCCTGTAGACAGTATCTATCTTACCCCTAGTGAGATAAGCCTCTACATCCTTACATTTGTCCTCTAGCCATCCCTGCTTAGCCATTTTGCACTTCCTGTCGATCTCATTTTTGAGACGTTTGTATTCCTTTTTGCCTGCTTCATTTACTGCATTTTTATATTTTCTCCTTTCGTCAATTAAATTCAATATTTCTTCTGTCACCCAAGGTTTTCTACTAGCCCTCGTCTTTTTACCTACTTGATCCTCTGCTGCCTTCACTACTTCATCCCTCAAAGCTACCCATTCTTCTTCTACTGTATTTCTTTCCCCCATTCTTGTCAATTGTTCCCTTATGCTCTCCCTGAAACTCTGTACAACCTCTTGTTTAGTCAGTTTATCCAGGTTCCATCTCCTTAAATTGCCACCTTTTTGCAGTTTCTTCAGTTTTAATCTGCAGTTCATAACGAATAGATTGTGGTCAGAGTCCACAACTGCCCCTGGAAACGTCTTACTATTTAAAACCTGGTTCCTAAATCTCTGTCTTACCATTATATAATCTATCTTAAACCTGTCAGTTTCAAATGCTTTATTTTGTCACGCAATGCAGTTCTATCGGCAGTTAGTGGTTGATCGCTTCGCCTACCTCTCGAATACCAGTTTTCGTCATCTGGCACATCCAAATTTGCTACTAAAACTTGTTTCCTCAAATTAGCGTCTACAGCGCTATAATTATCCACGTTCACGGGAACTACTCCCCCATCGTTCCCCTCCTGTACGCGTACAACACTACGTTTCACAAAACAACCCTACAATGGTTCAATAACACATACTGTAGCCACAGGTAGATTCGACTCCACACTTACCCAGAACGACTTCCCGGTGCCACTAGATACACACTCATGCGAATCAAGCCTTAATGCTAATGTACCTGGTACAATTGGTTTGTTCATTACATTGAATGCTCCTCGCGACAGCTCTGCATTGACAACAGTTTCCCCTAGCTAAAATAACCTTCCACCAAGTTCCACAGTTCGTTGTCCAAGGTCAGTTTTAGCATGATATTGATGCAAGAAATCTACTCCCAGGATCATGTCGTAGCCCGTGCTTGCCCATGGTACTACCTCCATGCATGCATTAAATCGGACAACTATCACCGACCCCAAAGGTGTGATCTCCTTATCCCCAACTCCACGCAACCTATAACGTGGTGGATCTAGCTTCCTTCGTCCCATTATATTCCTAGCAGCCACCGACACTTGCGCTCCTGTGTCCAACAAAATCTTAAACTTTTTAGTTCCTACGGATCCTACCACTGAACATTCCACCTCTGCTTATGTATTCGTTCAAATGGTTCAAATGGCTCTAAACACTATGGGACTTAACATCTGAGGTCGTCAGTCCCGTAGACTTAGAACTACTTAAACCTAACTAACCTAAGGACATCACACACATCCATGCCCTAGGCAGGATTCGAACCTGCGACCGTAGCAGCAGCGCGGTTCCAGACTGAAGCGCCTAGAACCGCTCGGTCACATCGGCCGGCATGTATTCGTAGCACTGAAATTAAACGGGAACTCCCGTAGGTGGGTCTTGGCCCCCTCTGCCGTTTAACGATTGTCCACCCCTATTACCTCCACTTCTCCATCCTCCACGCTGCTGATTTCCACCCCTTCCTCTATTCCTCGGTAACTGGGTACATTACCTGCCCCTGCACATATCCCGTACGACCACACTTATAACATTTTATACCCGCTGTAAACACTGACTATCACGTACCCCCGTTGCCATGTCTATTTCCTCATATTGGATTGCCAGCTGAATGGCCGAATACAAATCTTTCGGCTTCCCTTCACGCACTTTCCGCGATATATGTGCCGGTAACCTTCTTAAAAATACATCAAGTGCACTTTGGTCGGCCTACTGCAACGGAACAACTATTCGTTTCATCGCTCTGACCCAACTCGTAAGTATACTCATTAATTTCTCTTATTCTGTGCGCAAATTTCTCTACCGTCTCCCCCTGCCTCTTTGTAATTGTACTCAACCTGTCCCTTTCGTTCCCAGTTAGTCCCGAAACAAAACATTTAAGTACAAGAACAACCTAACTTCCTACAGCTCCGTATCATCACACTCAGTATCATCATAAACCAATACAAAAGTAATTAAATGCCACGAAAAAAATTATAAATCTTACTGTCCTAAGTACACTAACATTTACTCTGACAACAAAAAATACTATGTCCACGCAAAACATCTACAATGTGGCTTGCCGGGAGCTATACTCGAAAAAACAAAAAAGGGCAAGAAAACGTCCAATACTCAAAAGAAAACTGGTCAAAACCCATCACATCTTGTGATCGTAATGTAGGTGGTGGGTCTGAACGTCCTACTGGACAGACAACGTCCGCTATTCTGACACCCAATGTAGTGCTGACATCTACCACCGAATGTATCAGAATGACCAAATGTAGCGGGAAGAGGTAGAAGGCACTGTATTAAGACTGATCCGAGCCTTCCAAGTGATTTACTGTTTCCAACTTCAGTGCCCCATTCACCTTGGTCCATGTCGCAGGCGCCAGTGGGCCCCTTCAGCCTGTAACTTGCGCCATGCAAACTGCTGCAATTACGCTTTTCAGTGGTTCAATGGCCCTGTGGCCTCCATTCTACTTCGCAACCGCTGGTCACCGTAACTAACTGTCAACCGGCCATCACCTGTCTGTAGCTTGTGGACTCAGAAATGTTGCACCAAATCTAACTTTCCTATCTTAAACTGTGGTGCCACTACAACATATTTTCTTTGATGATTTTTGTTTCTAATAATCAGTCTCTTTTTAAAACTAATAGTGAATGTCATGATCATGCTATTAGGTAAATAAATGATTTACATAGGGATCTGAAACATTTAAGCCTTGTGCAAAAAGGTGTTCACTATTCTGCCACAAAAATTTTCAACCATCTTCCTTCAGATATTAAAGTTCACACAAATGTCTTACCTACTTTTAAAAGTAAATTAAGAGCATACCTAATGGGAAATTCCTTCTACTCTCTTGATGAGTACCTGCAGATAAAGCAATGATTGTTTTTTTGTAAATTTTAATGCCATTGGTATTTATATTCTTAAAACTTTGTGTTAATGTGTTTTGCTATAACTCATCTTAACTGTTTAAGTTGGACAATTTACTATATTTTCTTTTTAAGTAATTGTTTTATGTTACTTGAGTTACACCTTCGATTTGATTTTAACCATCAAGCTTATTCGTCATTTTATGGTGCATTTTTGTCATTTTATATACATGTATGACACATTCTACATCCTTGTGATTTATCACAAATTGGATTAATGGCACATGTAATAAATAAATAAAAAAATAACCATCACCTCTTGGAGTTAAACAGTAAAGATTAACGATGAACACTGCCATGCAATCAAGGGCGAAAAATTCTGCTGGCTCATTTTCTGGTGAGACTGATGCACATTGGATGCAGGCACTTCAAAAGCTGGTCTGGCAGATTTTGTGCAAGCAAGTAGCTATGGTGGCTGAGTATCTGGACGAGCTGTTGCACAAAAGACAGACGCAAGAAACAAGGGTCTGAAGTGTTATTTACCACCCACAGCCTGTTGAGCAGCTTACGCCCCCATTCCAAAAACCAACAGTGGAAGAGGAAGGCTCAGACATGGCACAAATTCCAGCACCTGTCTTTGATCTAAATAGTGTGCAAGCCTTACAGTGGGATATAAAAGCGCAAAGAGAAGATACTCCCCAAAAATAGACAAAAGTTCCAAGAAAATAGAAGATCCAGGAAATAGTATTAACCAGATGTTAGGTGCATTTATAGCCAACAGTAAAGGTATAAATGAAAACCTTCTGGAGGAAGTGCATAGTGTTAAATTGGATTTAGACACAATAAACCTGTGTCCATACGAAATTATGAAGGAAAATGGGAATGTTGTTGAAAATCTAGAGACCTGTATTTCAGCAATCGAAAGTAATGAGGAAAGCTGTATGGTTAACATTGTGTTTAATCCAGTCATTGTGTAGCAAGTATTGGAAGATGTCAACAAAGAACGTAATGATGTTGTATTTAAGGTGTCCAATTAAACTGAAGTAATTACAGTGGCAGCTGGAATAAAATTCATTCCCAATAAATCTGGGTGTTAAGAGTTTACAGTGCATCACATTGACTACACTTATTAGTGTTAATAAATGAAAATTTTCTTAAGTCTCGAAAATTGTAACATATTATAATGTTTCTAACTGTTTATTTTGCCATTCTGATGTTGTTGAGTTTTCATAGATTGCCTCTATCTCTCTGAGAAATTATGGTGCCCAAAAAATACCTTACACGAGTAGCTCAATACAACGCAATGTTCAGTACTGAAATCTTTCGAATCTACCTTGACACCTCATTATTATTATGGGAAGCAATATGGAATGCTTTTTAAGGCATTTATCTTCCATTTGTGATATTTTGCATGTCTTTTCCAAAAAGTTTCTGTTTAATATTGTTACTCAGAGTATTGTAGTAATTGGTTTTAATATGCACATAGTATCAGATATCAGTAATTCTGACAACAGACGTAAGCCTATATGGAATGAAGAGACAGGGCAACTAGGAACGTAGGATAACATAACTATTGAACTGAATGATGGGCTACAAAAGATGAGTCACAGGTGGCAAATGTCTTTAATAATCATTTCTTAAATATAGAAGAAAATATAAGGACATACATTTCAAGAGAAAAATCACAGCAGTATGCTGAAAAAGCAACTGTCATGAAACGCAAGCATATGATTGTCTCTGAAATTAAGAAAATTATACATTCTCTTCAAAATGACAGCTCTTCTGGTTTTGATGGTGTTTTCAATAGAGTGCTAAACGTTTGCTCCCATAAAATAAGCCGGGTTGTATCCGAAATATATAACTCAATGCATCTTCTAAGAGAGATTGAAATATGCCATTGTCAAATACCTATTTATGAAAGATGATAGGAGAGACATCAATAATTACTTCTGACATAATTTTCAAAAATTTTTGAGGAGGCGGTGTATTCTACACTAATATTACACCTGAGCAACGATAATATCCTCAGCATTTCAAAGTTTGGATTTCAAAAGAGTTGCTCTACTGAGAATGCCATTTACATAAACATTCACAAAATTTTAGAAGCATTAAATAATAAAATAGTTCTTGTTGGTATTTTCTGCTACTTATCCAAGGCATTTGACTGTGTGAATCACAGTAATCTCCTAGATAGGTTCAAGATAACCAGTGAACAATGTCATTTATAACCAGTAGAATGCAGAAAGTTGTTCATAATAATTCAACCAGTTTAGTCTGGGAACATTATTCTGGCTGAGGAGACATCATGTATGGGGTTCCATAAGGCTCAATCTTAGGTCCTCTACTGTTCCGCACAAATGATCTTCCATCTTATATACAAAAAGTAAAATTACTTCTTTCTGCAGATGAATGTAATCAATACAAGCACACATGCAGCAGCAGAACAAATAATAAATAATGTTCTTTAAAATATTATTGAGTGGTTCTCAATTTCAGAGACGAGTAACATATTCACAGTAAATTTATTCCTTCATGATGAATGCTGTGACTGATCACTGCAGTTCAGAATGAATAATGATGTACATAATTACAATACACAAGCAAAAATGACGTTCATTACACGTCATTGACATTGTCTTTAGCACAAAAATGGGTGTGCAACACTGCAACTAAACTATTTGACCACTGTGGGAGGAAACTTCAAAATTTTTAGGGGTCCATATTTATGAGAATTTAAACTGAAAAAACATACTTTCAAACCCCTAAAACAATTTACTTTGGTCACATTTGCACTTTGAAACAATTCAAATCTTGGGAAGAAATAAATCAGTAAGTTGACATAGGCCTCCTTTGTGTACTTTCATTCAATAATGCCACTGGAATAATGTTCTGGGGAAATTCATGTAAAAAAACAAAGTCTTCATACTGTAAGAATAATATGTAGTGCTCATCCACGATCATCTTATAGACATCTATTTAAGGAGTTGGGCATTCTGACTACTGCTTCACAGTAAATTTATTCCT
Organism: Schistocerca cancellata; assembly: GCF_023864275.1. Taxonomy (NCBI): domain Eukaryota; kingdom Metazoa; phylum Arthropoda; class Insecta; order Orthoptera; family Acrididae; genus Schistocerca; species Schistocerca cancellata. The sequence goes on from NC_064631.1 coordinate 361,800,585, forward strand.
TCATGATGAATGCTGTGACTAATCACTGCAGTTCAGAATGAATAATGATGTACATAATTACAATACACAAGCAAAAATGATGTTCATTACACGTCATTGACATTGTCTTTAGCACAAAAATGGGTGTGCAACACTGCAACTAAACTATTTGACCACTTGCCCAGTGATATAAAATGTCTCACAGACAGCAATGTAAAATTTGAAAGCAAATTGAAAAATTCTCTCCTTCTCAACTCCTTCCATTCTGCAGAAGAATTTCTTTTACTGTAATGTGTAAATGGTGTTGGGTACAAATTCTACCTCACAGCTGTATATCTAAAAAAAGAAACTTGTAAATGTTCAGTATGTAGAGATATTTATGAATTAATTTGTGATGTGAATGTAAAATGACCCATTCCACATCATTACAATTTATCATGTAAAACGATTCATGGTACATGAACCTATGCAACTTCTATGAGGCAGAAATTACATGGTTTTACTCCTGCATATTTATTTCCACCTGTGCATGCATCTTGCCAATAGCAAAGAATTGCTTCAAGTGTTAAATAGATTAATTAAGTACAGCACAATCTCAGATGACTATCCATTTGATTTTGCTGCTTGGTAGATGAACATGAAGAAAATCTGTCTTTGCCGGCCGGAGTGGCCAAGCGGTTCTAGGCGCTTCAGTCTGGAACTGCACGACCGCTACAGTCGCAGGTTCAAATCCTGCTTCGGGCATGGATGTGCGTGATGTCCTTAGGTTAGTTAGGTTTCAGTAGTTCTAAGTTCTAGGGTACTGATAACCTCAGCTGTTAAGTCCCATAGTGCTCTGAGCCATTTGAACCATTTTTTTGAAAATCTGTCTGTATTGTGTATACAAATATAGTTTGTGAGTTAGTGTTTCATTTGTAAATAACTGGGGTAGCTAGTGCTCACGTAGTTTGCATTTGTTGAGCTGCATATGAGGTAGATTCAGGTACATAAAGTTTTTTTTTGTTTTTTGTAAGACGAGGAATATAGTTTACTGGTAGTTCATTGCCTGGTTTTTGTCAGTTTCTGTTATTGCAATGTATTTGTCTAAACATATTGTACAGTTAGGCAGGAAGAGAGAAGTGCATGAACTAACATAAATAATAAGTTGTGGGGTTATTCATGAATAGTGAAGCAAGTACTCGCAGTTTCAATAGTGCCAATGTAGCAGGGAAGCTTGTGGGGAATCTAGTGTGGCACTCTCATAGAGCTGCAGGATATGTAGCTTTTTTTCTTCTTTTTTGTCATTTGTTATTCTTCTGACTAGTCTGTTGCAGCTGAAAACTAATTCCTCTCTTCTGACAAAATCTTCATTTCAGAGTAGCATTCATATGATACATTCTCAATGAATTCTTGGATGTATTCCAGTGTCTGTCTCCCCCAACAGTTTTTCCCCTCTACAGCTCCCTCTATTACCAATGGATATTATTTCCTGGTTTCTTAGCAAAAGTGCTATGATCCTGTGCCTTCTTCTTGCCAGTGTTTTCTGTACATTCCTTGCTTCATTGATTCTGCTGAGAACATCCTCTTTCCTTATCTTATCAACCCACATAATTTTTAACTTCCATCTAAAGAGCACTCTCAAACACTTTGATTGTCTTCTTTTCCAGTTTCCCCACAGTCCATGATTCACTACTATACAGTGCTTTGCTCCAAACCTGCAAAAATGCCCTCTTTGCATCTGCTAGTCTACTTTTTATGTCTCCCCCTTTTTTTCTTAAGTTCTTTGTATACCTTAAGGTCACCAATTTTGATGTTGCATTCATTGCTAACCTCACTTCTGGTACTTATCTTTACTTTGGTCTTTCTTTTGTTTATTCTCATTCCATAGCAGGTGTTCACTGGATTGCTCACTCAATTCAGCAGATCCAGCAATTCTTTCTTACTTTCACTGAGGATAACAATGTCATCAGTGTATCTTATCACTGACATCCTTTCACCAAGAATTTCAATTCTATCACAAAACTTTTCTTTTATATCCATCACTCCTTCTTTGATGTACATAATGCATCCCAGCTTATGTTCTTTTAAATCTTAGCACTTCATTTTAGCCTCCCAGTCTTACTATTCCCTCTTGGTTCTTGTATATATTGTATACTACCCATCTTTCCTCATGGATTATTGCTATTTTTCTCAGAATTTCAAACATCTTGCCCCATTTTACATTGTTGAACAGTTTTTCTAGACAGATAAATCCTATGAACATACCTTGATTTTTTTAAAGTCTTTCTTCCATTATCAAGTACAACATCAAGACTGTATCCCTGGTGCATTTACCTTTCCTAAAGCCAAACTAATCTTCACCTAACAGATTATCAATTTTCTTTTCCATTCTTACATATATTATTCTTGTCAGTGACTTGGATGCAACAGCTGTGAAGCTGATTGTATGATACTTCTCACACTTTCTCCCCTCACTATCTTCAAGATCGCATAGATGATATTTTTCCAAATGTTTGATGGTATGTCTCCAGTCATATGTTGTACACACCCACTTCATATGCTGTTTAGGTTCAACTTCCACCAATGATTTTAGAAATTCCAAATTAGTGTTATCTATCCCTACCATCTTATTTGATCACAAATCCTCCAAAGCTCTGTTAAGCTTTGACTCTAATACTGGATTCCTCATGTCTTTCATACCAACTGACATTTCTTCTATCACATCAGACCAGTCATACCCCTGGTAGTGGCTTTCAGTGTACTCTCTTCTTAGCATTTGAATGGAATCCCCATTGCACTCTTACTGCTGCTGCCCTTGATTTTAATTTCATAGAGATTATTTTGTTTTTCTGTGTGGTGAATCAGTCCTTACAATGACCATTTCTTTTTTAATTTCTTCAGATTTTTCCTGCAGTCACCTTCCCTTGGCTTCATCACATTTGATATTTCTTTCTTTCTTTTTTGTACTTCCTTCTTTCATTGATCAATTGATGGATATCTTCTGTCACTCAAGATTTATTCCCAGTTACCTTCCTTGTATCAATGTTTGTTTGCCAACATCTGTGATTTCCTTTTTTAAGATGCCCATACCTCTTCAACTGAACTGCTTAAGGTGGCATTCATTATTGCAGGATCTGCAGTCTCAGAGAATTTCAAACCCAACTCGTCATTCCTCAATACATCAGTAACACACTTCGTTCCACATTCATTGTTCCAGACAATTCTCTTGAACTTCAGTCTACTCTTCACAATTACTAAATTGTGATCTGAGTCTGTATCTGCTCCTGGGTATGCTTTAGAATCCTACATCTGATTCCAGAATTTCTGTCTGACCATGACATAATAAATCCTGCTGGAATCTTCCCTCGTCTCTGGGTCTTTTCCAGTTATACCTCCTTTTGAATACTGTATTTGCTATTACTGCACAACCTTATTGCAGAACTCAATTAATCTTTCTCTTTTGTCTCATTCCTACTATCAAGTGCACATTCTCCCATAACTTTTTCTTCTGTTCCTTCCTCTACTATCACATTCCAGTCCCCCATGATTATCACATTTTAATCTCCCTTTACAACTTAATTACATTTTCAATATACTCATGCATCTTCTCTGTATCTTCATCTACTGCTTGGGATGGTGACGTGTACACCTGTACATGTACAACTATACATGTACAACTGTATGCTGTTGAATCTGATGAGAACAACTATATTACTGAACTGTTCACAGTAACTTGCTCTCTGCCCTACCATCCTATTCATAATGAATCCCACCACCAGTATACCATTTTCTCCTCCTGTTGATATTACTCTATACTCATCTGATCAGGAATCCTTATCTTCTTACGATTTTACTTCACCGACCCTCATTATATTTAGTCTGAACCTTGCAGTTCTCTTTCCAGATTTTCCTGTTTCCCAGCCACATTCAAACTTCTTACATTCAGTGGTCTGACTCATAGAATGTTACCCTTTTGTTGGTTTTTCAATCTCTTTCTCATAACCAGCTTCCCTTGGTGTGCTCCTCCTAAAGATCTGAATGTGGGACTAATCCAGGATATTTTGCGAATGGAGAGATCATCATACCTTGTCAATTACAGAACACATGTCCTGTTGATATAAAGTGTGAGTCTTTAATGCAGTGGTTTCCATTGTCTTCTGCATCCTAATTCCAATGATCATTGCCGATTTTTGCACCATTTAGGGTAGCTTCTTATTCCAAGGGCAAAAGGGTGAAAAAGCCTTCGTCTGCTCCTCTGCCATTTTGACAAGGCCATGGTGGAACAAAGGTGACTCCTTACACCAGAAGTCTTTGGCTGCCATTGTTGTTGATTTCTATTCAAAGTTTAAGCAATGTTTGGGATTAAACATAGTAGGAATAGATTAATAGTGAGTAGGAAGTGAGATTATATACCCTTCAAAGACAATTAGAGGATGTTAGACAAGAACTGGAAACGCTATGGAGGGAGAAAATGGAGAGATGAGAACTAGCAGTTGTTAGTAAGCCATTAGGAAGGGAATGCACTCAGATAGTTTCACTTTGAATGTTGAGAACAGATTTAGCCAGCTGTCAGGGTCACATGGAGAGGTGCCTCTAGTAGTTGTAGGAACAGGTAAGATGTGCAGAGATTCAGCATTGTTAGGATGCCTAAGTTAGATAGAAGAATTAAAATGAAGGGAATTCTGTTGCTAGGTACCTTTCATAGATGCAGTGTAGGTCCAAAGTTGCAGGAGCTTAGTATCAGGTCATCAACATTTTTAACTCAAGTGTTGTGTTTAGTAAGGTGACAGAAGACTTAAGATTTCAGTTAAAACTTCCAGGCTGAGAGACTGTGGTCAACATATGAAATTATTTCCTGAGGTTTTAACTCCGGCTGTGAGAGACATGTTCAAATAACTTTAAAATCTCAGTGGAAAGAGATAACAAAAATTGTGAGCGAGTTTATTTATAAAATGATCTGAGTCACTTATGGTTGGCTTTCAAGAAAAAGGTTACTCTAGCTGGGAGGTGGTTGGAGTGGAATACTCCATCCAAGAGGTAGGATAGCTAAAACTTCTGGAGAGCAATGATGGCCACCAACTAGGAAACTTTTTATCCTGTTTACTAACAAAATTAAAGACCACACTAGGAAGCCTTGGATAAGTATGGGGTTTAAATGGTATTTAGACTAACCACAAAGGTAAAAGAATGATTTTGTTCATAGCTGTTGACCAGCAGTTGTGGTATGTATTTTCTTCTTCTTCATCATCATCATCATCATCATCATTTAAGACTGATTATGCCTTTCAGCGTTCAGTCTGGAGCATAGCCCCCCTTATACAGTTCCTCCATGATCCCCTATTCAGTGCTAACATTGGTGCCTCTTCTGATGTTAAACCTATTACTTCAAAATCATTCTTAACCGAATCCAGGTACCTTCTCCTTGGTCTGCCCCGACTCCTCCTACCCTCTACTGCTGAATCCATGAGTCTCTTGGGTAACCTTGCTTCTCCCATGCGTGTAACATGACCCCACCATCTAAGCCTGTTCGCCCTGACTGCTACATCTATAGAGTTCATTCCCAGTTTTTCTTTGATTTCCTCATTGTGGACACCCTCCTGCCATTGTTCCCATCTACTAGTACCTGCAATCATCCTAGCTACTTTCATATCCGTAACCTCAACCTTGTTGATAAGGTAACCTGAATCCACCCAGCTTTTGCTCCCATACAACAAAGTTGGTCGAAAGATTGAACGGTGCACAGATAACTTAGTCTTGGTACTGACTTCCTTCTTGCAGAAGAGAGTAGATCATAGCTGAGCGCTCACTGCATTAGCTTTGCTACACCTCGCTTCCAGTTCTTTCACTATGTTGCCATCCTGTGAGAATATGCATCCTAAGTACTTGAAACCGTCCACCTGTTCTAACTTTGTTCCTCCTATTTGGCACTCAATCCGTTTATATTTCTTTCCCACTGACATTACTTTCGTTTTGGAGATGCTAATCTTCATACCATAGTCCTTACATTTCTGATACAGCTCTGAAATATTACTTTGCAAACTTTCAATCGAATCTGCCATCACAACTAAGTCATCCGCATATGCAAGACTGCTTATTTTGTGTTCACATATCTTAATCTCACCCAGCCAGTCTATTGTTTTCAACATATGATCCATAAATAATATGAACAACAGAGGAAACAGGTTGCAGCCTTGTCTTACCCCTGAAACTACTCTGAACCATGAACTCAAATTACTGTCAACTCTAACTGCTGCCTGACTATCCATGTAAAGACCTTTAATTGCTTGCAAAAGTTTGCCTCCTATTCCATAATCTTGTAGAACAGACAATAACTTCCTCCTAGGAACCCGGTCATATGCCTTTTCTAGATCTATAAAGCATAGATACAATTCCCTGTTCCACTCATAACACTTCTCCATTATTTGCCGTAAGCTAAAGATCTGGTCCTGACAACCTCTAAGAGGCCTAAACCCACACTGATTTTCATCCAATTTGTCCTCAACTAATACTCACACTTTCCTTTCAACAATACCTGAGAAGATTTTACCCACAACGCTGATTAAATAGATACCTCTGTAGTTGTTACAATATTTTCTGTTTCCATGTTTAAAGATTGGTGTGATTACTGCTTTTGTCCAGTCTGATGGAACCTGTCCCGACTCCCAGGCCATTTCAATTATCCTGTGTAGCCATTTAAGACCTGACATTCCACTGTATTTGATGAGTTCCGACTTAATTTCATCCACCCCAGCCGCTTTATTGCACTGCAATCTATTGACCATTTTTTCCACTTCCTCAAATGTGATCCTATTTCCATCATCATTCCTATCCCATTCTACCTCGAAATCTGAAACATTACTGATCGCATTTTCACCTACATTGAGCAACTCTTCAAAATATTCCCTCCATCTGCCCAAGGCATCCACAGGATTCACCAGCAGTTTTCCTGACCTGTCCAAAATACTTGTCATTTCCTTCTTACCTCCCTTTCGAAGACTGCTAATTACACTCCAGAATGGTTTTCCAGCAGCTTGACCCATAGTCTCCAACCTGTTTCCAAAGTCTTCCCACAATTTCTTCTTGGATGCTGCAATTATCTGTTTGGCTTTGTTTCTTTCTTCAACATAACTTTCTCTGTCTACCTGGGTTCTGGTATGTAGCCATTTTTGATACGCCTTCTTTTTCCTTTTACAGGCTCCTTGGCTGTATCATTCCACCAAGCTGTTTGCTTCATCCTACTTTTACACACTACTGTTCCAAGACATTCTTTAGCCACTTCTAGTACTGTGTCCTTGTACCTTGTCCATTCCTTTTCCAATGACTGTAATCGACTACATTCAACTAACTGGTACCTTTCTGAGATCGCTGTTATGTACTTGTGCCTGATTTCCTTATCCTGAAGTTTCTCCACTCTTATCCTCCTACATATGGACCTGACCTCCTGCACTTTCGGCCTCACAATCCCAATTCCACTGCAGATTAAATAATGATCAGTGTCATCAAAGAATCCCCTGAATACACGTGTGTCCCTCACAGCCTTCCTGAATTCCTGATTTGTTATTATATAGTCCATGACAGATCTGGTTCCCCTGCCTTCCCAAGTATACCGGTGAATGTTCTTATGTTTAAAAAAGGAGTTTGTGATTACTAAGCCCATACTGGCACAGAAATCCAAGAGTTGTTTCCCGTTCCTGTTGGCCTCCATATCCTCTCCAAATTTACCCATAACCTTTTCATACCCTTCTGTTCGATTTCCAATCCTGGCGTTAAAATCACCCATGAGCAGAACACTGTCCTTGTCCTTTACTCTAACAACTACATCACTGAGTGCCTCATAAAAACTATCCATCTTATCTTGATCTGTCCCTTCACAATGCGAATATACTGACACAATCCTAATGTTCTTGCTAGACACTGTCAAATCTATCCACATCAGTCGTTCGTTTACATACCTTATTGCAACTACGCTGGGTTCCATTTCTTTCCTGATGTAAAGCCCTACACCCTGACAGGTAGACCTTGTATTCTCCCACTTCCTCTTCTTTCTCACCCCTTACCCGAATGTTACTAACAGCTAAAACGTCCAGCCCCATCTTACTTGCAGCCTCTGCCAGTTCTACCTTCTTCCCAGAGTAGCCCCCATTGATATTAATAGCTCCCCATCTCATTACCATTTGCTTGCCAAGTCGTATCTTAGGAGTCCCTGGTTTGTCAGTTAGAGGTGGGACTCCGTCACCTTCAAAGGTCCGAGGCATTTTGCTCTGATTGTTGCCAGCATCATATTTAAAGTACCAGGGAAGCAGGTTGCTAGCCTTACTTGCCCCGAGTCCCATTGGGTTTTACCCCTAACGGCTGAGGGACTAACCGGTGGATTTGGTAGTCTTTGCCATATGAGCACAAAGGTGACCACGACTCAGAATATGTCCGAGATGCCCAGCCTTATTCCAAAGTAACTGGTATCCCGACTGTCGGGACCACTTACTTGGCCACTCATACGTTGCCCGTGGTTCATGAACTAGGACATGACTACAGGAACCCACACCATGAACCACAATTTTCTTCATCAAGAAAAAAATCAGTTCCCAGTTGAAGGATGTTCTTATCGTCTAATCCTTATTTGGTGTTGGGTTACCTGTGCTTTAAGCCTGTATCAGACTTCTGAAGATAACAGATTAATCTGTTGCAACCAATAAAGTTTAAATTACAAAATTTTGTGCAGATGATGGATGATTTTTATTTTGCTGAAAAGATAAAAGAATATTTGAGAATAGCCATAAATGTACAGCATCCTCTAGAAACACAAGGGGTGTATAAAACTCCATGTTGTTGGCATGGCTTGTAAGAAATGATTTTGAGGTAGTGGTGGTGGATCAAGTTGGAATCATGTTGGGAACTGTTCAAGATAGGGTTCAATGTCAGATTTGCTAACAGAAAGTTTTTGGAATTGGGTTGCAAAGTGATATTTCCAGTTAACATTATGTGTGAAGGAAAGTGGGTCCTTCACCAAAGCAGCATGATCAAATGCAGGTTTAAGGCTGAAAGCGCGATCCTTGGGCAATAAAGATAATTCAGGATGGGAGAGTACTTTAGATAAGTGGTTGAGGACAGTGTAGTACCAACATCCCCCTCATACACGGTCTGTCTGCTGCTCAACATTTCCTCAGTCAGCAACCACCTGATTCCAGACCTAAGACATTCTTCCTACTCACCTTAATCAACTTTATACTTACTAACAACTACTTCACTTTTGAGGAGCAGACATACAAACAGATCAGGGGTACAGCTCTGGGAACCAGGATGGCTCCTTCCTATGCCAAACTTTTCATGGGTCACTTGGAGCAGGTTTCCCTTGGATCCATAAGTCTTCAGCTCGTTGTTTGGTTTGGATGCATTGATGACATCTTTACCATATGGACTCATGCTGAGGCTGACCTGTTAAAATTCCAGGGATACCTTCTCCCAATTAAATTCCACATGGTTCTATTGCGAATCCTGTGCCATTTTCTTTGATGTTGATCTCATCCTCACAGAAGGCCAGCTACACAATTCTGTCCACATTAAACCTAATAAGAAACAAAAGTACTTACATTCTGACTTTCCATGTTCCCTCCCATGTAGCCTTGGCATTCAAAGCAAACATATTTGTTCAGATTCAGACTCCTTACAGCAATACACCACCATTCTCACCTCAGCCTCCACTGGACGTAATGACCCTGCCAGCCTCATTCAAAGCAGATTTCTAGGACCATTACATCCAGTCCCGGTACTGCTGATTCCTGAAGAAAACAACTTTTGAGAACACCACTGGTCACTCAGTATTATCCTGGTCTGGAATGTATTAATCAGCTACTTCAACAAGGCCATGACTTCCTAAAATATGCCCTGAAATGAGATCCATTATGTCTGAGATTTTTGCCCACAAAACCTAGAACAGCCTTTTGTCATCCTCACAGTCTTCACAATATTCTTGTCATAGTCTATGCTCCTTCTGCACCCATATCATGTTTTTTGCTTGCGTATCATGTCATTTCTGGAAACCCAGAACCTACTCTGTAGGAATCAACATGGATTCCGGAAACAGCGATTGTGTGAGACCCAACTCGCTTTATTTGTTCATGAGACCCAGAAAATATTAGATACAGGCTCCCAGATAGATGCCATTTTCCTTGACTTCCGGAAGGCGTTCGATACAGTTACACACTGCTGCCTGATAAACAAAGTAAGAGCCTACGGAATATCAGACCAGCTGTGTGGCTGGATTGAATTGTTTTTAGCAAACAGAAAATAGCATGTTGTTCTCAATGGAGAGATGTCTACAGACATTAAAGTAACCTCTGGCGTGCCACAGGGGAGTGTTATGGGTCCATTGCTTTTCACAATATATATAAATAACTTAGTAGATAGTGTCGGAAGCTCCATGCGGCTTTTCACGGATGATGCTGTAGTATACAGAGAAGTTGCAACATTAGAAAATTGCAGCAAAATGCAGGAAGATCTGCAGCAGATAGGCACTTCGTGCAGGGAGTGGCAACTGACCCTTAAATAGACAGATGTAATGTATTGCGAATACATAGAAAGAAGGATTCTTTTATTGTATGATCATATGATAGCGGAACAAACACTGGTAGCAGTTACTTCTGTAAAATATCTGGGAGTATGCGTACAGAACGATTTGAAGTGGAATGATCATATAAAAATAATTGTTGTAAGGCGGGTGCCAGGTTGAGATTCATTGGGAGAGTTCTTAGAAAATGTAGTCCATCAACCTATACTTGAGTATTGCTCATCAGTGTGGGATCCGTACCAGGTCGGGTTGACAGAGGAGATAGAGAAGATCCAAAGAAGAGCGGCGCGTTTCGTCACAGGGTTATTTGGTAAGCGTGATAGCATTATGGAGATGTTTAGCAAACTCCAGTGGCAGACTCTGCAAGAGAGGCGCTATGCATCGTGGTGTAGCTTGCTGTCCAGGTTTCAAGAGGGTGCGTTTCTGGATGAGGTACCAAATATATTGCTTCCCCCTACTTATACCTCCCGAGGAGATCATGAATGTAAAATTAGAGAGATTCGAGTGCACACGGAGGCTTTCCGGCAGTCGTTCTTCCCGTGAACCATATGCATTTTATCAAGTCTTTTCTTTACAGTCATCCAGTCAGTATCATAAACTATATACCACATTTTTCCATGACCAAGTAGCTCTGGCTTTCATGGTCCCACAGAACCTGATAGATAAAAAAATTAATTAATTAAATAAATTTTGGAAATGAAGAGTCCAAATTGCTAGCTATTGTTTTTTATTTATGCTTTCCCAAAATTCAAGGCAATACCCAGCTAGCATTCCACCTCTAATGACATGCAAATTAATTGAATGACAAAGTGAAGCCTTCTTCATTCTTCTCTTCAGTGACTTGATATTTAATTATGTAAGCTTGTAATGTATTTGGCCCTGTTATATGTCAAATTATTGTCTGAGAAACTGCTTAATAAAGGTTCCCATGTGCATAACCAGTAAAAAATTGTCAAACAGATCTTTTCTAAGACTGAAAGAAAAATATTGTAGAATACTTCATACACTACTGAGAAATTTGTAATGTCACTGAACTACAGTAAAGATTTTATTTGTAACACCTGGTTATTTTCTGTTACTTCTGTCATAACTGGCAGCTTCATTCTGTTTCTGTTTTGAGGTTTGATATTCTTTCAGTGACAAATCAGTTTTGAGATTTACAGTAACATCTACATACTTACTCCACAAGTCACCACATGGTAAACGGCAGAGGGCACCTTGTACTGTGCTAGTAATTCCCTTTTCTGTTCCACTTGCAAATGGAAAGAGGGAAAGGCAACTTTCTGTCTTTCTGCTTCTAGGTAACAGGCATGGGAGGGGTGTCGGCCAGTAGGCCAGCAGCTTGAGGAGAAATTAGATGCAGGGTACTAGGTCACAAGTTTTGTGAAACCAAGTGCTAGGGTTAGCCAGATGACAGAAAACTTAGGTCAGCTCTGCAGGGAACTTGAGAAGAAATATCAGGTAATTATAGTTGGGGGCTATGAATGCAAGATATAATATTAGGAATGACCTGGATAAAATAGGAGCAGAAACTGGCAACACAAGGTGAGACACTGAACATGGCGTGCACTTAAATAGGAAGGGGAAAGATAAGTTAGCTTCTCAATTAGCAGATACTGTAGGACGGACAACAGTCACACAAGAAACACAAGGAATGATCCCTGTGGTTAATGGGACCAGGCAGCCAGGTTTTTAGGTTAAAGCCAAAGTCCAGACAGACAACAATCAAGCAAAATATAATAAAAGAAGCTTCATGTACAGTAAATAGGGATACAGCTGAGGGTAGTATCAACTTGTTATTGTTGTTGTGGTCTTCAGTCCCGAGACTGGTTTGATGCTGCCCTCCATGCTACTCTATCCTGTTCAAGCTTTTTCATCTCCAACTGCAACCTACATCCTTCTGAATCTGCTTAGTGTATTCATCTCTTGGTCTCCCTCTGTGACTTTTAACCTTCATGCTGCCCTCCAACACTAAATTGGTGATCCTTTGATGCCTCAGAACATGTCCTACCAACCAATACCTTCTTCAAGTCAAGTTTGGCCACAAATCCTTCTTCTCCCTGATTCTATTCAGTACCTCCTCATTAGTTACATGATCAACCCATCTAATCTTCAGCATTCTTCAGTAACACCCTATTTCGAAAGTTTCTATTCTCTTCTTGTCTAAACTATTTATCGTCCACATTTCACTTCCATACATGGCTACTCTCCATACAAATACTTTCAGGAAAGACTTTCTGACACTTAAATCTATACTCAATGTTAAATTTCTCTTCATCAGAAACGATTTCCTTGGTGTTGCCAGTTTACATTTTATATCGTCTCTACTTCGACCATCATCAGTTATTTTGCTCTCAAAATAGCAAAACTCATCTACGACTTTAAGTGTCTCATTTCATCTAATTCCGTCAGCATCACCCAATTTAATTGGAATTCATTCCATTATCCTCGTTTTGCTTTTGTTGATGTTCATCTTATATCCTCCTTTCAAGACACTGTCCATTCCGTCCAACTGCTCTTCCAAGTCCTTTGCTGTCTCTGACAGAATTACAATGTCATCGGCGAACCTTAAAGTTTTTATTTCTTCTCCATGGATTTTAATACCTACTCTGAATTTTTCTTTTGTTTCTTTTACTGCTTGCTCAATATACAGATTGAACAACATCGGGGAGAGGCTACAACCCTGTCTCACTCCCTTCCCAACCACTGCTTCCCTTTCATGTCCCTTGACTCTTATAACTGCCATCTGGTTTCTGTACAAACTGTAAATAGCCTTTCGCTCCCTGTATTTTACACCTGCCACCTTTAGAATGTGAAAGAGCGTATTCCAGTCGACATTGTCAAAAGCTTTATCTAAATCTACAAATGCTAGAAACGGTGTTTTGCCTTTCTTTCATCTATTTTCTAAGATGAGTCGTAGGGTCAATATTGACTCACATGTTCCAACATTTCTATGGAACCCGATCTGATCCTCTCCGAGGTCGGCTTCTACCAGTTTTTCCATTCGTCTGTAAAGAATTCGTGTTAGTATTTTGCAGCCATGACTTATTAAACTGATAGTTCAGTGATTTTCACACCTGCTTTCTTTGGGATCAGAATTATTATATTATTCTTGAAGTTTGATGACATTTATCCTGCCTCATACATCTTGATCACCAGATGGTAGAGTTTTGTCAGGGCTGGCTCTCCCAAGGCTATCAGTAGTTCTAATGGAATGTTGTCTACTCTTGGGTCCTTGCTTTTCTTATGTCTTTCAGTGTTCTGTCAAATTCTTCACACAGTATCATTTCTCCCATTTTACCTTCCTCTACGTTCTCTTCCTTTTCCATAATATCAGCGTCAAGTACACCACCTTTCTGCTTTCCCCTCTTTGTTTAGAACTGGTTTTCCATCTGAGCTCTTGATATTCATACAAGTGGTTCTTATTTCTCCAAAGTTCTCTTTAAATTACCTGTAGGCAGTATCTATCTTATCCCTAGTGATATATGCCTAGTCTACATCCTTACATTTGTCCTCTCGCCATTCTTGCTTACCCATTTTGCACTTCCTGTTGATCTCATTTTTGAAACTTTTGTATTCATTTTTGCCTACTTCATTTATTTCATTTTTATATTTTCTCCATACATCAATTAAGTTCAATATCTCTTCTGTTACCCAAGGATTTCTACTAACCCCCGGCTTTTTACCTTATTGATCCTCTGCTGCCTTTGCTATTTCATCCCTCAAAGCTACCCCTTCTTCTTCTACTGTATTCCTTTCCCCTGTTCTAGTCAATCATTCCCTAATGCTCTCTCTCAAACTCTCTACAACCTCTGGTTCTTTCAGTTTATACAGATTCCATCTCTTTAAATTCCCACCTTTTCACAGTTTCTTGAGTTGTAATATATATTTCATAACTAATAGATTGTGGTCAGAGTCCACATTTGCCACTGGAAATGTCTTACAATTTAAAACCTGGTTCCTAAATCTCTGTCTTATCATTATATAATCTATATTAAACCCAGTGTCTCCAGACTTCCAAGTATATAACCTTCTTTCATGATTTTTAAACCAAGCGTTAGCTAAGATTAAGTTATGCTCTGTGCAAAATTCTACCAGGTGGCTTCCCCTTCCTTCCCTACCCCCATTCCATTACTTCCCCATTCCATTACTTCATCAAAATATCAGGGGAATAAAAAATAAAGTAGACGAGCTGTTAGTGTGTTTAGATTATCTCAAAAATAAGCATGAGATTGATATAATTTGTCTGACTGTACACCATGTAACAGTGGGGATGTAAAGTGTCAGTATAAATGGGTATAATTTAGCACCTTACACTTGCAGACCTAGCATGGATAAAGGAACAGTTGTCATTTACACAAAACAAGGGTATAAATACAAAACTGTAGAAGTAAGCAAATTTTATGTTGATCAGCATTTTGAAGTTTATGGTTGTGAACTACAACTAGATAATGTTGTGTTGATATTAGCAACATTGTACAGGTCCCCATTAGGAGATTGGGTACTATTCATAAAAAATTTTGATTACCTGTTATGCTGTCTGCCAGACAAAAAGAAGAAGTTATTAATCTGTGATGATTTTAGTGTGAACTTTCTCTGCACTTTTGATAGGAAAAGTGAACATTACTGACATATAATTTATAATAAGTGATCAATTTCCCTACACATATATCTCAAGACAGTAGCACTCTAATAGATAATGTATGTGTACAGTAAGAGGGTGCAAAACTAACACATGCTTTCCCTATGTGTTAAATGGATTATCAGAGAGAGATGCACAATTTATCAACTTACAAAACCTAGCAGGGTGTATAGTTCAGAAACCACTAAGTAAAAGTGTAAGGCTGCTCACTCATTATTTATAGTGCAGTTCAGAGAAAGTTTAAGGTATGTTAATTGGGAAGATGTATATACTGAGCCAAATGCTAATGATAAATGCAACATATTTTTTTATAAATTAATATCTCCTTTTGAACATTGTTGCCTGAAAAAATTACTAGATATAACACCAGTTTTCAAAGGCACTTGGATTACTACAGGTAATAAAGTGTCTTCAGAAAGAAAACAAAACTGTATGAGACAGCAAGAATTAGTAAAGATCCAGAAGTAATTTTACACTATAAAAATTATTGTAACATACTGAGAAAAGTTGTCAGAAAATCAAGAAATATGTATGTTAGAGATGAAATTAACAACTCAGGCAATAAAATCAAATCACTATGGAATGTTGTTAGAAGGGTGACAGGAAAAGTAACCACTGGGGTAGGTAGTATTACTATTAAAGAGAATGAGACCATATTAACCAACAGTACACAAGTAGCTAATGTTTTTAACAACCATTTAGGTGAAAAAATTGGTGAGAATAATTCAAAAGAAATAGCCCAGCAGTACATGGAGGAGTCAGTTTTGCCAAATCTTAGTCAGATTAATTTTCACCTAACAACCTCTTGTGAAATAAGGACCATCATTAAATCTTCGAAAAATAAATGTTCTCTTGGAGTACTTGACATCTCTAACAAGATATTAAAACAATGTGGAGCAGTTACAGCTGATGTTCTGAGTCACATCTACAATGCTTCACTAACTCAAAGTATTTTCCCAGACAGGTTAAAATATGCCATTGTAAAGCCTCTCTTCAAAAAAGGGGACAACACAGACGTCAATAATTACTGCCCACTATCCCTGCTTACAGCATTTTCAAAAATTGTCAAGAAAGTAATTTATCAAGAGTGCATCATACTACCCATACCCAATAGTAATGGGATACTTAGTAAATCACAGTTTGGATTTCAAAAATACTGTTCCACTGAGACAGCAATATACATTTCATTGTCCCCATAATAGAGTCTTTAAATAGTAAAATGTCACCAACAGGAATTTTCTGTGACTTGTCCAAAGCATTTCATTGTGTGTATCATGACATTATGTTACAGAAATTACAATACTATATATGGTATAAATGGAACAGTATATGAATGATTTGAGTCATATCTACAAAACAGGAAGCAAAAAGTTTCTTTATATGGTTTAAGTGATTTAAGGAAGTTTGCCACTTCACCTAACTGGGGTGAAATTACATTAGGTGTTCCACAGGGTTCAATCATGGGTCGCCTTCTGTTCTTGATATATGTGAATGACCTCCCTTCTTATCTGAAACAAGAAGCTAAACTGACACTATTTGCTGATGATACAAGCATCATTATTAATCCAACAAAAGAAATCCCAATATAAAATGATACAAATACTGTCTTTGGAAAAGATATTAATTGGTTTTTCTGCAAATGGGTTTGCTCTGAACTTTGAAAAAACATAGTACACCCCATTTTTCGCTGCAAGGAGTACAGCTCCGTCAATAAATATAAAACATGAACAGAAGTCAGTAGCCAGGGTAGAGTATACTAAGTTTTTGGGTTTAGATATAGATGAGAATCTTAACTGGAAAATTCATATTTTGGATCTCCTATAGCGACTAGGTTCAGCAACATTTGCAATCAGAATAATTGCCAATTTTGAGGATACAGAAATTAGTAAGGTAACATACTTTGCATATGTTTGCTCTCTGATGTCATACGGAATAAAATTTTGCAGTAACTCAACACTTAGGCAAAAAGCATTCACTGCTCAAAACAAAGTGGTTAGAATAATGTGTGGGGCTCATAGTCACACATCTTGTAGGCATCTGTTTAAAAGGTTATGAATTCTTTCAACAGCCTTGCAGGAAGAAAGAAAGACTTACACTATCGCCTACTTAACCTATATTTGGCAAAGAAAGGGGTAAAACATGCTGATGCAAATCTTTTCGATAAATTACCAGATGAAATAAAATGTCTGGCAGACAGCAGTAATAGCTTCCAAATAACCTGAAATCATATTTCCTTGACAACTCCTTCTATGCCATAAATGAATTCTTGAAAAGAAATACATACATCCACTGTATAATATATGCATTTTGTTTCACTTAAGGGAATGGGGTAGGTAATAAAAAATTATAGCTTAAAAAAATTTTAAACAATAGTATGAAAACCTTGATTCACATGTGCATTTCTGATGCACCTGACACTTTCCACGTCATAACACTTAACAGTTACCATGAGACTGATCAATGGAATACATAACTAATTAACAGCTAACTGAGTAACTATATGCCTCTGTACATGCACTGACTTCTCTCATGTTGTCTTTGGAGTCCTGAGATGCAGGTTGGTGACATTAGGATTGTTCTGCAGTCTGTTGCAATTCCCATTTTTCTATACCTTCTCAATAGTGTTACACAGAAAGAATCGTCTCCCACCAACCAGGGATTCTCATTTGAATTCACATTTTATTTCTGTAATAACAAATCGTTGATCAAACTATCAGTAACAAATCTATCATCATGCCTCTGAATTGCTTCAGTGTCTTCATAATTCAATCTGGTGAGTTTCCTAAACAATCGAACAGTAGGCTACTCAAAAATGGGTCACAGAAGTCTTGTGTTTGTGGTCCTTTATAGATGAGCTACATTTCCTAGAATTCTTCCCATAAACCACAGTCAACCATTTAGATTCCATTAAGCAACCATATGGGTTCATTCCATTTCATGCCACTTTGCAACATTAAACCTAGATACTTAACTGACAAGCATGTATCAAGCAGTGCACTGGTAATGCTGTAACCAAACATTAAGGGGGGTTTTCCATACTCATCTGCTTTAATGTACATTTTTTCGCATTTAGAGCAAGTTGTCATTCGTCATACCAAATAGAAATTCTATTGAAGCCGTCCAGTGTCCTACAGTCACAAGACACTTTCCCGTACGCTACATCATTATCAGCAAATAGTCGCAAGTTGCTATTCACCCTCTCAAACAGATTATTTATTTATAGAAAGAACAACAGCGATCCTTCCACACTTCCCTGAGGCACTCCCAATGATATTTCTGTCTCTAATGAAGAATCGCCATCAAGGAACTGGGTTCTGTTAACTAAAAAGTCATCGATCCACTCATCTATCTGAGATCCTATACTGTAAGCTCAGACATTTGTTAAATGTCTGTAGTGTGACACTATGTCAAATGCTTTCCATAAATCTGCTAATATGAAATCTGCGTGTTTCCCTTCATCCATGGTTCGTAGGATTCTCGTCATGTTTAGAGAAAACTGTCATTCATCATACCAAATAGTTTGGTTCAAGTGTGAGAGTGTGCCTCGGCCACGCCAGAATTCTTGGTTGTAGTGACAAACTGTCTAGTAGCAAGAAAATACAAAAAAAAAAATGGGAGCATGATATAACTGTTACCAAAACTGTTGCAAGGCAAGAGTATTATTTCTGGAGATGGACTTCAATTGAATTAATTTTCTTAAATAGTTACTGTAATGTTTTTAGGACGTGAGTATACTTGAATCAAGTGTTCAAGACTTCTATTCTAAAATACCGTAACATATTTGAAATATTCTACATATTTTCTCTAATGATGCATATTGTTGGCCACAGTTACAGTAATTTTCCGCTGTTCCTTGTATATTAAAAAACACGTTGATCATCTACGATATTTCCGTCTGTATTTAACACGTTAACGGAAAAAAAGATATTTTCAAAGGACCGCTATAAATATTGACTATTAGACTAATTATTTTCCGAACTAGCATCAGAAATCGAGCAATACCTGGGAAAGAAGAGGTAAAAATTACACGTAATATACTAAATGAAACTTAGAACCGTACCTACGTTGACATCTTCTTCTTTTTTGAACTACATAACGTATCTTCCCTACGTCGGTGATGCGTACATTTTTAATTTGTCGCGGGTACAATTTTCTCAAAGATGACATATACCCGCTCGTAAAAATAATACCTTTGGATGTATGGGCAGTATGAGCAATGAGCATGTTTATGTTTATTTAATGTTTACGTCTGCAGTCTAAACAGCGTGTTAAGCACTCATTGTACTTCAGCCTATTTTAATGAGACGATTTGTTGAACAATGCAAATAAAAGATTTAAAAATGATGTTTAATATTATGACTCGATCGTTAAGTACCGGCAACTCATGTTGGAGCTCGACAAACAAAACTTTATTAGCTAAATTGAGGAAGAAAACAGGTTATACGTTCGCCAATTGTAAAAAGGCTCTGGAACTCCATAACAACAACATCGAAGAGGTAAGTATATTAGTAACTACTGAGCAGCACCACACGATTACGGCCCACACGTAGGTTAAAATGTAAGCTCTATAGAGAGTAATTGTGGGGTTGACGTCATTCGGTCATTGTCGGAGTTTGTAAATATTAACGTAGGCGTTGCGTCCCTAGCTGCTTCGCAGGTTTGTAACGTAGTAAGCGAATAACAGGATCTGGTATAGATGAATCCAAATATCAATGCCGAGTTGTAATTTCATTCCGTCTTCATATATTGTCTAAGTCGCAATCAGGTTATAAAATCAGGTAACATGGTTTAACATTTTCAATAAAGTCGTTTGAGTTTAATAATTTGACTGCCCCTGTGTCATTTACTGTCTGTGTCGTCATGCTGTTTTTCCCAAATTGCTTGGAGTCGTTTGCAGAAAGGATACAGAACTTCTTGATTTTCTGACTTGCAGAATGCTGGAAAATTTTTCGTCTCATTATTACTTAGTAGGCGGTGATACAAGCCGTTAGATTGCGTTTGAATATTCAATTATATTGCCTGTCAAGTCGTTAACATTGATGAATAAAATTGTAAACCATATGTAGAATATAGATTGAGATATAGCTTAAGATACCCGTTCAAAAGGCACTTACTTGTCTCATTCTTTTTCCAATAAATATTTGCTTTATAGTGGCAAAAGCATATCTGAAGTAAGCCAAGAGTTACTTTTTTCCAGAGAAATTAAATAACATTGTACTAGCCTCTAGACACATAACATAGAAAGACAGTATCTAAAAAGCAAACAACTTCAAAGGTGATTAAAAGATGATCATGCTGTGGAAAATCAGTAAGATAGGAACATGTGATACTTGCGTATCCTACGGATATGTCACATGCTATACTGTAGCCCACAGAGCTCAACAGGGGACCTAAGAAGCTATGATGTATGTAGTCAAATGCCTTATATACCAGTACATAATGTTCAAGGCATATTATCACCATCATCCTGTTTCATACAGCCATTTGTAGTTCCTGGATAGGCTGTGTGTGCTATGGCTATGTGTGGTACCAATTGTTATGTGTACAATGAAAATACCAATCTGTGTTGTGGAGCAGTTTTAAAGCACTGAGTTCATATTCGAGAGTTTTTCATGGTTGGTAGAGGTCCTTTTGGTTGCATGTAAAGGCCATGGTTGATGTCTTGCTCCATCCTTGACCAATCTGCTATAGCTTTGTGTACATATCGCTGTGTTTGACATATCTTAGACCCTTATATTAAATGGTGAAAGAAGAGATAAGTACAATGGACATGAAGCTGCTTCACAAGCAGATACCTGTGTCTTTGATCAATCTGTGTCTCTTTTGATAACTTAATTCATGAAGTAAGTATCCATAAGTGGTAGTAAGTGTTATTGAGTAATTGACTGTTCTATGTTTTTATCTGTTTTGCAAGCAAGCTTATCCAACTAAAATTGAACATAAATGTAGCTACATGAGATGAATTCCTTGCATATGAAAGAAGAATCACCAGTAACTATCAATATATTAGACTGTCAAAACTATGACCCTTTGTAAAGTAATTTGATCAGAATAACATCTTTTTAATCATACTCATGACAAAACAGTGTTAAATTAAAATGCCATCTTTCGAAACTTCACAGGCGATCTTATGACACTAGCAGCTTCTGCCTGTCACTTGGATACAATGAAAAGAGTAAAAACATAAATCATAAATGTTTTGTGGAACTGATAAGTAATTGAAGTCCATGTATTCACAGGTTTGTTGTTGGTTGGAAAAGCCAATGAATGTGTCGGGGGGGGGGGGGGGGGGGGACAACAACAACAACCATACCTGGTTGTGATGACAGACTGACCTGTAAGTTAGCCTGTTTGTAAAAATTACCACTGATGTCACTTTACAGTCGCCTTGTTTACGGCATTTGAGGCATATTTCCTATGCGACTGCCAGCCGACAACTTATAATGAACAGTCCTCTTTAACCATAAAATTAGGATATACATTTTGTAGATGCATGTGACAGTTTTCCTGGAAATCAGATAGCAATGCTGCCATGGTTTTTTGGCTTGCTACCTGTGACAGAACATTGAAGCAAGAAGGAAACAAGTCTCCATCCATTCTGAGGCTTTTTCTATCTTGCTTGAGCTATTGTTATGCTTGTTTATTTAATCAATAAACGAGAGTAGTGGCACCTCTCTAGAGTTAATACAGGTATGGCACTGAAATTTATGATGTAATCATCATAAGTTTATATCAACCATGACCAGTTTCTCCATGAGTCTCAATCGACAACATTATATCTTTCCCTGTGGCCACAGTATTGATAGATATTTCTCTCATCTCAATACTGACTTCTCCAAACATTTGTGTTGTGAGGTAGGCCTATACTCTAAAACAGTCTAGAATAGAGGCAGTGTTGAACTTATGTCCTTTGTGTAGTTAGTGTTGGTAGCACTTGGTGTGAAGTGTGAGCATGTCAACAGCTGATTTAATTACCAAATCAGGGAATTGGTAGAGTACATTTTTCACACCAAATACTCATGTAAATATAAAAATGCTTTGCACAATTCTTTTTGTAAAACAGCAGGAACACAAGCAGGCATGTCAACAGTGCAAGTGCAAAACAAGAGAGCCACAGACTGACTATGTGATTCACTGCATTGTGACCTAGGAATCTAGAATGTAGAGGGAAAAACAGGTCCAAAAGTTTGCAAGATGTTTGCAATAACAATCAAAACAATAGTATCATACTTAAATATATCATTAGGAGCAAAAATACCCATCACTTTCCACTGCTTGGGTTGCACCCATCTTTGAGTAGTAATTAAAAGTCCTCTGTACCAGGTGCGAACTCTGCAGCTGCATAAATTTTGAATAAAAATTAGTGACGTCAGCTGAATACTTTTGGGTGTAACAAGTCAACTTCATTCTGCCAACGACCTTGTCAAAGAGGGCGGAAGAGCTGGCAGAGGTTCAGGGCACTCTCTAGCCCTTGGGGTGGGAAACTGCCCCTAAAACAGCAGAAAAATTGGCAGTGATCAAATGATATAAGGATGCAGAAGGCAACTGAAAGCAATGCATTAAAGACACATAATGTGTATCCACAGGATATGTTGTCTGTAATTGAAAAAGTGTCATGACAATCTCTCCATTGGCTTTTTCCAGACTATTCCCCCATCTACATCTACATGGTTACTCTGCAATTCACACTTAAGTGTCGAACCATTTTCATACTACTTCTCTACCATTCCACTCTTGAATGGCATGTGGGAAAAAGCAACACCTAAATCTTTCCGTTCGAGCTCTGATTTCTCATATTTTATTATGATGATCATTTCTCCATATGTAGGTGGGTGTCAACAAAATATTTTCACATTCGGAGGAGAAAGTTGGTGATTGAAATTTCGTAAATAGATCTCGCTGCAAAAAAAAAAAAAGAAACCGCATTTGTTTCAGTGATATCCACCCCAACTCACGTATCATATCAGTGACACTCTCACCCCTATTGTGCAATAACACGAAACGGGCTGCCCTTCTTTGCACTTTTTCAATGTCCTCCGTCAATCCCACCTGGCAAGGATCCCACACCACGCAGCAATACTCCAGCAGAGGACGGACAAGTGTAATGTAGGCTGTCTCTTTTGTGGGTTTGTCACGTCTTCTAAGTGTTCTGCCAACGAAGCGCAGTCTTTGTTTCGCTTTCCCCACAATATTATCTATGTGGTCAATTTAAGTTGCTCGTAAATGTAATCCCTTAGATTTGTGCGATTTATCGTATACCCAAAATTTATCGGATTTCTTTTAGTACCCATGTGGATGACCTTGCACTTTTCTTTGTTTAGTGCCAATTGCCACTTTTCGCACTATACAGAAACTCTCTAGATCATTTTGTAATTGGAATTGATCATCTGATGATTTTACTAAACACTAAATTACAGCATCATCTGCAAACAATCTAAGGGGGCTGCTCAGATTATCACGGAGATCATCTATTCAGATTATCACCGAGATCATCTGTGTAAATCAGGAACAGCAGAGCGCCTATGACACTACTTTGCGGAATGCCCGATATCTCTTCTGTTCTACTCGATGATTTACCATCTATCTATCACTACGAACTGTGACCTCTCTGAGAGGAAATTACGAATCCAGTCACACAACTGAGACAATACTCCATATGCACGCAATTTGATTAATAGTCGCTTGTCAGGAATGGTATCAAAAGCCTTCTGGAAATCTAGGAATATGGAATCGATCTGAGATCTCTTGTCGACAGCACTCATTACTTCATAAGAATAAAGAGCTAGCTTTGTTGCACAAGAAATGAGATTTTCTGATTCCGTGTTGGTTATGTATCAATAAGTCAGTTTCTTCAGGGTGATTCATAATGTTTGAGTACAGTATATGCTCCAAAATCCTACTTCTAATTGAGGTCAGTGATATGGGTCTGTAATTCAATGGGTTACTTCTATTTCCTTTCTTGAATATTGGTGTGACCTGTGTTACTTTCCAGTCTTTAGGAACAGACCTTTCGTCAAGTGAGCGGTTGTATATGATTGCTAAGAAAGGCGCTATTGTGTCTGCTTACTTTGAAAGGAACCTGATTGGTATACCATCTGGACCTGAAGACTTGCCTTTCTTAAGTGATTTGAGTTGTTTCGCAACACCTAATTTATCCACTTTTATGTCACTCATGCTAACAGCTGTTCTGGTTTTGAATTCTGTAATATTTACTTCGTCTTCTTTCGTGAAGGAATTACAGAAAACTGTATTTAGTAACTCCGCTTTAGTGGGACCATCATCAGCAACATTTCCATCGCAGTCGCGCATTGGCGGTATTGACTGTTTTTTGCCACTGGTGTACTTTACATACGACCAGAGTCTCTTTGGGTTTTCTACCATATTTTGAGGCAATGTATCATTATGGAAACTATTAAAAGCATCTCGCATTGACATCCGCACTAAACTTTGAGCTTCCGTAAAACTTAGCCAGTATTGGGGATTTTGCGTTCTTCTGAATTTGGCATGCTTTTTTCATTGCTTCTGCAACAGTGTTCTGGCGTGTTTTCTGTACCATGGTGGATCAGTCTCGTCTCTTATTAACTTACACGGTATGAATCTGTCTGTTGCTGTTGATACTGTATCTGTGAATTTGAGCCGTATCTGGTCTACACTTACATAATTATCTTGGAAGGATTGGAGACTCTCTCTTAGGAAGGCATCAATCGAATTTTTATCTGCTGTTTTAAATAGATATATTTTGCATTTATTTTTAGTAGTTTTGGTTGATATGGTTTTGAGCCTCGCTGCAATCCATGTATCCATCATGACACACTCTATTAGTCCAGGATTATTTGTGGCTAAGAGGTCAAGTGTGTTTTTGCAACCATTTACAGTTCGTGTGGGCTCATGAACTAATTGTTCAAAGTAATTCTCGGAGAAAGCATTTAGTACAATTTCAGAAGATGTTTTCTGTCTACCACCGGCTTTGAACATGTATTTTCGCCAACAAATCGAGGGTAGATTGAAGTCTCCACCAATTAAAACTGTATGAGTGGGGTACTTATTTGTAATGAGATTCAAATTTTCTTTGAACTGTTCGGCTGTTATTGGAGGGGACTGCCAAGGAAGAGGTGACCATGAGAAAAAGATCAAATAACCAATGAACCCAATGAAAGGATAACATTCTGTGACTCAGGGAGTGGAATGTCTGAAGTTTAAATATGGTAGGGAAGCTAGAAAATCTGACAAAGAAAATGCAAGAGCTCAATCTAGATATAGTGGAAGTCAGTGACGTGAAATGGAAAGAGGACAAGGATTTCTGGTCAGATGAGTATAGAGTCATATCAGCAGCAGCAGAAACAGGTGTACAGGAGTAGGATTTGTTATGAATAGGAAGGTATTATCAGAGAGTGAGTTGCAGTGAATAGTTCAGTGATAGGGTTGTCTCATCAGAATCGACAGCAGACACTACACCGTCAGCAGTAGTGTGTAGACATCACAAGTAGAAGATGAAGAGAGAGAAAGTATACAAGGCTATTGAATGGGTAATTTAGTACACAGTGGGAGATGGAAACCTAATAGTCATGGAGGGGATTGGAATGCAGTTGTAGGGGAAGGTATAGAAGAAAGAATTGTGGAAGAATATGAGCTTAGTAGTAGGAATGAGAGAGGAGGCAGGCTAAATGAGATCTGCAATAAGTTTCAGTTAGTAATAGTGTATAGGGCCTACTCTGTTCAAGAACCACAAGAGGAGGAGTTATACTTGGAAAAGGTGGAGATACTTGAAGATTTCAGTTAGATTACATACATTCAGTTAGATTACATACATCATGGTGAGGTAGAGATTCCAAAATCAGATATTGGATTGTAAAGCGTACCCGAGAGCAGATGTAAACTTAGCTCACAACTTAGTAATGATGAAGAGTAGGTTACAGTGTAAGAGACTAGTCTCAGGGAGGAACAAAGAGCAAAGAAGTGGAATATGGAAATACTAAGGAATGAAGAGAGATGCTGGAAGTTCTTTGAGGCTGTCGATACTGTGGTAATGAAAATCTCAGTTTGCAGTTCAGTTGCAGAGGAATGGATTTCTCTAAAAAGGGCAATCACAGAAGTTGGAAAGAAAAATATAGGTACAAGGGAGATAACTGTGAGGAAACCATGGGTAACAGAATAAATACTTCAGCTGAGCAATGAAATAATTAGGAAGTTCAGGGAAGTTAAGGTGAAATGGCTGCATGAAAAATGTGAAGAAATCGAAAAAGAAATCGTTGTCAGAAGGACTGACTCAGCATAGAGGAAAGACAAAATCAGTGAAATTAAAAGCAAGGGTGGTAACATTAAGAGTGCAGTGGAAATTCCGCTTTTAAATGCAGAGGAGAGAGCGGATAGATGAAAAGAGTACGTTGAATGCCTCTATGATGGGGAGGAATTGTCTGATGGTGTGGCAGACAAAGAAAGAAGAGTCCATAGAAAATAGGTAGGGGATTCAGTATTAGAGCCAGAACTTAAAAGAGCTTTGAAGGGCTTAAGATCAAACTAGGCAAAAGGAATAGTTAACATTTAATTGGAATTCTAAAATCATTGGGGGAAGTGGCAACAAAACAACTATTCATGTTGGTGTGTAGAATGTATGAAACTGGTGATACCTCTATCAGATTTTCAAAAAAATACCATCCACACACTTTTGAAGATTTCAAGAGCTGACAAGTGCAAGAACTATCGCACAATCAGCTTAACAGCTTATGCATCCAAGTTGCTGATAAGAATAATAAACAGCAGAATAGAAAAGAAAATTGAGGATCAGTTACATGACAGTCAGCTAGGCTTAGGAAAAATAAATGCATCAGGCTGGCAATTCTGGCTTTGCACTTTATAACAGAAGCAAGACTGATGTAAAATCATGACCTGATCATAGCATTTGTCAACCAGGAAAATTGGCAGTCAGTGTAAAGTGGTGCAAGATGTTTTAAATCTAAATAAAGTAGGAGTAAGCTATAGGGAAGGACAGGTAACATATAATATGTACAAGGAGCAAGAGGGAACAATAAGAGTGGGAAACCAAGAATGAAGGGCACAGATTAAAAAGGGTGTAAGACAGGGAAATAATCTTTCGCCCCTATTGTTGAGTCCATACATCGAAGAAGCAGTGATGGAAATAAAAGGAAAATTCAAGTGCAGGATTAAAATTCAGGGTGAAAAATGTACCAATGATAAGGTTCACTGATGACATTGCTATCATCTGTGAAAGTGAAGAAGAATTACACGGTCTGTTGAAGGAAATGAACATTCTAATGGATACAGAAAATGAATTGAGAGGAGACTGAAGAAAGATGAAAGTAATGAGAAGTAGCAGAAATGAGAACTGCAAGACGACATCAACGAATCCTGCTATCTAGGCAGCAAAATATTGCATGATGGACAGAGCAAGGATGACATAAAAAGCAAACATTACAGGCAAAAAGGGCATTTCTGACCAAGAGAAGTCTACTAGTATCAAACATAGGTCTTAATTTGAAAAAGAAATCTCTGAGAATGTATATTTGGAGCACAACATTGTATGGCAGTGAAACATGGGCTGTTAGAAAACTGGAACAGGATAAAATTAAAGCATTTGAGAAGTGGTGCTCCAGAAGAATGTTAAAAATAGCTGTACTGATTAGTTAAGGAATGAAGAGGTTCTCTGCATAGTGAGGAAAGGAATACAGGGAAGACACGGGCAAGAAGAAGGGACAGGCTGATAGGACATGTGTTAAGACATTGGGGAATAACTTCCATGGTACTAGAAAGGGTTGTATATAGTAAAAACTGTGGGAGAAGACAGAGACCGAAATACATCCAGCAGATAAATGAGGATGTAGGTTGCAGGTGCTACTCCAAGGTGAAAAGGCTGGCACAGGAGAGAAATTCATGGTGGGTCGTGTCAAACCAGTCAGAAGACAGGTGACTTAGAAAAACAGCATTGCTTGCTTACTTTTGCACAGAAAGAAGGAAAATATGCAACCATAAAAGTATTTCACCACCTCCCTTGTAAATTAGAGGTGATGGCAGATAACAAAAGTTTTAAAAACCATTTATAGTCATTTGTGTTTGAGAGTTCTCCTTACTCTGTTGATGAATTTATGGGTAGATAGTACGCGTGTGGTTGGATTACATTTATGAAATGTTGTCGATTAAATATAAATCCAGTTATGTAAATGGAAA
Organism: Schistocerca cancellata; assembly: GCF_023864275.1. Classification (NCBI taxonomy): domain Eukaryota; kingdom Metazoa; phylum Arthropoda; class Insecta; order Orthoptera; family Acrididae; genus Schistocerca; species Schistocerca cancellata. The sequence continues at coordinate 361,828,931 of NC_064631.1, forward strand.
AATGTATCAATGTTTTCTTTAAGAAAATGTATTATTTGTAAAGCTATTGACACATTAGTGAGCCGTCACAAATATGATCCAAAGGACCTGCAAAAAACTAAACTACACAAAATAATAACTGTAATTTTGCCAAGTCACAACTAGTATTGACAACTTCCAAATACAGACCTTGGGCAGAGCGGTGTTGCCACAACCTTCATTCCAAAAAAGAAAAAGATAAGCGGCTTTGATAGTGAGTGCAGCAACTTAGGGAACTCTGTCTTGATTCAATATAACCATGAATAACCTGTAAAGAATATTGAATAGGTTCAGTTTTGGTGCTGGAAATAATATTGCTTCTTTTTCACCTCTCATTGTTTCCTAAAGCTGTCCTCCCATGGCCTCTGCAAAAGAGATGCATTGTTGTCCTATGTACCACAGAGGAGCAGTGCTTTGACTGATATTACCAGACATATAAATTTTAATGCACTTTTGGTGTAAGTGGGTCCGTCCCTAACATTTCACAAAGAAACTCAGATCTTACTCAGTTTTTGTACCACATTTGTGTTCGTGTGAATGATATGGAAATTTGAAAAGACTAATGATAGTTCTGACACCCTTAAGTAGACATGCAGTATTCCTCAGAAAAACAGGTTGCATCTAAGGTGCACCGAGTCATCTGTCTGTATCTCACACATTACAAAATTATTCATCAACCTTCTTTTTTTTAGGTAATTTCTTGATTCAAAAGTGTGTGCAGCTGTCTGATGTCAAAGCCAAGTTGTATCATTGCCGAGACATCAAGTAATGCACATGATTTTTTTTCCCAATAGTATTTTTTCCACATAAATCTTCTTGATATTGCTTAACCTTTCATGGTTATTGTAAGAAAAGTTATGACAGTTTGTTTATAGTTGTGTATGTTTGCTGATAATGCCAACGAGTACTGGAATATGCTGAAAGAAGGAATCATTAAAGCAGGACAGCAAAATATAGTATATGTAAAAGGGAAAAGGTCAAAAAAACCATGGGTCACACAAGAAATGGTTTCCAAGATGGAGGAGAGAAGTAAATTGATAAACAAGAACACTGAAGATGCAAGAAAGATATACCAAAGGTTAAATAACAAACTGCGAAGAGAAACAGAGCAGGCTAGGAAAAAATGGCTAAAAGAGGAATGCGATGAAATTGAAGAACTGGACAGGAAGGGAAGATACGACTTACTATACAACAGAGTAAAGACTATGACATGGGAACAAAACAGGGCAGGAAGTGCTACTATGGAAATTTTGAGTAAAGACGTAGAGGTAGTGTACAAAGATCGTGACGATGTCCTCCAGAGATGGGAAGAATATATAAAAGAGCTATATGACACAAATAGCAAACCAGAAACTCTGGAACTTGAATCACACAACAGTGTAAGTGATGAAGAGAAAGGACCGACCATCATAATGGAAGAAGTAAAGTCTGCCATTGCTGCAATGAAAAATGGCAAAGCAGTAGGTACAGATACAATACCGGGAGAAATACTAAAATGCTTGAACCACAATGGAATAAGAGAAATATTGAGGATATGTAATAAAATATATGACAGTGGTGAATGGCCTGAGGACTTTTTGACAACAGTAATGATTCCATTACCGAAAAAACAAGGAACCAAGAAATGCAGCGAGCACAGGACAATCAGCCTCATTTCACATGCAGCCAAAGTGATGTTAAGAATAATTAATAAAAGACTTGAAAAAGTAATAGAGGAGAATCTCGGCGAGGAGCAGTTTGGCTTTAGACGGAATACGGGCACTAGAGATGCAATAGGGCTCCTACAAATCTTGGGAGAAAGGTTTATTGAAAAAGGAAGAGACCTATACCTTCATCGATTTAGAAAAGGCATTTGACAATGTGGTTTGGGACAAGCTGGCGACTATTATGAGGGAAAAGAGAGTGGACTGGAAAACCAGAAGACTTATAAACTCATTATACCTTAATCAAAAAGTTTCAGTTTTAAAGTGAGAGGAGAAAGTACAAACTGGATCAGACTAGGGAAAGGAGTAAGACAAGGATGCTGTTTATCACCTACTCTTTTCAACCTGTACTTGGAAAATATGATTGACCAATGCTCATTAGATGACAAAGGAGTAGAAATTGGAGGAAGAAGAGTAGGGTGCTTGAGATTTGCTGATGACATGGTCCTTCTAGCCACAGGGGAAAAAGAATTACAGGATTTGGTGGACACCATTGCAACTAACGGAAAAAAATATGGAATGAAAATTAACACAAATAAAACAAAAGTATTGGCAATAGGAGGAAATAAAAATTGTGCTGAATGGAGAAACGCTAGAACAGGTGCAAAATTTTAAGTATCTTGGAAGCAGGATAGACACCGACTGGAAGTGCACCACAGAAATTAAAACAAGGATAGCAATGGCAAAAGAGGTGTTTTATAAGAAAAGGAGAATCTTCTGCAGCGGTCTGGACAGAGAACTCAGAAAGAGACTCATAAAATGTCTTGTATGGAGTGTTCTTCTATATGGCGCTGAAACATGGACTATGAGGAAAAAAGACAGAGAAAGGCTGGAGGCTTTTGAGATCTGGACATGGCGGAAGATGGAAAGAATAAGTTGGATGGACAGAGTAAAAAATGAAGAGGTACTGAGAAGAGTGGGAGAGAAAAGACAGTTACTAGATGTAATAAAGAGAAGAAAAAGAAATTGGATTGGGCATATATTAAGAAAGAATGACAGACTGATAAAAGCAGTTTTAGAAGATTATGTAGAAGGGAAAAGGAAGCGAGGAAGGAAGAGATTCCAGATACTGGCTGAAATGATGGACGGTACAACATACAGCAGCCTCAAGAAGGAAGCAATGGATTGCAGAAAATGGAGAGGCAAAGGACCTGCTAATATAGCAGATAACGGATGATGATGATGATGTTTGCTTCGTGCTAGTGTTTAAGTAACCTAGACATTTTAACTTTTTTTTATGAACACGTCAGCTGGTATCATTCACCTACATATCCTGCTAGAATATTAATTTGTTTTCTCTGCTGCTCTGCTGATTACAGTATAAGGCAGATATCGGCAAAACATCATTGTGTCAAGGTAGGAATCGATCAGTGGAAGGACAAGCTCGTAACCTCTGTACATATACGAGGTGCAGCTAGAAAAAAACCGGGCTGATGCTGGAAAAAACATTTATTTACAATTATTTACAATTTCATGTTATCTCCTTCAATGTAGTCTCCTCCTCGGTCTCTACACCGCTCCATACGAATTTTCAAGTGTTCTTAGCAATGCTGCAGATCATTTTCGGTAAGTCCATACATTACTTCCATCGCTTTTTCTTTTACTGCTTCAACAGTCTCAAATCTAGTTCCTTTCAAAGCTGACTTGACTTTAGGAAAAAGAAAAAAGTCACAGGGGGCCAAATCAGGTGAGTAGGGTGGATGATCTAAGATGGGAATGTTGTGTTTTGCCAAAAACGTCTTCACTGACAACGCACTGTAAGCTGGGGCATTGTCTTGGTGAAGGATCCATGACTTTTTCCTCCACAAATCGTTCCGTTTTCTCCGTACTCGCTCACGTAGGGTAGCCAGGACGCTAATGTAGTAATGCTGATTCACTGTTTGTCCCTCTGGTACCCAATCAATGTGCACAATCCGTTTGATGTCAAAAAAAACAATCATCATTGCCTTGAATTTCGATTTTGACATTCGTGCTTTTTTTTGTCGTGGAGAACCAGGAGTTTTCCAATGCATCGATTGGCGTTTAGTTTCGGGATTGTAAGTAAAAAACCACGATTCATCGCAAGTAATAACATTTTGTAAGAAGGTGGGATCACTTTCAATGTTTTCCAGGATGTCAGAACAAATCATTCTTCGGCGTTCCTTCTGTTCAATTGTGAGACACTTTGGAACCATTTTTGAACACACTTTGTTCATGTTGAAACTTTCATGAAGAATCTGCCTAACACTTTCCTTGTCAACTCCTGTTAACTCAGACACTGCTCTGATTGTTAAACGGCGATCTTGTCGAACAAGTTTACTGATTTTTTCAATGTTTGCATCAGTTTTTGCTGACAATGGTCTGCCAGTGCGAGTGTCATCACTGGTGTCTTCACGGCCATCTTTAAATCATTTAAACCACTCAAACACTTGTGTTCGCGATAAACAATCATCGCCGTACACTTGTTGTAACATTACAAACGTTTCACTTGCAGATTTTCCTAGTTTGAAACAAAATTTGATGTTAACACGCTGTTCTTTCTGTACACTCAACATTTTCCGACGCACAGACAAAACGTCAACTACTTAAAACAGACGCCACGGGCAGACTGAGTGCAGGAGGCAGATGAAACTCGAGCAGTAGGCAGAACAAGAGTCATGTGACAGGCCACGCGACTTTCAGCCTTATTGCATTCGTTTTATTGTTTCACCAGTACTAGTCCGGATTTTTTCTAGCCACACCTCATATGTGCTGAAAATATGACGCACTCACCTTGCATGAATGGTACTTCCTTGACTGACTGCATTTGTCACATGTTTATCATTTTTAGTTTAGGTATATTTAAAAAGTCTGAAATCTGTCGTTAACCACCTAATAACAAAACAGATCATTAGCATGCAGGTTAATGATATTTTAGTGTATAGAGGTGTTACAAGTGGCTCAGACCATTACCCATTTAAAGCCTCTTTCATGTCAGTGCAGAATGCTGCAACTAAAATTTCTGATCTCTTAACCTCCTCCTATTTCGTATTAGAATTCTATTATAGTAATGTGTAAAAGGCTGTGGGTTGGAATTACTAACTCACATCTGTTGGTCTATTAAAAATGCTCACCTTTTAGCAGTATTTACAGATTAATTTGTGATGTGAATATAAAAGACTAGTTGCGTGTCATTATGATTTATCACACAAAATGACTCATGGAATATGAAACTGATTAATTACCAGTAGTTAAAATAGCATTTCCTTACAATCATCAGAAGCAGGGAGGGATACAAACACAGAAAGAAATTGAAGAAATTACGAATCAGCATTGCAATGTAGACAGTCTGGGGCCTGAAAGCATATGAATACTCCTCCGGACTGAAGACCACAACAACAACAACAACTCCTATCGGCAGAGATACAACCTGAAGCACGGTGGAACAGATAAATCTGCATATGCAGTGCATCAAAACATGACAAGTACTATTCACATGGTGGCAGAGGAAGATGTTAGCACAGATAGTAGAAGTCAAAGTAAGAAACTGTGGTGGATTAATGCAGTGGAAACACAAGTCTGTCAAAAATGTGACATAAAGTCATGCAGGAGGTTGGCAAGTTAAAAGTCAAACATCAAGCAAGGAATGACCTTATTGCTCATATGATGCATGTTGGAATTTATCCATCATTAGATATCTACAAAAAGAAGAAAAATATTTTATAAAACATAGCAATGCATGGCAATAGCAATGCACTTTGATTAAAAACACTGGGCACAAACTGTAATACATCTACCCAGGAATGATTGCTATACGTAGATACAGTATTTCCAGTTGTGTTTGAAACAAACATTCGCAGACTACTGAAATTATTCTGCAGAGTGCAGACCAAGAAGACATCTTTGCCACCAGATGACATTACAGAATGTTTGGTGGCGGGAAGGCGCATCAACAACCATACATTTATTATACCATGTGTCTGATGGCTGTGAGCTAACTGTATTATTTAAGAGAAATATTTTATTTATAAAAGTGGTAATTATATTACAGTGATAAAAGGTCACACAAAATATTTGTTAAATTTGGGAGCTTTTTGTGGCACCATACATCGTCAAAAGCTACAATCACAACTACTGTGCAAGGAACATAAAATTATAGTGTAAGATAATAGTACAAACATTTCCACTATACAGGTGCAAGACAGGGGCAGAACAACATGATAATTTCATTAAAACGACAGTTTGTCTGTCAGACTCAAATCTGGTACCATTAAGTATCCAGTGTGCGCTACTGCACTTGCATCAAATATCACAACTACTTTTTTTGTTGTTGTTGTGAAAATACAAAGTATTTTAGTCTAAACAAAACTCAGTTGGGGGGGTTCACTTGTCATGTCCATATAACTAAGAAATATTATTTGGTTCCATGTACTGTCAAACATTAAAATCGTAGCATCTTGTGCTGTTTTACAAAACTTAAACTCAAAGTATAAAATACATAATGTAATTGTACATGTCAAACCATATAATGTAAGACATAGACAGTAGAAATTTGGGGGGAGGGGGGTCTTGGTGGAGTATAGCACCAAGTAACATGTCTTAGTGTTCTAAGGATTATGTGTAATTTCTCAAGACTGATTTTTGTCTATTTGTGTATACTGAAATAATATTTACTATGTTTTATAAAATATTGGTTTCCTCCTCCCATCCCCCCCCCCCTCCCACTAAAGTTTTAATGTATGGTTTTATATTTACAATTAAACTATGTATTTTTTGCGTTGAGATTATAACTTTTGTGAAGTGTCACAACACACCATGATTTCAACATTTGACAGTAGGTGGTACCAAATAATATTTCTTGGTTATATGGACATGATGTGAAATCCCCAGTGACTGGTATTTGTTTATATTAAAATACTTCCTATGATACGTTAAAAAAACTGGTTTTGCTCGTTAGGAGAAAATTGTTGTTCTAATTCAGGTAAGCGCAGTAGCCCATATTGCATACTTTCTGATACCAGATTTGGGTGCGACAGATCGACTGCCCTAATTTTAATGAAAATTATCACACAGTTGTTGTGATAGTAGCTTTTGACAGTGTGTGGTGGCACGAAAAGCTCCCAAATTTAACAAATATTTTTTATAACCTTTTATCACTGTAATATCATTACCATTAGTTTAAAAAATATATGTTTTAAAAACGTTTGTTTACAGCCATCAGATACCAAGGTATAATAAATGTACAGTGGTTGATGCACCTTAGCACCATTGTACATTTTGTATATCCACCTGGTGGCAAAAATGTCTTCTTGGTCTGCATTCTGCAGAATTGTGTCAGTAGTTTCCAAATGTTTGTTCACATACAACTGGAAACTCTATATATAATGTGCCAGTGTTTTCAATCAAAGTGGAATGCTATAGCCATGTATTGCTTTTTTATAATAATATTTTTTTTTTTTGTGATGGATAAATTCCAAAACATGTCATATGAGCAATAAAGGCATTTCTTCCCTCATGCTTGACTTTTACCATTGTAGCCCAGTCAGCCTGAATGCAGAATTACGGATGTATATCAAAAATGGTTAGCTATTAAAGATGAGGCAGATAACCTCTAATGTCCATAGGTATTGTATATTATACCTCCAATCTACAATTTTTTTTACACATTTTTCAACTGATGCAATGAGAACACCTGTCAGTATCACAGAGTATACACTTGACATATTCTGTTTGCCATTTGTTAAAATTTCCTTGTGCTATCTACGAGTGGCAACAGCTTGAAAGTGAATGTTACCGTGGTGTGCAACATGTCAGAGCTTAAAATGTTCTTTTTCACATTCACAAATTAGAAACATGTTAATATTAACGAAAGTTTCATCTGTCACAGAAATAAATATCTTTACCTACAGACTGCCCTTAATGATTCAAAGTGTTCTTATTATTTGCAGCTATCATCCCTGGTACCTCAAGAAAGTATTAGTTCAAATCCTGTCATTGTTTAATTGGTTATAGTGGTAGGGTTTATTTGTTTTTCACTTTTTGCTATTTGTTGTTATGTAAGCTTTCATTTTCTGTATTAAATTATGTTATTTCCTTACAAGTACATATATCAGACATTTATTTTATTACAATAATAGAAAAATAAGTAACACTGTAACTCCCGTTTTTGCTGTAGTCATAGCTGATGAAGAAATAGTGCAACTATAGGTAGTGGAGAACCCAAATGTTTCTGAATTTGAGTTATTTGAAGAATAAGATGAAGGTGATATAGCTATGAGATGATACACAACAGCTGCCAATGAGTCATCGTCTTGATTCAGAGGCTGGCAAGGTGCTTTTGAGCGAAATCCAAGACAGATGTGCAAAATAGATACACAAGACAGAGTAAGCAGTTTCTAGAAGCAGACTTCTGTTTTATATTTAAGATATAATTGACAAAGCTTTGTTATATTTTACTTTTGTTTCCAGGCTTAAACCTGAAGCACAAGAAACTACATCATCTGACATTCCATCTGTGAAGTCACAATTTATATTTTTCATGCAATGTGTTGACCAGACATTGTTTGATGATATGACAAGATTTTCTTTTTTTTTTTTTTTTTTTTTTTTTTTTTTTTTTTTTTTTTTTTTGGGGGGGGGGGGGTTCATTATGTTAATTGCATTACTGGGATTCCCGAAATTGAGACTGTTGGAAAAGATGAACATATCCATTGATGGCAGATGCAGTTAGCAGGGATTGGCTGTACCTGTAAAGAAATAACCAGAAATTGGTTGATGACATGATTGTGTTAGAGAAAACCAAATAAAGTGAAAGTTATTGAAAGGTGTGACACTCCTTGACAGACTAAGAATTGCATCTCAGAATATATGTATAGATGAGAAGATGATATCTTCTACAATCCAGGAAGAACAAGGTAGTTTGTCAGGGACAGACCTCACTGAGTTGGCTTGAAGAACTACATCCAACAGTATACCTCTTGACTCTATGATGTACACAACCTAGATATTGGTGGGCATGCTGTGCTGAAACTTTCAGGTTTCTTGCCACTAGATCACTTATGTACATTGGCAGGTACTCCACATATGTTCCCACACTAGACAGTATCCTAACTCAGCAGTTCTCAACTATTTTTTCCTTTGAGGCATGCTAAAGTATGTTTCAAACTTTCGTGACACCCCAAAACCCCTACATGTGATACTTTTCATAGATGCAAAAAATGCATGCACATGAAGTACATACAATACATTTTTTATCTTGTGTTCTAAATATTTTATCTGTGGAAGATGAGAAGACATTAAAAACCTTACGACACACCTAATATATGTGCACAACACAGCATTGTGTCATGACGTGGTTGAGGAACACTGTTCTAACTCATGGGTCAATCTTAGCAGTGGGGATATTGTGGCTAGTCATCTTTTAAAATGTGTGAGTTTCAGGAGAGATTTAGATTTGAAAATGGTGGGTCGAGATTCATGTGATCATATTGTGAGGACTGATGAAAATGTAATCAAATGCTTTGATAATAAACCTATTTATGTTGCTTCTTGTGTCCAAATTCACCGTTCTTCTAGATCAAATGCAGTTACAAAATATAACACATATATAGGTGGAGACGCTGAGTCGCAGATAGGCACAACAAAAAGATTCTCACACTTAAAGCTTTCGGCCAATGGCCTTTCTAAACAATAGACAATGGCCTTTGTCAACAATAGACACACACACACACACACACACACACACACACACACACACACACACACACACACACTCACGCAAACGCAACTCACACACACTACTGCAGTCTCAGGCAACTGAAACTGCACTGCAGTGCCACACCACATGGCAGTGTGGTTTCAGTTGCCTGAGACTGCAGTCATGTGTGTCAGTTGCGTTTGCATGTGTGTGTGTGTGTGTGTGTGTGTGTGTGTGTGTGTGTGTGTGTGTCGTTGACAAAGGCCATTGGCCAAATGGTTTAAGTGTGAAAATCTTTTTGTTGTGCCTATCTGTGACTCAGCATCTCCACTATATGGTGAGTAGCAACTTTCCTTCTCAGAATATTGTTACATTCCATCCTGGATTTTCCATTGTTTGACATATATAGGTGGTGTAGATCTCCCAGATCGATGGTAGTGGAAAAATACTCAATGAAAGGAATATCCAATTAGTGGACGGTTCAGGTGAGCCACTATTTCACAGACTTTCCTGTTGCAGCAGCATGGCTAGAATGAAGGCAAGCAATGTAAAATAATAAATTTATAAGATGGCAGAACATAATGCAGCATCAACTTTTAAAGTTTGATGTAGACCAAAGTCTAATTTTCTATGGAGTTTCAGAATATGTGCAAAACTCAATTTCAAGCACTGGTGGCGATGAGGACGACGGTGGTGGTGGTGGTGGTGGTGGTGGTGGTGGTGGTCCACCAGAGATGGTGGTCCACCAAGGACCTTACCGTCTGCAGAATTCAGGGTGTTAAATGCTAAGCACCTGCCTCAGATAATGAACAGAAAAATATGTCAAAATGCAGATTAGGGACTTGTAGGGGCAGTACAGCACCATGTAAAGTGTTCTTATGCTTCACAACTGACAGAAATTGTTTTGCTCTTTTTTCACAAGAAGTTAATTTGAACTTGTGTTAAGTTTCTGTCACTAAAACAGCATTATTTTATATGTTAAGAACAATGTTGTTGTGAAGGTTATATGTATCACTTTGTTTCAACATAGACAGCTGGTATCGCATATGATACCACTGTAAAATGTGTATGAAAATGAAAATATTTTTTTTTCTATTGTTTACTTAATTTTGTCCATGTTATTTGTGCACTGAGTTTCAACCAAATCAGACTTCAGACCTACCTTTAGGGCTCTAGAGGATAAAAGAAACTATATGGAATCAAAGAGAATGAGAAGACAAGCAATCAGGTGCTAAAAGATAAATGAGGAATATAAAATGCACTGCCTCATACGGCAAATGGCAGAAACATTGTCAAACTCGATCATTCTAGAAGGGAGGTATAGAAATGCGTGGGCTTACAAACCTCGAAATCTTTGAACATTACCAATCAGCATTATTGTAACATTGTACTCCTTCCCTATGTGTGCCTTTCCGGTGATACATTTGCCTCTAACATAATTTTCATGGATTACAGTGTGTGGCCACATCAAACAGCACAGGTGGAAGAGCTCTTGGAATGAGAAGTTGTTCAGTAAATGGACTGGCCCACCCATTCCCCTGACTTAAATGCCATCAAGCCTGTATGGGATGTGTTGGGAAGATGTATTGCAGCATGTCCACATGCACCTACGACCATTGAGCAGTTGTCAACTGCATTGGTAGAGGAATGGAACACTCTAGCACAAGAACTCCTCTCCTGCCTTGAGGCTAGTATGGCAGCGTGTTGCAGAGCATGCATTGCCATCTTTGATGATCACACATCCTATTAAAAACTGTGTCCTACCTTTTTTAATGTCCTGGGGACCATCATAAATCACAATGACTTCAATGTAATTTGTCAAACAATGGAAAATCCAGGGTGGAATGCAACAATATTATGAGAAGGAAAGTTGCTACACGCCATATAGTGGAGATTCTGAGTCGCAGATAGGCACAACAAAAAGGCTCTCACAATCAAAGCTTTTGGCCATTGGCCTTTGTCAACAATAGATACACATACGTGCCCCCCACACACACACAAGTTTGCGTGAGTGTGTGTGTGTGTGTGTGTGTGTGTGTGTGTGTGTGTGTGTGTTATTGACAAAGGCCAATGGTCCAAAGCTTTAATCATGAGAGTCTTTTTGTTGTGTGTATCTGCAACTCAGTGTCTCCGCTATATTGTCATTGTAATTTGTTTTTGAATAAAAGTTTCAGTTCTGTTTCTGTAGTAAGCTGTTTTTTCTGTGTATGGTCCCAGTTTCATCGATCTGTGTTATTTGGCAGTGACACATCACGTAAAAGTTATATTTGTCTTTAAAGTTTCGCACACAAATGTAAATGCATTTCAGTGACAAGTACGATGAGTCATTTATATGGAAGGATTCTCAGAGATCTAGTGGAGTCAGAATACAAAGATGGGATGAAGAAGAGCAACCAGGATTCAGAGTTGGTTGGCCTTCACCAACAATGTGTTTTGTTTGAAACAGGTAATAGAGAAAAAATTAAACACCAGCAAAAGAACCCATCTTATGTTTGTAGACCTCCATAAGACATGTGATACTGTACCTATACAAAGGCTCTGGAAAATACTACAGATTGCAAATATAAGTTACACTCTAATAAGGGCTTTCCAAAGTTTTTATAATGGTTCAAGATCAAGAATAAAACTTGGTAATAAAAGGTTTCCTGTTTCAGGGATTTGCATCAAGGCTAGTGTGCATCTCTTACCATGTTGAAAATATGGTAGCAAAAGCTCTAAATCACTGAAAAGGAAGTACAGAGGAATAGGAATAGATATGGGCAAAACTTGTTGTATACACTGCAATTTGCAGGCAACCATGATTTCCAAAGCAAAAGATGATTTAGAATATATGGCATAAAAACTACAGGAGTAGTATAAATGATGGGGCTTAGAACTTAACACCCAGAAAATAAAATATCTTCCAGATTGTGCATCATCCAACTTGTAATCTACCACCCTCCTTTCTAGTTGCAGCTGTTGTCCACATTAGTCTTTTATGAAGATTTGAGAGTAGCAAAGATTACAGTAAACTTTCTAGTTTACTTATCTTTTCACGTAGAGTTGGCTCCAGTTCTTCCTGTATAGAGGTCTGATTCTTGAAGCTGAAATTCGCATGTTTTAGGTCCTCATGGTTGAATTGATCTAACTAATTTGAAGATTGTTGTTGCAGAATGTTTGTTGTTACATTAATATGTTTTGTCACATTTTAGTACATCATACAGTCTCTTGATTTTTCACATTAAGAAAGCCAAAATTACATTGTTTACACAAAATACAAAAATACTTCCGATCACATCAGAGGCGTGCTTACTACTGTCTCACTCATCGGAAGTAACAATATTCCGAAGGGTTTACAAGTTTTCTTGACAAATGAATTTCTATTAGTTTCGAATATTACTTCATAAATGAACCCAGAAATGAACGTAGTAAACAGTACTAGATTGTGTAATTAATAATAGAAATTTTAAGTGTGTCAAATAATTCATAATTTCAGATGTTTCCAAAAAAAATAATTTTAACTGTACATTCAGAACGAGTACCGATCGATTATAACATCCAAAATAAAGTAATTCCTTTTCATAAATTTTAGCTTGAAGTATAACATACTGTGCATAAAATTATATGAAAGTTTTCAGAAAAGCAGCTGAGATAATATTGACCTGTCCAAAATTAGAAAAATAGTACTGGCATCAGCAACTACTGTTGAGGAAAAGTAATGCAAGAGAAGGGTGTCCCATTACAAACTAAAGATAGAGAAAACTGCAGCTTGCTGTACTTACACATTACTAGGAGTAGAGCTTGTAACACAGGTAAAGATGACCAAGAAATTATAGGATGAATAACTCAGGCTATAAAATTGACCTCTTGTTTAAATGGAATCCTTTGGAGTAGCAGACATGGGAGAGTTTCAGACAATAAGAAGAGGAAGTTGATGGCCTCTGAAATGGATAGTCATTTGGAAAGAGAAAATGTATAATGCAGAGGTTCAGTTACAAAGGGTGGTAGAAGTATAATTAACAATTGACATTGAACAGAAACAATTAATGTGGTATATCACATCCAAAATATGGATAAATCCGGGTTACCTAAGAACATTACGCTATGGATACCTTCAAACCACAGGAAACATGAAAGGCCAAGGAAAACTTGGAAATGAGGCAACGTAAAAGCAATGAGGTCAAGGCAGTTACGAGAAGTTACCATACTGTATCAAAGAGTAACATGACAATCACAACTGTTCTTTTATTCCTTGTCTACATTTTTTTCTGACCATAATAAATGAGTACTTTTGTGTAACTGTCTCTTTAAAATCATTCCATTCAAGTTCCCATAATACACCTGTGTCTAGGGTTGTTTTTATCAAAAGGAAAATTCATACAAGAAAGCTATAAAATTATGAGACAAGAAATTTCTGACCAGAGCTTACTTTCAGGAGATGAACTGCTGATCTACTGATAGTCACATGTAAAAGAATACACTCTGTCCTATCTTTTGGAACTAATAGTTCCTTCCTCGAGGAGGAGAGAAGGATGAGTTTGGGAAGTCAAAAAATAAGAGCAGGTCACACGGACCCCAGGATGAAAAGGTCTGAGTGAGCTACCCGAATATATTGTGTGTAATGTTATGTGTCTCTTTCTTGGCAGTGCTGCATGTTCACATCACGCAAGTACTGACTGGCCAACAATTCTGTTCAATAGTTTTATAGTATCCATTTTTTCAGTGTCATTGTGACTTTGTCAGTATTATCATACAATTCAAACAGTGGAATGTCCAGGGATGAAATAACAATAATGTGGAAATGATAGATTGCTATCCACCTCACAGAAGAGGTTGGGTCACAGACAAGCACAATGAAAAACAATACTAGAAACATATCAACTTTCAGACAAAATCATTCATGAGAAGTAGAACTGTCCCACATTCACAGAACAATAACTCACAAACAAAGGGCCAATGTTTCCAGTTGCTAAGGCAGTTGGGGCTTAGCACCTGGAGACAGTGGCTATGTATGTGTCAGTTGTTGCTGTGTGACTTTGTGAGACTTATTTCTGAAAGAAGACTGTGTCCGGATAGCTGAAAATATTTCTAGCATGTTGAAACTCTGCTTTCACACCTTTCAAGAGACTTAGAAAAAATGGTATAAAATGTGGGAAATAACTTTTTAAGCTGTAGAGATTACATGTACTACCCCCTTGCGTTTTCATGGTTTTGTATGATATACATACATATATTTACTATATAACAAAGGTTATCTTAATTGCGTGCTATGTTTAGCAGTTGACATGACATTTACTGATAATTTAGCACAGCAAATTGCACTAAAAATAACGCAAACAAAGCAGCCGCCATGTTGATTTACATGTTTGCAAAGCTAAGGTGGCGTATTTGGCAGTTCTCTATTTATACTTGCAGGCTACAAAAAGTGCAGTTCAAGTGTACACTGCATTAAAGATCTCTCTAAACTGCATCATTTTTAGTGTAACTTTCATACAAATGTGACGTCAGCAGATGTCCACAGTACATCTAGCTATTTTAGATTTTGTAAAGAAAAGTGTGTGAAATATTGTAAAGTGCATTAAAAATGGCATTACACTACAGATCAGTCTGTTACTGCAGCCTTTATTACACACTCACTGGCTTGGTCAATTGGCAACCAAACTGTCACCTTCCAATCAACCTAGTTGTCGGGGCTCCAATGCAGATCTGTCTGTATCCACAGCCAAGATGACAGGGAGGATACGATACTACACTTCAGCTTTTTAGGCAAACATTTTATGAAACATTATTAAGCTATTTTTATTTATTATACTGATGTTTAATTTGGATGGTCTTACATGAATATGATGTGAACAAATACGTACAGTAGTTACTACTTTTTAATATAAAAATCCAAAAATGTAGGTTGTTTTATCACTGTCACTTCCTGCACTGTCCGTGTTTTCTTCTGTATGAAAGTCAATCTCATCATCAACAGACACACTTTCCATGCAGCTATTCCCATGTTGAAGTAACTAGGTTTTCAGTGTCATCATTGATACCAAGGTCTGGTCTGTAAGCTCCATTTCCTTCATCGGCTTAGTGAATCCCACTTTTTGGAAGCAGTTGGATATTTTGTGGCCTCCGTAATCTCTGTCCATGCCTTGGCAATGTAATGCAAAACATCTAAAATTGATACTTTAAAGCTGGCTGGGTACCTTCATCAGAGTTAATGCCTTCTGCACAATCACCTTCTTATAGTATATTTTGAAGGCATGGAAATACCAAAATCCAAGAGCTGTAATTTGCTTGTGCAGTTTGGCAGCAGAAAATCTAATTGCACATTACGTAACCTTATATTTTTGGGATGTGCAGAGAAATAATCCACCAACAAGAGAATATTCCTGTTGTGGGTTCCCATTCTTGCATCAGGGCAACATAATTGCTTTTCAGATATTTCTGATGTCATCCACACTTTATTGTTGGGACTGTAGATTGTTTGCAGCGTTTCTATATTTTTAAAGCATCATGGTTTTTCTATTTGCTAGTCACAAACATTTTGATTTTTTCGGAACCATCTACATTTGTGCCTAAATGACAGCCAGGTGAACTTTACTGTGTTTGCTTCCTTCACAATTTTCGCCATTGAAGGAAAATGTTTTGTTTGATAGGATGCTGAAAAAGGGACCTGTTTCCTCAATGTTGAAAATATTCTTTGTTTTATGTTTCTTCATAAGGTCCTGTAACCTACCACACTGCTCTTGACTAACAGTTTTTATACCTATACATTTAAGTTCACAACCATGTATTACTTCTTAAATCTATCAGTCCACCTCTTAGATGCAGAAAAGTCCTTGATCCCAAGCACATTGGTGATTTTTAGCATCTTTTGTGCAATATCACACCATTCACTGGAATGTTTGAAGCAGGTGCTGCCTGAAACCAGTTCTTTGTAACTTCTTCTGGTTCCACATATTTTAAACAACTGAAATATTTCTGGTTTTTGGAATTTGGCCCACTGTTGCTTGCACTTTCCAAAATAGAATCTGTTTTTCACAACGGTGCTCAGCAGAGAGACAGGTATTCCTATACTTTGTACTAATGCAATGCGTGTTCCACAATGAGCTTCAGCTCTTTTGAGAATTTTTACCTTGTCTTCCATAGAAAGGGTTTTTCTATCTCTTTAGGTAACATTTGTGTTTTTCATTTTAAAACTGTGACAGGAAAAAAAAAACAATTTGAAAGAAACAACTAACCTAACACTTCAGTCACTTAACACAAGGCTATGAACATACTACATGCTATTCACAATAAACTCTTGGTGCAGTAGTTGATGAGAGCAGCTGTGTCAATTGAGATTGCCTCACATCAGTTATAGGAACAGTTTTGTCAACACTGCCAATGTTTTCAGCCTTGGCTAGCAAATGACAGTATACAGCATACAAAATAAATAAATGAAACTACCATATATTATCAAATTACAAATACTGGAAAATGGATGTCCTTGCATATGATCATAATAACAGGCCAAAGTTAATGCTGAAACAATATGGCTACAACGACATAAGGATACCACTTATTGTGTAGCACACAGAACTAAAAAATGAAGTTGGTAGTGACATGGAACAGGTGAATGTTCCTCTGTTAGTCTCATGTTCTTCCGACTTCTATCAAAACAGCTACTTCCATCAGCCACCATGCCGAGTTGAGGTTAGCAGTGCCAGGAGACAAATCATGAATTGTTCCAACTTTTACTGATTCAGATCTGCTGAGTAGTGCACACTGGTGTCAAGAAAGTTGACCTGTAACAACTGTAAGTAATTCAAGACTGATGCAGTACGTGCACCATTTTATGTTAATTATGCCAGTTTTTCGTCCATGAACAATGATTCATAAAGTGTAAATCATGGGAAAATTATAGATGTGTTAACACTAAAATAGGTTCAAATTAAGATTGTGAACATAGTAAATTTGACGGGAGTGATAAAAAATGAAGTATATGGTGAGAAAATGTTAATTCCGGGAATGTGAAAGTGAAATTATACTGTACTCATTTTCATTGTGCCCGTCTGCAGTTCATCATCTCTTCTGTTTGATGAGAAGCAGTCTATCCTTTCCATATTGCTCTCCTCTAGCTGGTGAGTAGCAATCTATCCTTTTCCGTACTGTTATCATACCGTTCTTTTTTCAAAGTGGAAGGTAAATTCTTGTTGACAGTTTATTGCATGCTGCAATCATCTTTATGATCATTCTTTGCATTGCCTCACATAAAATCTTCTGCTGTATTCCAACAGTCAGTGTGCATTCTGAGTTAACTGCTGTACAGAAGAGTCTTACTTGCACTTTAAAAGATGATGTGCCCGTGCATTAGTAGATATCGTAGCACAGATTAACAACCATTTGTATCCCACTGTTCAAAGGTATCGCAGTATGTAAATTTTTCATTTGTATTTTAACTTCCATATTATTGTTTCAATATGAAAATTGGGAAAACTAAAATAATGAGAGAGAATTGCTGCACATCACTTACCTTCAGGAGGCAGGATTCAGTGCTCACTCTGTTGAATGTGAGTTTGGATTGGATGGTGAAGTGATATTTCTTGGGCACCTCCTCAGTGCCGGTTGACCAGCATCTCTAACCCAGCAAACAGAAGCTCCCATTCTACATAAAATATACCAACCAATTCCTGGAACGTCAAATTCATTCTCTCACCTCTTCCACATGGAACCTCCCTCCTCATTATTGATGCAATCTCACTCTATACCAATATCTCACATATGCAAGGTCTCTCAGATCCAGAACACTGTCTCCCCTAACAGCCACCTGAAAGTCTTCTTACAACTTTTGTTTCTTTTCACATTAGCCATCACATTGGTGGTTAGTACACTGGACTCGCATTCGGGACGACGACGGTTCAATCCCGCATCCGGCCATCCTGATTTAGGTTTTCCGTGATTTCCCTAAATCGCTCCAGGCAAATGCCGGGATGGTTCCTTTGAAAGGGCACGGCCGACTTTCTTCCCCGTCCTTCTATAATCCAATGAGACCGATGACCTCGTTGTTTGGTCTCTTTCCCCCAAACAATCCAATCCACATTAGCCATCGTCATTCTGACCCATAACTGCTTCATCTTTGAGGGCCAGACCTACAAAAAAATTAGTCTTCCTCACTGAAGCCCCACATCTAAACCTCTGTGCACATAAAACCAACCAGCATTTCGATACCTGGCATCCCTTCCACATCAAATGCTGCTTTCACTACACCCTATGCATCCACACCAATTCCTTCACCAAGGCTGTGAAATTCTCACGTCAAGCCTTGAAATGAGAACTCCCCTCCTTGATATCCTCCTCACAACTCTCACTGTTGCCTTCCATTGACCTGCTAATCTCCATAACATCTTAGTCAAAACATATGACATTCTCAAACAAGTACCCTTACTCCCAAGGTCCTGTTCCTGCTGTAAAATATATGCTATGTATCCTCCCACTACTACTATTAGTTCCTAGCAACTTGTATTTTTGTGTGTGCATATCAGCAGTGCTGAAAATCTGGCTCCTGAAGGTGAAGTACTACCAACTCCCAAATTAGGGTTATTTTTCTTATTAAGTCTACGCACTTTGTCTGTTTTAGAGATATACTCTCGCCACTTGTTGCAGTTACTTTTGCATATGTCAAATTTTGTAGCCTGATTGCATGATTCCTTCTAGTGAATATTGTTTCACAACAAGAATCATGCAATTAAGTGTTTATTACATTTCAGTTTATGACATTTCGAACAGTAAACAATTCCAGATGTGTCAGTGGGACAGTTACATATCCAAAGATAAAGAATCTTCATATTATTTGGTGTAACTGTAATTACTGAACATGTCCAGCTTGAACACACAGCTAAAGCAGATTTTGTGCTTCTTGAGTCAAAAGATTTTTTGTCGGGAGGTGAAAGAGAGGAGTAAAAGCTTAAAAAGATGATTCTAGGAACTGTGGTTCAAAAAGAAATACACACTTTGAAGTTTTTCCTATTCCTTGTGAAGAGTTTCTCATATGCCTGTCATTACAGAGTTTGTTTAAGTATATTACAGTCAGTCAGATAAATCCCATTCACTTCATATTTTGTACATAGTTGCCTACTGACAGATATGGAAGAACTTTCTTCATAAGTCTCATATATTGATGTATTTTTCAGGCAGAAAAGTGGCTGAAAGCTCAAGCTCAAGCATTAGGTTGGTCAAAAGCAACAAAACTGGAAGGAAGACCAACTTTACAAGGGCTTGTTGCCCTTACTGTTGATGGAAGAAATGCTGCTATGGTGGAACTTAATTGTGAGACAGATTTCGTAGCAAGAAACAAAAATTTTGTGTCTTTGGCCGAGTTAGCTGTGAGAACGTGTCTAGATTTTACAAATAAACAATCTACTATCCAACAAGTGACCAAGGTAAATTACATTAATTTTATTGACATTTGATTTTTTTGTAGGTTTATGAGAATGTGGTATTGACTTTTTAATCATGTTCCATATGGTTGTGTTTCCTTTTTCTTTATGGTTGAATATTGTTTGAGTTTCAGATCATCTTAGGTTAGCAAGATTTATTTTTATCAGTTTCTATAGGTCATTGAGGCACAGTCACAAATGTCACGCTATTTGCTCTCTCACCTTGACTTTTTGTCCGATTCCGAACTACGGTAGTACTCTCCTGCCCTCAGTACTAGACTCATTATTTGTGAGGTCTCTGGTGTAAAGAGTATTTCATTTGTATAACATTAGCACATTTAATCAACTGGTCATTCCAAGTGAAATCAACCAGTGGTCTGGTTTCTGACATCATTTTTTTGGTTTGTTTTGTACACTAATAGTAGTGGTTGTTTGCATGAAAAATCCCAACCCAAAAATGAATCTTTCATGTTTGAGTAATTAATTTTTGAAGTTTCGAAAATTGAATTATATTTGTCACATCTGGAAATCTTGATATATCCGTAAATCAAAAACTGTTTGACTTAGCAGAAAAGGTGTTACTTGACTATATTCATGAAAATACTAAATTTTCCCAAACCACTTTTCTTCTGTTTTTAAAGTTGGAAACCAGAAGTTTTTGTTTAAAAATACATATAAATTTGGCAAACACTATTTGTTAATGCATGTGTGAAATTTTGTTGTGGTATTCCAGTAGGATCACATTAAAATAAATTTTATTTTACTGGTATGCGTAGCGTACAGTGCGAAGTACGTTGAGTTTCTGAATCCGTAATATAGTAAATTGTTAAAGGAACCTTAAATGTCAAACACTAAACAATGCTGCAAAATCATTGTTAATTTTTTGCTTGTTAATGATCAATTTTTAACATTTAAATTTAAATCCGGTTTTGGCCTCCACTGTACACTGTGGACGTATTCTAATGTACACCATAATAAAAAGTGTTCAATAAAGATACAAATAGTTTACTTAATTGTACCTTTATTTTAAATACATTTGTATTAATGCGCAGTTTTTATTTAACATTAGCGTAGATATTGCTATTTAACAGTGCATTATTTGAGAAACTGGCTGCTAATTTTCAACAAGAAAAACATGATCTAGTTACACCCTTATTAACATCTATAGCAGTCTCCTCTTAAATGATGTAATCTGTATAGGATTTGTTGACCTATAACACCATTCTACAGTGTAAAATGGTGAAAGATCTTTGAAATTCTTAGTAGAATAGATCTGAGCTGTAATGAAGGTGAGTGATACATATAAAAACCAAGAAGGAAGAATAAGAATGGAAGACCAAGAACAAAGTTCTTGGATTAAAAAGGGTGTAAGGCAGGGATGAAGAGTTCCACCTCTGCCTTTCAGTCTATACTGGAAATGTATTCAACAGAGAGAATGATTCAGAACATCTAAGGCACCATCCTGAAGATTCAGAACCAAGGAAACAGAGTATATGTGTGTTGAGTCCCGGCCATGTGAGAATTATGGGCAGTGGTACAGTGGGTACAGGAACCAAAGATGTCTGTAGGTCTAGTATCATGCAGGATGATCCTATTCCATTGTCATGAATGGGAATAAAAATTATGAGTCAGCGGGAAGAAAAGTGGGTGCAAGTACTGAACAACAGCATGTCACCAATAAAGCCTAGCATGGTGCATGTCTCCCCAAACCATAGAGATGGATGGAAGTGGTCCTCACAAGATGCAGACTAGTTTGCCCCACACCTTTCCGGACAAGACGACTTATCAGTAACGAAGCAGTGCTTGAAATTTAATCCTATCTACATACTACAAGTCAACTAATGTGTTTTATTTGCTAGCAAGAGGGCAACTGTCAGTTATTCTAAAAGTTTGCTGTAAAATGTCTCCTGTAGTTGGAGATGATACATTAGGAAGCAGTTTTATACAAGAGTTGTCCACAAAGTAAGTTCTGTTTCTATTTCTATCCGCGGGTGCGCTACGATCGCAGTTCTGAGCATGTGCAGCAGTTACTCTGTCTCAAGGAGAAGACATGTACGCCATTTTCAGATCACTGCTACTGACGTGTGCTTTGTAGAGCTGCTTTATAATGTCAGCCATAATTTAAAATGCCACCGCGTGTGAAATCAGATCTGTGATTCGTTTTCTAAATGCAAAAAAAGTTAAATCAAAGGAAATTCATCGTCAAATCTGCGAGGTTTACAGACAAAATGTTATGAGTGATTCAATGATTAGAAGATGGGTCAGACTGTTCAATGAAGGGTGTGATCAAGTGCATGATGAAGAATGAAGTGGATGCCTGTCTGTGGTTAGTGATGAACTGGTTCACACAATTGAAGAGAAGATTAAGCATAACCTTAAGTTTTCACTTAGTACCCTTGATATGGAAGTTCTGAAAATCTTACGACCACTAATTCATGAAGCTGTTACTGAAAAACCGAAATTTCGAAAACTTTGCTCACATTGGGTGTCCAAAATTCTTACTGAACAACACAAAAAACAATGGATGGGCAGTGCACTTCAGTTTCTGGCACTCTACAATGAGAAGGCGGTGGTTTTCTTCCTCGGATAGTCATGGGGGGTGAAACTTGGGTATCGTACGACACCCCTGAAACAAAATGTCAATCAGTGGAATGGAGGCACACTTCATCTTTAACGAAGGTTAAGCTTAAGCAAATCCTGACACTTCGAAAAGTCATGTGCACCATTTTGTGGGACAGAAAGGCACTTTGCTGATTGATTTCTTACCATGAGGCCAATCAGTCAATGCACATGGTTACTGCAAGACCATTAATAAATTGTGCCACGCAACAAAGAACAAGCGCCGATGATTACTATCAAAAGGTGATGGTTTTTTTTTCCACGATAGTGCCTGACCTCACACTGTGAATGTGTCCAAACAACTCTTATGGGAATTTCACTGGGATCCGTTTGACCATCCTCCGTACAGCCCAGACTTCGCTCCTATCAACTTTAATCTCTTCTTACACCTAAAATCTGGCCTTGGTGGTCAACACTTCAACGATGATGTCGAGCTGAAAGAACATGTTACCACATGGTTGAATACACAGGCGGCAACCTTCTATAAAGAAGGCATACAAAAATTTGTGCCATGCTGTGACAAGTGCCTGCAAAATTTTGGAAGCTATGTAGGAAAGTAGTTTAACAGTTGTAGATTTTTGTACCATAAATATTTTTGTGTATCTGTACACGTTTGTTTTATATAACCAAATGGAACTTACTTTGTGGACACATCTCGTATATCATCCATGGCCTCTCAGACCAGAAGTTTTAAGTGAAGAAGACACCGGCCATGAAATCCTACATTCTATGATTAAACACCTCTACAGGGAGGATATATCAGTTTTGGTTCGGCGACTGGAGGGACTGCACTAGAAGAAAGTTCAACAACTGTATTCGCTCATTTTCCTGTTACGCTGCCAGTATACTACGACAATTCTTAAATTTCTGAAGGTGAGGAGAATGTTTCACTTGGTGCAAGCTAACCATATTTACAACCGCATGGAAGTAGTGACGCTACAGGAGCGGATCCACCATATGCAGTGAGAACTGGCGGGAACTAGATAGCAGTATAAGCCGTTATATCTTCATTTTTTTATACATATAATACAGTGTTGCGACTGGACTAACATTCAGGACTACGGAATTCAGTGCAGAAGTATCAACTAATCGGCAGAAGAGGAAGTTTGATGGGTTACAGAGATTCATACATAAAAAATCAGTCACTGACAATTCTCAAATGGTTATTAACTTGCCTGGAAGATAATTAACCAAAGATGAAAGTTCACTTCTATTGAAATGAGATAATTTTGCAGTGAAGTGACTAAAAGTTCACAAGGAGGACATTACAGCAAATGTAGCAGCAGGAATCCGTCTGTTGTCATCACAATCTGCTGATAAAATTAGGATGGAGATGGCCAGAATATTATGCAGAGTAAAGGTATCTCACAGTTTTGATGAAGAGTGAAGATTACCATGAGAAGGTTAGTGACCTTTCGGGTCTCACTATTTATAAAAAGCTTCAGAAGGATCCTACAACGAACCGCCAGTCAACTCTTTGGATGATATAAACCAACAGAACAGGAGCTTATCCACCCAGACTATGTAGCCTACCAAAGGTGCATAAGTCATATGTTCCCCTGAGACAGATTGTGAGTGCTGTAGGATCTCCTACCCTGTAGCCTGATATCTCTCCTCTCTGCTGCAGCCGTGTATTGCTAAAATTGACAGTTACATTAAAAGTCTGTGCATTTTGTTGAAAAACTTTAGGAGATTGACATCAGCCCAAGTGATATTCTTGTTAACTTTGATGTAGTGTCCCTGTTTACTAGGGTTCCTGTGAACAAAGCTATTTCATACATAGCAAATATTTGACATAGTGTCTTCATTTAGACGCTACGTTCTCACAACTTATTCCCAGTACAAGAACAAATACAAACAAATCTATGGGCAACTCTATTAGTCCAGCTGTTTCCAACTTATTTATGGAGTTCTTCGAACAGTGGGTACCGAGTGAGGTCATTAGCATGCTGGACTCGCCTTCGGGAGGACAGTGGTTCAATCCCGTGCCTGGCCATCCTGATTTAAGTTTCCCATGATTTCTCTAAATCGCTTCTGGCAAATGACATGATGGTTCCTTTGAAAGGGCATGGCCGACCTCCTTCCCCATCATTTCCTAATCCAATGGGACCAATGACCTCGCTGTTTGGTCGTCTTCCCCAAAACAACCAACCAACCAACAGCAGGTGCTGCACGTGATCAGTAAAAGACCAGTTAAGTGGTACCACTATGTGGACGATACTTTTGTAGTATGTATTCATGGTAAAGAAGATCTGAATGTCCTCTTGGTGCATCTCAATGGTTTTACCAGAAAGATAGGAGGAAGAGACTTAATTTTCTGGGCGTATCTGCCATTGAATTGGTGGACGGGAGTCGGGGCCATAAGATATACAGAAAGGACACACGCACTGACTGATACCTCCATAAGGAATGAAACCGTCATCCTAGATAAAAGAGATGTGTCATTAAAACCTTGGTGGCCAGAGCCAATAAAATCTGTAAGCTGGTTTATTTGCAGGATGTATGAAATCACTTACTCTTGGCCCTCAAGAAAAATGGATATGCAAGTAAGGTGATTGATCGAGCACTCCATCAAAGAAGAGAAGAAGCGGAAAGTAGTGAGCCGCAGCAGCTGCTATCTGGAAAAGTTTTCCTCCCATTGATTAATAAAACTTTGGATCGTATGTTGGTTTAAAATTATCTTTAGATCCACCAAGAAGAGTAATGAATACTTTAAGAATAGGAAAAGATGCATGGCACACCATTGCAACACCTGAGATATATAAAATACTGTGAAGTTGTGGACAACTGTATATTGGAACTACGAAAAGAAGTATCAACACCAACTTAGCCAAAGACAAAAGGACCTTCATCTGGGATATGCCGTAAAATCGGCCATAGCGGAACATGTTTTTTGAGATAGGAACCATGAAATAAAATTCAGGGATACGAGTACTTTAGCAAGGACATTGCATTACCATATATGCATGTATACAGAAGCAATAGAGATTCATAAACACCATAATAATTTTAATCAAAAAGAAGATTTGAAGTTAAATAAAATATGAATGTAGAAAGTGGTTGTTATTTGTCCATTCCAAACACACATCTTTTGTTATTTTCTATTATCAGATTATGTTACTCTGTTTAATTGTTCTTCATCATTCACATCACTGTTCTTCCACCAGTGTTAGTTTCTCATGATGGAAGGGGATGCTGTTGAGGGATTTCAACTTCTGATGGCATTCGAACAAGCACTATTGGTGTTGTTGGGGCTTGATAGGTTTGGCTATCCCCACAGGTCTGGCCTTCCTTCTTCTCTTAATTATTGACCTGCCAGACATTCCCTAAGAAGCTGCTAATGTGTCAAAATGCATGGAATGGCCCAAAAGCAGTATCATTACAAGCAAAAATAGGAGACACATGCAGATAGTTTTCTTAAATTCATTGTTTACTTTCTGTTTCTTGAATTTTGGGTTTTGTAACTGTAACTGAGTATGCCAGAAATAATATTTATTACAGTCAGTACTGTTACTATCTTAAATTTGACTGTCTTCAATAAGTTCAGTAGCTTTCAGCAGACACTACCATTTCATGGTAACTGTACAGAGACCATAGTCCAGGCAATGAAGGACAGTTGGAGGAAAAATTGTATAGTCACAAATTTTTGTACATTAGTAGGAGTGAGTGTCATTTAACAACATATCACATCAGTAGTGTATGAGTTTGGAGGGGGGAGGGGGAGTGTTTAAAGATAACTTATTTAAGTTTTTCTTTAATAACTTGAAAATCGAGTCTTCTAACAAAACTTTTTCCCTGTACAAAATTAAACTACATAAAATTTCCTACAAAAATGTCCTCTTCATTTTTTTCTCTAGGGCTAATAATTTCTACGTTGCACATGACATATATATTACAGATTATTAGAAATAGTTTTTTAATGGCATAAAACTAATTTTAATGAACTTTGTTAAAACAAATATTAGGAGTTTGTACCAAATCTAAGTGCAATAGAGCCTTATTAATGGATAAATGTTCTGGGGTGTAATAGAGTGGAGAGGTCAGGGGTAGAGGGTAGATACAAAGTCACAAATTGTGTTAACACTACATAGAGCACTAACACAAGAAACACACATGGACAGAATATACATAAATCTGTTCGCTGTTGTACACTGTATGAGAATTTGTGCTGACAAAGTGCAATTTCTTGCAATTGGGCTCTGGCACTGGTCAGATGACAACATCCCAAAGTTTCAAAAATATCTTCTTGCGATGGTTTCCAAGGTACTGGATGAAGACTTGGTTTGTTACCCATGCATTTGTTCTTACAGCGTTGGAACATACAATTAACAAGTTGGATACATCTTCAAGGGTGAATCAACTTCAAGTTTAAACTAATTGAGTCATTTTACATTGAACCTCCAATACTTTTTTTGATTACTGAGAAGTCCTTGGTAAATAACTTCTCCAGAAAAGGCTCCGTGGTGCAACACACGGTGTTGTAGACTCCAAGGAAACATTTTATAATGACAGAAGCATGCTTTAAGGAGACTTCACGTGGCTGCACAGTGCCCCAGGAGTACCTCACACATGACAGTTACCACCAAATGGAAACAGCATTTTACTTATATCTTCAAATACCAGTTATATTTTGGTCGAACACAGTTGGAAATATCCGCACTTGCTCAGTCATATAAGACATTGAGGGTACAAATAATATTCAAATGCTTGCGATTGTAGCATTCTTCTTGTGAAGGCAGCTTCCCTCACCATGAGTGCTGCACACTTTTCAGTTGCAGACTGACTATACCTCCCCAGCATTTCCTATTCAGTTTGCTTATGTGATTAGACAAAATAACTTGATTAAGCTTGTGTTTATATAGTGGAGTTATTTTATATAAAGAAGTGCAGATCAGCTTGATAAAAGCTGCAACACATTGATTATGAATCAGATGGTCAGATGGGGTATTTGTCAAATTCATGGCATCATCAGAACTGTAGAGATAACAAAAATTCCAGTGAGAGCAAGTATGAGTTACAAAGATTCTGTGAATTATATAAATGATATCATTCTTCCCAATCAATGAAATTGCCCATCCAAAAACTTCAGAGACTGATTTTATTTCTGGCATATAAGTGACATAAATGCAGTAACTACCGTGGCAGGTATAACAACAAAACTAAACAATGAATCAAACAGTGGAAAACCCAGGATTGAATGTAACAATATTATGAAAAGGAAAGTTGTCATTCAACATGTAGCAGAGATGCTGAGTTGCAGATTGGCACAACAAAAAGAGTGTAACAAATGAAGCTTTTGGCCATTAAGGCCTTCGTCAATAACAGATGACGACACACACACACACACACACAGTAGTCGTATGTGCATGTGCTTTTGGCCATTAAGCCTTCGTCAATAATAGACAACACATACAGCAGTCGTGTGTGTGTGTGTGTGTGTGTGTGTGTGTGTGTGTGTGTGTGTGTGTGTGTGTGTGTGTGTGCGTGCGTGCGTGCGTGCGTGCGCACGCGCGCATGCCTGTCATCTATTGTTGACAAAGGGATTAATGGCTGAAAGCTTTATTTGTGACAGTCTTTCTGTTGTGCCAGCATCTCCGCTATATGGTGAACAGTAAACAATGAACATACATTCAAGTAGTCATTTGCGAGCAGGTAGTGTTAAGTAGTTAAGTTGTGGCCATAGTGTGTCAGTGTTGTTATGTCACACATCATAATGGAGCGGCATGACTAAATAGAGTGTAGAAAACATTGTAAACCAAGTGTTGAAGACATTCTCCAAAATATCTTGAAGAGAGAAGTATGTACAAAGTTTGTCCCACACACCTTGACTCTAAAAATGAAGACATGCAGATACGTGACTGGATTTGATTGAAATGCAAAACATGGAAAATTCAGGGATTACAAGACTTGTTTGTCAATATGATGTTTACAGGACAAGAGACATAAATTTAGCAGTGTGGATAATGTTGTCAACAATCCTTTAAATGTATACACATTTCAAAAAGTCCTCATGTGCAAATAAGATTGATACACAACAGTCTGAGACATTTCTTCTGTTTTATACTGATTTCCAATTGCGTTTCTCATAAAGTAGTCACAATAGGAACTTTGCTTCTAGTACCTAATACCTAAAATATGAGGGATGATTACGTGTGATCAGTACCTTAATTTTCCTAAGGAAGAATGAAGGTTAAAAATCGAAGTTTTTATCCCTAAATGTATTATATTCAAAAAACATTGCTGTAGAGTGTTTTAATGGGGAGGATTGTTGGGCTAAAAGATGAGCTCTCCATGGACTGAAAGAGTTTGTCAATAAGTGATGGACATACTGAATTAGAATTACTGAAATAAGGACCAGGAACAAGAACAACACACATACTGTGTCATCATTTTAGAAGCTTTGGTAGCTTCTCCCTGTAGGTTATTGTCTTCACCATTTGATTAATGTATTGGTATGTTCAGGATGTATATGCCCGGAACAGTCAGAAAATCTGGGAAAAACCCGGAAATTTTCATTGTTTTAGTTTTGAGTAAAATTTTTGTAATTTTGACTGATAAGAACTGATTCTCTAACAAAGAATTTTACTTTGCCCTGATACTACATAATAATATTGCAGCAATAAAACATATAAGAGAAAAGCACCAAATAAAACTCCAAAGGAAGTGCACCATTTACAACAACAAAACACAGTGCACGCACACAAACTTCCACTGACAGCAAAATGTTTCAGAGGCTTCAGGATGAAGACTATGCAATACTTCGTAACAACAAACTATATGAGCATGACATGGCATCACAGTTCTTTACATTAGATTTGTTTGAGCAGTTGCTAGTGAGCTCATGCACATGTGCAGAGCTGAAGTCACATATGAGCAGCACCTTCTCCATATGTGAAGTATGGCTGTTAGAAGTGTAAGCAGTAGTGCGAGCAGCCAGGTGCTACCCCAAAAAATTTTTCTGGCGTGCCCAAGCTGCCAGACTCACACATGCACACAGCAGTCAGAGTTGTGAGGATTCTCCATATGACTCATGTGTACATTTCGTGATTTTGCTGTTCTCTCTCCGTTCACAGCTCTCATATCAAATGAAAACAAACTGGATTTCTGTGGGTGGGAGCTATCAAATGAATTAAAATACATTCACATAATCATGGAAGAATAAAATCTGTTCTTAGTTTCAGTTTTCTGGTTGTATTTTATTTCCACATTATTGGCAGTCAAACATTAATCGCTTTGCAGAATGATGAAGTTATTTTGTTGGTGTGCTAAAGAAATTTGACTTTTATTCATCTTTTCTGCACAGTTAGTCATTTTATTTGAAACAAAATGTTTCATTTCACACTGTTAACTAGTTTCAACTGTTCGCTGAATTTCATCTTCTGGCACATAACGACATTATTCCATAATAAAGAACCAAACATGAGATAATACAATAATTCTACTCCAAGAAATCGGCTTCCTGTAAACTGCACTGCAAAGCTTTAGCAAAATTTTACATATCTGCCTTCCATGAAACACAATGTTTTTCGATCACAAGACATGTTTAAACACTCGTCTGGTACCACCTCTAGCCTTACATTATTTCTTAATCTGCATTGTTTGCAGCTCAAATTTACAGAACACCATTCTTCAGTAAATTATAGACATGTTTTATCATTGTGGGAAGTTACAAGGCTTTTATTTACTCATGGAAAAGAACATAAACTGCCAAATATAGTTTCTTGGCTTCACAAGTAACCTTGCTAACTAGGTCCCGAGTTCGAGTCTCGGTCCGGCACACAGTTTTAATCTGCCAGGAAGTTTCAACCTTGTTAACTGTTATACAGTTTGAAAAGGTCATGAAAAGCTTACTGTATTCAGTTCTGTTGTATACTAACAACTGTTCTTCCTTATTTTTGCAAGAAATTCATACTAGCGTTTTACAGTGCTGTGTGGAAGTAAACTTGACTGGAAACGCTACATAACAGGGAAAAAAAAAAAAAAAAAAAAAAAAAAAAAAAAAAAAAAAAAAAAAAAAAAAAAAAAAAAAATATCTATTTTAGTCTCCACATAGCGAAATATTAGAGTACTTTGAGATGTAGAGTCTAGCTTTGAAGTGCATATTGTGCCAAGGACTGCTTTCTAATTTTGCATTCCTTATTGGTGTGGGATATAAAAAAACAAATACAGTAAGTACAATAACTCTGTATGTCCACTCCGAACAACATGCTGCACTGCGGCATATGGTCACATGATGCCCCACTACACATGAAATTCCAAATAGAAATGTGATGAAAGGTGTATGAGCAGAGCAGGCACCAAGTACGGGCTTCCTATGTCATTGTAGCTGCACATGCACAGTAACGCCTGTCTTCTGGCGCTTTGTGGTGACTGCTTGAACGAACTTATTTCTAATAGACCATGGTAAAATATTGCAAATGGTGTTTGGAGAATCATTACTTTCAAAGTTAATTTCCTTTTATGCAAGATGATTTATGTTACATCTGAGAATGTGCAGTCACTTTCTTAAGTCACAGAGTGTTTGATTCTCATTCAAAACTTAACACTTAGAGGACCAGCCACTTAGAAAAAATTCAGGCCCAGAAGACCATACATGTATGTCATTGAGTAGAATTTTACTGACACGTTTGTGTTTGGATATATCTTAAACAGTAGCACACGCAAAAAGAGACCAATGTTATATGTGACAGCTTAGCTTTTCTTGTAGCTGTATTATAAGTATATTAATTAGAACTATGAATGTTTACTATTTGGCTGGCTGGGGTGGCCGAGCGGTTTTAGGCGCTACAGTCTGGAACTGCGCGACTGCTATGGTCGCAGGTTCGAATCCTGCCTCAGGCATGGGTGTGTGTGATGTCCTTAGGTTAGTTAGGTTTAAGTAGTTCTAAGTTCTAGGGGACTGATGACCTCAGAAGTCAAGTCCCATAGTGATCAGAGCCATTTTTTGTTTCCTATTTGTGTGTTCTTGCTACTTAACAGTGATTTTGCTATTGGCTGACTGCATCACCCTGCTGCAAACTAGTTAAATAACCCTTGCATTTACACTGATTGACCAGAAAATTATGACCACTGATCTGCTATTGATATAT
Source organism: Schistocerca cancellata (assembly GCF_023864275.1). Classification (NCBI taxonomy): domain Eukaryota; kingdom Metazoa; phylum Arthropoda; class Insecta; order Orthoptera; family Acrididae; genus Schistocerca; species Schistocerca cancellata. The sequence goes on from NC_064631.1 coordinate 361,860,405, forward strand.
ACTTGTTCAGGCTATAGCAGCGTCACCTGGTGAGGAATGACTGCTAGCCAGACATGCGCACGGTGCTTGTAGTAGTATCAGTGACAGTGCTGTTCGTGTGTAGAATGGGGAAGGCACGTGATCTATCTTGAATTTGACGGAGGGGAGGTTGTGATGGCCCGGAGTATCAGCAGGAGCAATTCGGAAATTGCCTGACTTGTCGGGTGTTCGAGGAGTGCTGTGGTGCATGTCTTCAACATGCGGCAAAACCAAGGTGAAACCTTGTCCAGACGTCATGGGGTTGGGTGGCCACCTCTCATTACAGATGTCGGACTGGTAAACAGGACAGGCAGCTAAGTGTGGTGAAACTAACATTGGACTTTAAAGTTGGGCAGAGCACAAGTATGTCTGAACACACAGTGCAGCGAACGCTCCTAATGATGGACCTCCACAGCCGATGACCCATGCATGTGTGTATGTTAACACCACTACATCAACAGCTATGACGGAAAAAAGCATGTGACCATCGGAACTGGACATTGGCACAGTGGCAGAGTGTTGCATGATCGGATGAATTCCAATACCTTCATCATCATGCCAGTGGTAGGGTACGAATCCATCTTCGTGCAGGGAAACAGTTCCTTGACACCTGTACTGCAAGATGGAGACAAGCTGGCAGCAGCTTCATTATACTCAGGGGAACTTTCACATGGGCATCCATGGGTGCAGTTGATCTTGTGCAAGACACCATGATGGCCAAGGAATATCATACATGGGTTGCAGTCCACATGTACCCCTTCACGACGATTATGTTTGCTGATGGCAGTAGCATTTTTCAACAAGACAGTGCATACAGTGGGAAGTTCCAATTGATCTGCTGGTCCCCAAATCGTCAGATCTGAGCCTGATTGAACACATCTGGGATGTGATTGAATATGACGTCAGAGCTTATCTCTCCCCCTCCCCGGAATATATGTGAATTTGGTGACTTGTTGAGTGCAGATGTGATGCCAGCTCTTTCCAGTAACCTCTCAAGGCCTCATTTCTTCCATGCCATGATGCGTTACTGCTGTTGTCTGTGCCAAAGATGAACATACCTGCCATTAGGTAGGTGGTCATAATGTTCTGGCTGATCAGTGTATCTCTTAAAAGGTTTAATCGAAGTTAATCTCAGATATAGAGTATAGATTTAAGTGTCAGGAAGTCATTTCTGAAAGTATTTGTATAGAGTGTAGCCATGTATGGAAGTGAAACATGGACGGTAAATAGTTTGGACAAGAAGAGAATAGAAGCTTTTGAAATGTGGTGCTACAGAAGAATGCTGAAGATTAGATGGGTAGATCATGTAACTAATGAGGAAGTATTGAATAGGATTGGGGAGAAGAGAAGTTTGTGGCACAACTTGACCAGAAGAAGGGATCGGTTGGTAGGACATGTTCTGAGGCATCAAGGGATCACCATTTTAGTATTGGAGGGCAGCGTGGAGGGTAAAAATCGTAGGGGGAGACCAAGAGATGAATACACTAAGCAGATTCAGAAGGATGTAGGTTGCAGTAGGTACTGGGAGATGAAGAAGCTTGTACAGGATAGAGTAGCATGGAGAGCTGCATCAAACCAGTCTCAGGACTGAAGACCACAACAACAACAACAACAATCTCAGATACCAAATGCAAATTGTTAATATGCCTGTAAAAGGAGAGCACAAACCCACTATACTTTTGGATGGGATCTTTCTGTACTAGGCAACATGTACTCAGATCTGTAGAGTACTTACTAACAAACATTATGCCATACCAGTCACCTGATCTGGTAAACAGTGTTAGTTGTTGACAAAAATCCCACTCTGTGGAACACTGTGTGTACCCTGTGACACAATCCAATAGCAATATTCTGCTGTCTGTAGGGTGCATGTAAAATATTTAGTGTTGAGTTTCATGTATAGTATGTTTCATGTACAATAACAAATGTTTTGCAATTGTTGTGTACATTGTGGGTGTCATAAGGTAATCACAAGTGTTATGGTGATTAGTAATACTGACAATATTCTGACTTCATAAATATCTGAGAGAGAGTCAAAATATAATTTAATAAATTATGTACTTGTGGGGAGCATACCACAGCATTTTCATTTGCAAGATGAGGTAACAAGTGGATTATGTAGTTCTGGTGGAATATGTAGTGTGGAACAGAGGCAGTGAGCACACAGACAGTGCCACAGAGTGTTCTCTCTCTCTCTCTCTCTCTCTCTCTCTCTCTCTCTCTCTCTCTCTCTCTCTCTCTCTCTCTCTGTTGAATACTTCATGCAACTTCACTTTTATTTGCATAACACCCAAGTCTTTTACTTGGCTTGCCAAGACTGTCAGGGGGAGACTGTTTTGAGAATTTGCTTTTCCCAAGTTCTGATATAATGATACAAGAAGGCTTTGGACACACCAGAGTAATGTTTAAACAAGCACCTGTCAATGCAGTATTTTGTGGTAAGATATCATTTTTTATGTTGTAGTACTTCAATTTGCACAGTGTGTTACAATAATATCACAGTTGAGAAGAATGCTTCTGACAAACACTGATATCCTTGTTGATAGATGTTAGGAACTGATTTGCTATTGTGGGAACAGGTAAAGTAAACTCTGCTTAACTGATTTGCTATTGAAGTAAACTCTGCTTCAGTTGTGGGATGCTTTCAACAGTGAACTTGCATTGTATGCTTCGTACTTAGCGTCTGGTGAGGGTTATATTAGAATCAGTTAAAGGCTGTGTTTTAGGACTCCACTTATTGAAATGGCAACAACTTGTCAGATATCACAGGTACTGACTCCAAGTAGACATGGAGAGCATCCCATTTAATTTTAAGACACATAACAAATGTAATTATAAAATGTATTCCAGTCAATTGTGTACTGTGATACAGCAACCTGTATTGTAATCAATGTTAATAAACAGTCCTAGGTTGCACATTGCTCTTTGTTGGTTTAAAAATGATGCATTCACCCAGGTAGACCATCATTAAGTTATCTGAAAGTACAGTGAAAATGGACATAATAAATAACTGAGCATGGTCCTACCTTGTGCTACTATACTCAAACGTGGAAACCAAAAATGTAAGTATATAAGATGCAAAGGATAGGAAAACAAGTATAAAAATTTCATAATTACTGCCAAAAAGCATTCATCAAATATGCATAAAATACCCAGTAAAAGTATGTGAAGAACACCATAGATGATTATCTGGAAACCACCAAGAATAAACCTACAAAGAATATGTAACAAATGTTACTGTCAGTTTACTTCGTGCAATGTGGATTAACATTTTTACTAGCATAGAATAAGACCATGCTCATAAACTGTAAATATGACCTCGGTACAAAGTGCCACAGCGCTCGGCTTTTTTGTTTAGGGCGGGTTTACAGTTTATATGTGTGGTCCTACTTTATATTGCTACAATTGATGACCCACATCAAAGCAAGGTAAACCAATGGTGACACTTGGTGGTTTCCATAACACCATGTATTTGACAAATGCTTTTTTGGCAATAAGTACAAAATATTTTATACATGCTTTCCTATCCTTTATGTCTTATATATTTATGTTTTTGGTTTTCACTTTTGAGTATAGTAGTTCATGATAGGATAATGTCCAATTATTTATTACTTCCACTTTTCATTGTTCTTCCAGTTGACTTGATGATGCTCTAGCCAGGCGAAATGCATTGTTTCTGAACCAATAAAGAGCACTGTGCAACCTATGACTGGCTTTTAATATTAAATGTAATTATGGTAAGAGGTATCATATGCCATGATATAAAATGTCAATTGGTGTTAATTAGCTTAAAGAGGAGTAGGGAAGTGATGGGAGTAATGTCAGTAAGAAATTTAATGGAGTGAGTGAGTGGTGGGAACTAGTAGATCTGCCATTCAGTTAGCCAGTGTTACCAAAGTGTATAAAGGTAAGATTTCTTTATAGAGTCTTTCCATTTTGGCCATACCACTTTGACATGTATTGGACAAGCCATCTATGGAAGAGGTAAACCTGTATATGAAGCTGTAACAGAATGTAATAACTGTTCTGCCTGTTGTGATAACTGTTCACATAACAATTCAGTGTGGAGTGCAACTGTCCGGTATATGTAAAGTGGCAGAACAGATGGGAAATCAAAGTAGTGAAATGAGTACCATACACGCAGGTGAAGAAACTTTCTAAGGCACAGCAGCCACAAACTTTCTCGTAACTGTTCACCTCAGTTGTCAAGAAACTGCCTTTAAAACTGGTTAAGATTCCCTTTACAACTATTCTTCAAGAGACTCAGTGCAGACCCTACAAAGTCCTCTAAAAAGAGGACACACTCGATGGTGAGAGAGTTGAAGTATTCATTAATGCCAAATATCATACATCATCAGTCAACCTTGCTACAGTTTTCCAAGCAAGACGATACTGCATCACTCTTAGATGTGAATTTCTTGACCTCAGTTATGTGCAGAATTGTAGGGCCACCCATCTTCAGATCATGGGTGCACTATCCAAAAGAAGTGGTAGCGCAGTAAATGTAGCATGACATGTTTTTGTAAAAAAGGTTTAGAAGTCCTGCATAGGTCAACGTGGAATTGCCATCCTAATTGGCGAAAGATCATCCACTTTACTCAGAAGATAATTTACATCCTTTCAGATCAGAAAGAAAGGAAAAAAGAGTATATTAATTATGTATGTGCAAATTGCAGGTGTATCCATGACAAATTTCTAGAATTACTCTCACTTATTAAAGGTAATGTGCATATGGTGGGGAGCTGGTTGTGAAACCAGAAGTCGTCGACAGCAGCAAAGTTGTGAATTCAAATTGGACTGCAGCTATATCGCAAGGATAGGCCAAACACTAATTGTGGCAAGGTATTTATTACCATAAAGAATTTAACAATACCTAGTGAAGAAAAAAACTTGCCTCAGAAGCATAAGTGGCGAAACACTTCAGGAAAAAAATATTGTGTGTGAGTTTTCTGATCATGCTACAGTAATAGGGGAAAACTTCAATCTGCCAGCTATACAATGGGAGAGTCAGGCAATTAAAACTGATGGCAGAGACAATGGTCTGAAATTGTTCTGTTTGTTTTGTCTGAAAATTACTTCTAGCCAATAGATAGATAAATAACCAACTAACGAGGGCAAAATCTTAGATCTACTAGTAACTAATAGATCCAAATTTTTCAAATCAGTCATTGTGTAAGGCTGAATCAGTGTTTATAAAGCTACTATTGGACAAATTACCGCATGCATTACAAGGAATGTTAAAGGTAGGAAAAAATTTTTGCTTAACAAAAGTGACAGGCAGCAAATTGCACTGAGCAGTCAACATCAAATATGCATCTCCAGGGATGAAGAAATGAAGCACAAATGGATAAAATTCACAAGAATTGTATACTCAGCAGAAAAGAAAAGAAAAAGTATAAAAATAAGTCATTTGGCAATACAGGAGAAAAACTGGGCTAGGGCAAAACATCAGAGAGAGGAATTGGATCATTGATTCAAGAAATGAGAGATCTATGTCGTTCACTCTGTATTCACCTATGCCCCTTATGTTAAGGGGGTATGTAACAGAAAATGTAAACATTTATTTAAAAAATCATTACAGTCATATTTATTAATGTACAAATCTAAAATTTTGCATGTGTAAAGCAAAAGAGTTGTGTTTTAATGGAAAAATATAATAAAACATGCAGGATTAATATTTTGCCAGAAATTTGAATTTTTAATTTTTATTGTCTTTTTTATTAAAAACCATAACTCAAATTTTAATCATGCAATTAATGTGAAAATTTTATTGTAGTGTCCTGAGAATGTTAGAAGACCACTGAGCTATAGATATTAATTTATGGTACAAACTGTATCATTAACAGAGTGTTGCACGTACAAAATTAACTTCCTTTCTACAAACAATCATCAAAAAATCAGAATGTAATTGCAGGATCTTGTACTTTTTAGTTCCAGGGAGACAGCAACACACTGCAAATAGTTCCTGAAAATTTCATAGCATTGGTGCATATACTTTTTGAGAAAAGGCTACTAATAACATAAAAAATGTAAAAGAGAGAAAATGAAGTTCAAAGATTTTCTTCTCATTCTTCTACATGTAATAAGCTTACCTCAATTTTAAAATCCTCCATACTGATACTCATCCTCCAGGTTGCTCTTCTCTCCTCTTCGAATCTGCCTGGCATGTATTTGTGGTAAGACACTGATCTGTTAGCTTTCTTAACTCTGCTCTTTGCGATGGTGTAAAATGCTTTCATTGTAAACACACCAGGATCTATATCAACTCTCTTCAGCACTTCAATTCTGCCATTATTTCCATTTTTGTAACATAAAACTGCATCATAGACACCTATTTTGAGTACTTCAAGTCCACATAATGTCCTTTTTGAGCATCTAATCCAAATTAAATTATTGAGGCTTTCATTTGCATTTTGTGTCTTCCTCAATAAATCAGAGTTTGCAAGAAACCTGAATGTGGGCTTAACTGCATTCATAATAGGTTCTGGTAATGAGTGTTTATGTGAATACATCTCCTTTCTGTTGTTGAACTTACACCAATTGTCTTTCGGACACAGACTGTCCGTTGGTGTATGGTCAATGGATAGTTTGTGGAAAAAAACTGCCCACACAGCACGCCTCATTGAGTCAAAATTGTGTGTGTTATTCCTGATAGCTCTCCCGTAAAATAACTGAAGAAAATCAGTTTCTTTCTGAGTAAGCCTGCCTTTTCCAGTGATGAAGCCTAACAGCAAGCCTCTTTTGGATGTGGCCAACACATTCTAACTGGTCCTGCAGATCTGCAGCAGCCTCCATGCCCCTACTTGATCCACTACAATTTTAGAGCATGCTACTGCATGCTTTTCTTGCCACAGTTTCTCACTGTCTTCATTGTTGGACATTTTCCTTGTTGCACACTGGTGGCACTATTTAGACATAATTTCTACATCTAAAACTTTACCAGAGTCAATACCAATAACAGATGCAACTCCATACAGATATGTGTGACCCCTCTCCATCCAGATCCCATCTACAGACACACACAGGTCAGCAACATTTGTAGGAGATTCACTGTCATGAATATCTACCCCAGGATCGATTTCTTTTTGGTTTATTTCCACCAATGCTTTCTTCATAGAAACTTTGTCAGTATCGCATACATCATCAGAAAGTCTTTATTTTTTTCAAACCTTGCACAAGGTGGAGGCATGTTCAGAAAACCACATAATAAATTACCCCCTTCCCTGCCCTGTCCAAGGCATTCCTGATCCATATGCTAACCTAAAATTGCATTCATAGGTACTAGTGTCGATTTTTTTGGTGGAGGAAAACGAAAATTCATAGCCACACAAATTACAAATTAATTTAAAATCACAAGCTATTCCCACTCTTCTTTCTTTAACAACAATCAGGCATTCCATATTTTTACAGGTAATACATGAACATGAAAACTTTATAGCCTGGCAGAGAAGCTCTAAATCAATAAGTCTGAATCCAATGGAATCCATCTCAACATCATTCACACACTTGTACAATTCTCCTGTCCCAAGTTTCGATGCTGAAGCTAAGAGTTTATGTTCTTCATTTCGAGCTGCTTCCTCATTTTTCCTGGTAAACCGATTTCCATGAAACCTCTGTTTCCTAAACACAGGTTTTCCACCACCCATTATGCATAAATCTTGACTTCCATGTAAAGGTCTGTGAATTCAACCCTCAAACTACTAATATGTGTTAATAATGTCAAAACGTAAATAAACCACATGCAGGAAAGTTTTCAGGCAAAAATATAGATGTCAGCCAGAGATATAGATGTCAGCCAAGCTGCTATCACGATAAAATTCACACACAACATAGATTAAACTGTGTAGATCAAGAAAATAATGCTTTTGAAAAATCGATTATTTGGACTAAAATCCATTGCAATCTCCCCTTAAGGATTGCTTGCTGAATTGGCTGGCGGAGGGTGCTCTTGATCTTCTGGTGCCTGCAACATAGATTTTGGACCCGAATGAATGTTCAGATCAAAGTGACAGCACATGGATACCAACATGTAAGAGGCTCAGAGGGTGTAAAACTTTCAAGAATTTGCTTTCAAGGGCTCACTATCTACTATTCTATTGGGAGATAACAAAAAATGAGACCAATTTTACTTACAATTTTTTTTGTTCTAAAACCTTGCAGCTTGAAAAGATAACTTCGCGTATTTTTTTAAAGCCACAAATTTACTTTCTAGCATCAGGACTTGTGTTGCAGGTGGCTATTCTTATGTCTGTTTCTCGTGGTGTAATGATTAGAAGTGTGGGTTTGTAACTTGAAGGTGCAGTATTCAAATCTAAACACTTCCATTTATTTTTATAATTTCAGTGGAGAAATTCACTAGAAAGAAAAGGATGGCAAAAATTTCATACATTGTTGTCCTGCATTATGAAACTGAGTGAGAGTAACCAAGTAACTGGTCTTCCTGCATATTGGCTATGCTGTAATTCAAATATTTTTCCTCAAGTAGCTAAATTTGCAAAAGATGAGGCATCTTATGTAGCACAACATTACTGGTTCATATAATCACCAGAACTGTAATATATGAAGTCCGTTACAATCTTCTTGAAGTAAATTATGGCCACAAGTCAAAGATTTACAGAATAGTTTGAACTCAGATGTTCACATCTTTAGTAATGAAGTACGTGCAGTTAATGGGATTTTAGTTCATTGCAGTTCATTAAATGCTAACCAAACATCATGGTAAAAGGATAAAAACAGAAAATATGGTGATTCGCTATATCTTCCTGTTACTAGTCTTAACTAAGCACAATGTTGCATTACAATGCACTATTTTACATCTATAAATGTCGTTCATCACATGTGCCCAACTATTTTCCATTCCCATAACTAAAATGCTTGCGCAGAATCCAGTGCAATGTTGACATCATAAGATGCAGTTCCACAAACCCCTGTGGCCAAAAATACTCCAATTTGTTCTCGGGGTTTATAATATTATGAAGATTCTTGTCATGTATGGTTTATGTCTTGTACATGAATTCTGGGGCACTATATATCACGTGGCTGCACCTGTGATTATTTACAAACATATTAACAATAGACTAACAGGCCATGAAAGGAAAAATGAGAAGGGGAAGATGAGGGGTAAGACTGCAAGAGGAGTTGTAATGATGTGCTGAATCATTATGGCAACAACAACACAGGACACAGAGCATTGGAAGATATTGGCAGAGGCCTTTGAACAATAACGGAACACTGATTGTTAGTAATAAACATAACAAATAAACAGACAAATAAATACTCCAATGGATGCCATTATTCATGCCCTGGCTTCAGCACAAATTGTTGACCTCTTGCTAACTGTAATATTCTTGTGGATGGATAATTGTAACTGAGGTGATGTCAAAGGGGCTTAAAATAGCATATTGGTCTGATGTTTTATCTCTCATCGTGTTGATGATGTTGAAGGTGTATAAAGTTGAAGGTGTAAGTAGTTTCTGTTGGTCACACACCGAAGCTGAAGCTCCACAGGATTCAGCAAACACCTACGTATGCAGATAAAATGACTTTCGAACCACATGTCAAGTATCTTGCACATTTTGAGTTTCTAGATATCCTGCATCTACATGGCAGTGATTAAATGGCAGTAACATTTATTGTCAAAGGGCTATACAAGTACACCTTGAGTAGGGCTATGGGAATGGAAGGTACCTGCGTATTGGGAACTCTGGATTAACTGTCACCCTGTGCTGTGGTCAGAACTGTGGAATGTCAAGGGTCTATGCCTAGACTTAAACTGGGCCCAATAATGCATAGTATTCAGGACAAACCAACAGCAGCCTGACAGAAACTGCATATATATCTGTTGTAACTGTTTCCACTACACATGATTCTCATTCCTTTTGTTTAAGAATATAACATTGTACACAGATTTTACAATAGTTGATGTACTCGAAATTGGCACTTGACAATTAGACCAAACAGCCATTCTCTCTTATTTGTCATCCTTATTACTCATCCATTCTCTCTTATTTGTCATCCTTATTACTCAGCCATTCTCTCTTATTTGTCATCCTTATTACTCACACAGTATGCAAAAGACAACCAAGTATTGTACGAAAATCAATGTGCCTTCGGTCAAATTTGAACCAGCGACCTCCATCTTAGTTCCATCTGCAACAGGTCAGCCAGACAGACTTTTTAGTTACATGTAAGTGTTTCAAAGAAACTGGCCTCAGACGCTTGCCTGCTGTAGCCACTAACTACTGGCATTTAGCAGCTTTGCAGTGCAGCTATCAATTATTTGTTCAAATTCAAGTAAGTTTCTTAAAAACTAATTCACAAATATTTATTCAGGGACATACATAGGCGGACACAAACTTAAAACAGAATCGACCATTGGCAGGATTCACAGCCACGAGCTCCAGAGTCACATAGGTTTACGGGCAGACTTAAAGTACAGTTTTGAATGTCTTCTTTCAGTCTGTCACCAATTCTGCTCCTTTTGACAGAAATATGTTTACCTTCTCCTCGGACATCAGTATAGTAGCCACTGGGGACATTCTGTTCAAAGCAGATTCATTGTGCTGAATGAAGAAGGCAGGTTTTCAATAGGAGTTAATGTCAAGAGGTATGGCATGTCACCTATTACTGCAGAGAGATAGTGGAGGAATTACATTGAAATAAGCAATGCCAACAGAGTTCATGTCTCGAGCAGGAAAAGGCAGGGCATGCAACAGAAGGCCTGTGCTCTTCCTAAACATGGAGCAGTTGTGGTGAGACCAACTTCTTAAGTTCCAGTGCCAGAGTTCGCCAAAGGCTGAAGGAAGCTTGACTGGCTGTGAAACAGGAACTCAGCAAGGAAAATGTTTATACCAGCAGGTATTTGTGGAGCTCTATTTCAATACAGTATGGTAAAAACATAATCCTCACTGATGAGAGGATGGAAACCATGAGCAGTGACAGTCCAGAAGTGGTTTGTAAGCTGTGAGGGACAAGACATTGTAATGAATACACAGTGATGACGAGAAGTGGATGGCTATTGGTTCTCTGCTGAGTTTGAATTTCTGTGAGCAGAGGTGGAGTACTTCACATATTTCAGGGAATTATTGATAGCAGACAGTAACCTCACATAGTGAAGAACATGATGCTGAATTCAGTGTGAATCCTATACAGTAAAGGAGAGTTCATGTAGCAGAAAGGTCATTCTCCTGTATGCAAGTCCTCATTCATTCAGCAGAAGCTATCCAACATGCGCTTCAGTGTCATGGACTGGTTGAAATAATGGGGGATTCTTGACAAGATATTAAGAGCACTTGTTGTTCTGCTCATTTTTCTGTCAGTGGAAGATCATTTGGCGATGGAAAAGTATTGAACCTAAGATGATAAAAAAAAAAGATTTGGTTCTCCTTTAATTATCTTTTCAGTTAAAATAAGTTTCTTATAAATATATTTTTGATAATACATTTGTTTCATTTGCACTCTGCTACATACTTTTAAAAAAGTAATAAATTAAGAGCAATTTTTTAAGTCTATTTTTTGTTATTACAAATCATGTCTCTTCACCTCTGTTGCTACCCCTCACATTCTCTAAAAAATATTTATTTGCCTTTCATATCCCCTTCCATCTCTCCTTATTGCTCTCTAACACTCATCTCTCTGGCCTTTTACTCCATCTAGCCAAAAATAATAAACAAATCAAACCTGCTTTGTTGAAATTACATTTTTTTTCTTTTAATGTCTCCGTCTTCCTCTCACCTTTCCCCCTCCATCATTCCTCCCAGATCTTATGAAACATTTTCCTTTTAAATCCCCTCTTTCCTAACCCATTATTCTTTCTGAAAATGTTTTTGCATTACTCCTTTTCCCTAAGGTAAAAGAAACCTACTTTTCTGCAAGGTCTGCTGTTCATGCTTTACAACCTTTTTATTTTGCATTTCTATGCCTCCAGCTTAGTTAAATGCAGATGTGTGACACATTATGGGGGTAGCTCCCAGTAATAATGGCTGGTCGGCACCTTTTGTAGTTCAGAATAGATAAGTAGAAAGTGGAGATGTAGAAGAAGCTGGCATTGGTAATGAAAGGCAGCACATTGTGAAAATAACTAGTGATTGGAGGCTTCTTAAAAGGAAAATGAACTTTATTTTTTCTGTGAGAATTAATGTGCTTGATTTCCTGCAACTGTTGGATCTTTATTGCTTTGAATATCAGTCTTGATAATTTTTCTTTGCTCAGGTTTGTGATGACATTATAGTGTTCTAGTCGGGAGTTAAGTGGAGATTTGGTGATGTGTGCTTCAGTGGTAGGAATTTGGAAGTTAGTAATATGCTTACAGGTTGCTACAGAGTTGATAGCAGTATACAGGGTGTTACAGAAAGGTACGGCCAAACTTTCAGGAAACATTCCTCACACACAAAGAAAGAAAAGATGTTATGTGGACATGTGTCCGGAAACGCTTACTTTCCATGTTAGAGCTTATTTTATTACTTCTCTTCAAATCACATTAGTCATGGAATGGAAACACACAGCAACACAACGTACCAGCGTGACTTCAAACACTTTGTTACAGGAAATGTTCAAAATGTCCTCCGTTAGCAAGGATACATGCATCCACCCTCCGTCGCATGGAATCCCTGATGCGCTGATGCAGCCCCTGGAGAATGGCGTATCGTATCACAGCCGTCCACAATACGAGCACGAAGAGTCTCTACATTTGGTACCGGGGTTGCGTAGACGAGAGCTTTCAAATGCCCCCATAAATGAAAGTCAACAGGGTTGAGATCAGGAGAGCGTGGAGGCCATGGAATTGGTCCGCCTCTACCAATCCATAGGTCACCGAATCTGTTGTTGAGAAGCCTACGAACACTTCAACTGAAATGTGCAGGAGCTCCATCGTGCATGAACCACATGTTGTGTCGTACTTGTAAAGGCACATGTTCTAGTAACACAGGTAGAGTATCCCGTATGAAATCATGATAACGTGCTCCATTGAGCGTAGGTGGAAGAACATACTGATGAAACTAAAATGAGCTCTGACATGGAAATTAAGTGTTTCCGGACACGTCCACATAACATCTTTTCTTTATTTGTGTGTGAGGAATGTTTCCTGAAAGTTTGGCCATACCTTTTTGTAACACCCTGTATAGGTGGTAACATTTTTAGCCTTGTCTTGCAATCATCTTGTGACTATTGTCTATATTATTTCAATAATACTCAAGTGTTAGGAGCTGATCCGGGCCAACTGATAAATTCGTGCCACAATGACATAACTGCCTCGTGTAGTGTTATTGCACTTCTCGTCACACCAGGACTGCATTGACGCTTGTCACTGTGACCACAAAAAATGCCTGAATGTTTAATCTGTTCCACTTTCATGTTATCTATAGTGATTGGTTTAGCATTTTTCAACATCTTAATGACTTTGTCAAGTTCTTTCACAGCAGTTGCAACTGTGGAGTTGCCAGCCTCGAAATGTCATTCCTTATTTGATATTTATGCGACCCACAGTTTTTCAGTTAAGCTAGGACTGATGAGCAATAGTTTGAGGAGCCAGGTTGATGTTCCTGGGACATATCTCGCAGCATTATTCATCCATTACAATAGCTTCAAAGAATTTTAACTGATTTAAGACATGCCAGATGCCTTATGGGTTGAAATCAGACAATTTAGTTATCTACTGTTAAGCATCTTAGCTGGAGCTTTCCATCAAAAGGTTTAGCTGAAACATTCCATCCACAAGCTGCAGTGATTATCTGAAACTGTAGTTTTTCACTTCCATAACAAGGTCTCAGTCTGTTGCAAACAAAATGAAGTTGCCCCCCTATTTAACAAAATTATTAGTGTCATTCTATATGTAATCAAAGTATGTATTCACCAGATTTTTAGATTTCGTGGGCTGAAGCAGTAAAAAATGTTATTAATAAGTGTTTAATTCAGGAATTTCATAAGTTTTCGTTTTCAGATCTAGAAGGTACTAGAACAAGGTTAAGGCAAGGCTCATGATGCAGAGGTTTTCTTCAGATTTCCTTGCCCATTTTCATTCAGACAGTTTAACACCTTTCCTGCCCAAACTATGAAAAACTGCATCAAAGGATTTAACATTTGGGTAGAATATTACCAGTGCAATTAAAGCATGATAGTTCATATACAAAGTCCGCCAGACATATATACACACTTTAAGGAACGAAAAATTTTACTTATGTGTTTATTTTACATTTTATTATTGAACACACATGTTGTACAACCTTTAGTTTAAATGTTCAAACTGTGCATCATTGGTGGCTATACACATAACAAAATGATGAGCGGTCGTCGCCACAATGTCAGTCAATGTTACAATGGATATCTCTGCACATGTCACTGTAACCTCCTGGCGAAGTTCCTCCAGTGTGCATGGTTTATGTCGACAGACGTTATCTTTCACGGTTCCCTACAAGTAGATCTGGTGACCATGGAGGAACTCAATGGGCCCTCTTGTCCAATCCAATGCTCTGGAAAATTGTCATCCAGGAAAATGCGTGCTGATAGTTGGTAGTGTGGTGACGCCCTGTCCTATTGATAGAAGACCTCTTCATCAGCTCCATGAAGTGCACGTATGCCTGGCAAAATTGATGTGGCTAACATTTCCAGGTACACTTCTCCAGTGACAGTAGCATCAAAGGAAAAGGGTCCTACTTAGCCTCTAAACGATAGTCCACACCACCCATGAGCCCCTGGTAGAGCGACCGCTTTATCCACATAAACATGCGGATTTTCCAGTGCCCAGTACACACTGTTATGCTGATTCATGGTTCCAATAAGTTTAAATTGTGCCTCGTCACTCCACACTACCTATGTCACAAATTATTCGTCATCAGTTACCATTTGGTAATACCATTTGCAAAATTGCATTTGGCAATCAGGAGCATCATAATTAATTGTATGTAGTAATCATGGAATGTAAACTTTCCACTTTGCAGCTTTCAGAATTCTTTGTACACTTGTACTGCTAACCCCCACTTCACGTGCATGTGACATAGCAGACTTCAGTGGAGAATTAACAAATGTTTCCAACACGAGAGTCAACGAAGCAGTAATTGTAGCTACATGCTGTCTTCCTGATCTTCCTTTATGAAGATCACAAATCATTCCATGCAGTTCATGTTTAATTTTTAGGCGGGTTGGTGGTTCTGTTTCAAACTCCTGCCTCCACTGATGTTGCACTTCAATGGCATTATCAAAATTGAAAAGCCACTTCACAATACATTTTCAGTGTTCGAATGGCAAGCGTGTTCCTGCCACCTTGTTTTCTCAATATTGAGATGAATGTACTAACGTCTGTTGAGCCAAAGACTGTACAACACACTCGTAACTCAAACTGAACGACTATATTGATATCTTGATAGAGACTGACAAAGAATGTATACATGTTTCTGGTGGACTATGTTTCAATTTATGAACAAAACACAAGTGGAATGTCTGAATCCCATCAGGAGATATTCACCATATCTGGTCAGGCTCTTTACTTACTGCATCGGTAATACAGTATCAACTTACATGAACTAAAACAACATGAAACCACATTGTAAACATCAAAGTACTCAGAATAATGTCCTTTCATGTCTTGAGGGCCTATAAACTCTTGTGATGAAATGAACAGTTCAGTGATATGACAGGCTGTCATTGTTTTCTGTCCTCTACTGGACCATCACAGTGTTTCCTGTGCAACAGCAGAAGTACACAGGTGTCCTGACAGGATACCAGTACATGAATCAACTCCATGCTGTATTGTGGCTCTATAAAGTGGATGTGTCTTGTAAGTCCTGTCAGGCAGGAGATGGTTAAAGAAGAGGGAAAACACAGATGCAGCGTAGTAGTCTGCCAGTGAGCTAATACAGCCAGTGAGCTAATACAGCCATCACTTCAGATGACGATCACATTATCTCTGTGTTAACGAGCCGCTGCTCTGTCATTGCTACAATGATCGATAATATAGATAATTTGAATCTGTGACTTAAAATATGAGATTAGTTGTATTTTATCCACTGAATGAACTTCCTGGACTCAATTCCATAACTTGGATAACCCACTATCACGTGTTATGTGAAAATCACTCAAATTATTTAAAGGGAATGACAAGGAAATATCAAGTGAATTTAGCAGCTTAACTCTATACCATTCCAGGAAGTAAACTGACTATCACGGTGTTGTGAATCACCTTATGCAATGTTGATTGTTATACTAGCAACAGAAATAATATGTTTGCACAGCTGATGGTTTCGATGAGCAGGCTTGGAAGTTAAGAGGGTAGCTTGCATCTCTAAGATTTTCCCCCCGAGTTGACCTAGGAGCAAAATGTCAAAAGTATAAGCCAGTGACTTTTATTTTCATTTCTGTAATTAGACTTAGGAAGTAGTGTGTACTAACAACACTCAGATGCACCAACTGCAAGCTGAAATCATAAATCAATGACTGTCACAATTATTATTGTATTTCTCTCTTAAGGATACTGCAAACTGAAACACTCATTCACCAGATGTGATACACTTTTTCGGAGTGTCCATGGTGCCTGCAGTGTAAGACAAGTGTTAAATGTAGATCAAACATGGTCATTGGACACTTCTATAGAGCCCATACCTCAGGAGCAGTAGTGGTGGATCAGTTGAGGAGAACACTGTTATTGGCACTTCAACCAAAACCAGATGAATGGAAATGAGAAGACGACAACAACAGAGCACTGACTGCTAAATGCCAACATCCACAGGGAAATTCCATAAGCTACAAGTAATATAAAGCCACACATTATTGAAATGAACTATGCAAAGAAACAATATGCCATTACCAAAAAAGTGCACTGCAAAGGCATAAAGAAATGAAAGCAGGGAATGTAAAATGGAATGCAATAAACAGGAAGCCTTTGATGTGTCATTCTAAAGTAAAACTGTCATTTAGTCTATAATAATCAGAAGAACGAAAAAGTAACATCCATCCATAATGAGTGCTAAAATAATTATTGCTGACACACTGAAGAGCCAAAGAAACTGTATACCTGCCTAATATTGTGTAGGGCCCCTGCAGCACGCAGAAGTACTGCGACACGACGTGGCATGGACTCAAGTAGTGCTGGAGGGGACTGACACCATGAATCCTGCAGGGGTGTCCATAAAACTGTAAGTGTTTGAGGAGCCACTCTGTAGCAATTCTGGATGTGTGAGGTGTTGCATTGTCCTGCTGGAATTGCCCAAGTCCATTGGAATGCACAATGGACATGAATGGATGCAGGTGATCAGACAGGATGCTTACGTACGTGTCACCTTTCAGAGTCGTATCTAGACATATCAGGGGTCCCACATTACTCCAACTGCACACGCCCCACACCATTATGGAGCTTCTACCAGCTTGAACAGTCCCCTGCTGACATGCTGGGTCCATGGATTCATGAGGTTATCTCCATGTCCGTACATGCCCATCCGCTCAATACAATTTGCAATGAGAATCGTCCGACCGACAACATGCTTCCAGTTATCAACAGTCCAATATCGGTGTTGACGGGCCCAGGAGAGGTGTAAAGCTTTTTGTTATGCAGTCATCAAGGGTACACAAGTGCTCAAACCTGCAGAAATTTGTGGAAGTGTTGCACTTCTGCCACGTTGAATGATTCTCTTCAGTCATCATTGTTTCCATCTCATAACCTGCCACTGAAGCAGCTATAACTAATCTAACAACTGCACCAGATACTTGTTGTCTCATATAGGTGTTGCTGACCGCAGTGCCATGTTCTGTCTGTTTACATATCTCTGTATTTGAATACACACTATACCAGTTTCTTTGTTCATAAAACTGAAAATCTTCTGATGGATAAGTTGGCTAACCAGTTTTCAGAGAGAAAAAACTGGGACACTTGTGTTTATATTTTATCCCTAACTTCATTACTACAGTTACACTTACCTTTCTTCCCAGTTATTGTGATATTTTGAAATCGACAATGAATCTGTGACGATGCATCAGCTGAAAAACCCATAGCAAGTATTTGCCTTCATTTTGAGAATTGGAAAGGAAAACATAGGTACATTACATGTAAATAAAATTCTTTTCTTTAGAAATAAAAAAGCTGATACATACTTTTTACTGTAATATCTGGATATATTTTTTTGCAATGTTTACTAGATACTTGGGTACAATTTCAGGGTTGCCACAGGTTCCAGAAATCAGGGAATTTCGAACATGCCAGGGAGTCAGGGGGGGGGGGGGATTTAAAAAAAAACGTGGGAAAATCTCATTTTTGTCTCTTGCTTGTTTACTGAGGAGCCATACATTGTTGCTGGCTGGGTGTAGATGCGTATGTGCACTGCTTCCCTACTCCCTCATTCCTAATGCTTCTCCCCTTCGTACCCTACTCCCTCATTCCTAATGCTTCTCCCCTTCGTACCACTCCCACTCAGCTTGTGGTCACAGCTGCCACCACTCCTTGCCACTAGCCTAGCAGCTGCCGACGAGGGGCAGGTAGGCATGAGGAGTGGTTTGTTTGGATTTTTTTCTCAGAGACTGTAGACACAGCAGCCGGCAGTGGCGGTCATGTGTGCATGAGTTGTGCCTGTGTCTGAGTGCTCTCGTTTTCTGACAAAAGCTATGGCTGAAAATTTAGTTGTGAGAGTGCAGTGAAGGTATTTTAAATCCATCTTGTGACTCCAGGAAATGCGTAGTTTTGTTATCAAATGTGTTTCTTTTTATTGAAATAAAACACTACCAGTGGTCTTAATGAAACACCTATACGATTTGGCTTGCTTTCTCCATCTAGAAACAGTTCATTACAAAAGATGTTGATGTTACTTGTTACAATTTTTGTTCACATCAGGAAATGCCATCTGCTTGCAAGTTTTTTTTAGATGTTTCCTTGTTTGCGCTATTATTTCTTGTACCATAGCTGCAAAGACAGATTGTCAGCTTACATCTTAACTTACCCTTGAGATCTCAAAATTCCCCAGGGAAAAATGCTAAAACTTGTCTGGAAACCAGGGAATTTCACATGGGGAAAATTGTGGCAACCTTTAATTTGTTAATCCTAAAAACTATGTAATATTACAAATCAGTAATCAGATACAAATTATACATTTCATATTAAAATTTAAGATTTCAGACTGTTAGGGAGCAGCGTGCCTACGTGACGAACAATATTCAATAACCACTGCTAAAACATGCCACATCACTCACATTCTTCACAAAATTAACTTTCATATGGCTGCACTTCCGTTACAAGAAATGGTTTAAGTTAAGTGATGCATACCTCCTTTGGTTTGATTATGTTTTTACTTGTCTTGAAGGCTGTAAAGTGGAAGGTCGGCAAGCCGGGCAGGGGTAGGTAATACCTGCTTCTCTTTTCAACATATGTCTTTTTATTTAGGCAGAAGATGAGTTAAGCCAAATGCATTAGGCCTATATGCTGTGAAAATATGTATGTCTATAAGGTTCTGAGGAAACTTGTTTTTCACAAATATTTAATTAAATGAAAATTTTATTGCAAGCATTTTGTTTCTCAATTTAAAACTCTGATAGTTGTGTGTCCCAAATGATTTACTCGGGACACCAGGATGTTTATGTTAAAACTGGGACTCCCAGCAAAACGAGGATGTCTGGTCAATCTATTAATAAGCTGTTCAATTTGCAGTAGGCTTATAGTAGAGAGAGATGGAAATAGCAACAAGAGATCACCTAGTTGAGTGTGGGGCACATTTTCAAAGCAGTGCCTCACAAGCCAGCCCCCTAGATGGTTTCATATTAACGACTTCTCTAGGCCACCACAATATTTGTATAAGAATCATCAAGGAGTTTGCGTAGAGGCTCCTATGTTATGTGGAAAATTGTGAAATTGTAGCACTCATTGTTTGATCTCAACCCTTGAAGCATTCAACATGTCCCAAAGCAGTCGTAATGACAGTAGACTACTGTATATGTTTGATATAGCCTTCAAAACAGCTCATGAGCATAGTTACTTGTCTGCAGATATTATTGCTCATTAGCTCCTTATTAAGTGAAAGAAATTGGGTAGGCAAGTACTGCAAAACCAGAATGACCAATAGACTTGAAAACAAGCAATCTCCCAGGTGACATCACTACGGACAACCTTGAAAAATTAAAATATGAAGCAGAACACACACTGCCTACATTGTGATTTTCATGAAAGTTTTGACAGTGGGTTATTAAATTTATGGTTTTGAATCCAGAAATGTCGTTCCACAGAGAAAACGTAATTAACCTAGTCTGTTACATCATAAATTACCTATATTAGCCATCACTGTGGCAATGACAGAGCATTGTACAAAGCCTTGGCTCCTACCCGCAAAGGTAATGTGAGCATTGTATAAAGTGATGGCTGTTTTAGATGTGGGTTCAAAGCTGACTGGGGGATTACTATATTGCGTCTGTATTTTTGCTCCTCTTGAAATTGCCAGGCTAAAAATGGGCACGGAAATCCTGAGGCAACCTCTGCATCATAAGTGCTCTCATTGCCTTGACATAGTACCTTTTAGATCTGAAGGTGAAAAACGTATAAAACTCCTAATTACTGTATACACTTGTTAATATCAGCATTTTTCTGCTTCAGCCAATAAAATTTAAATATTTTTGAGAATATGTAATTTAACTAAATATTGCTTGCGTTGAACAATTTGTTAAATAGGTAGCCAACATAATTTTGTCTTTTGCAGGCTAAGCCTTTTTTTATGGGAGCAATAAACAATAATCTCAGACTATCATCCCAACTTGAACCCCCAGCATGTGGATGGAACATAAATTATGTTCCTGGACATAATCTAATATTGGGTTATATGAATATCAGTCTATGCTTCAGCCATACTTTCTGGTGGATAGATGTAGCTGAAATGAAGTCATTTTATTTCAACGCATGTAGTTTTCTCCCTATCGTAAAACAGTCAAAACTCTTGAAGGCTATTGTAAAGGTAGAATAATGCCTTTGAGATAGGCCCTGGGAGCATCAACTTGCCTCCTCAAACTATTTGCTCAGCTCTAGCTTAACTGAAAAACTGAGAGTTGCATAAATATCACATCAGGAATCACAAATAGATATTGAGACTAGCAACCCCGTAGTTGGAATAGCCATTGAAGATTGTGACAAAGTCATAAGATGTCAGAAATGCTAAAGCAGTGGTTTTAAATGGTATGAAAAGAGTAACACATTAAACAATTTACTTTTTGTACCCTTATTTATTCCTAAGTGATGAACAAACACCTAATACAAGTTACAGACGTTTCCTTACTTTCGCAGCTCATGGTCGTGGTGACGAGCGTCAGTGCAGTCCCAGAGCAATCAGGTGTGCAGTTACCTACACGAGCCAATTATGCCATTATGGGAAAAATTTATTAGTGGACTCGGATAACCCCCAACGAAATTACTGAAACAGTTTACACAAGAGTCACCACGCTTGACTTATCAACAAGACAAGGCTAAAAACCACTTATTTACTATTATCAGCTCTGTAGCAAGCTGATTACATTACCTTAACTTCCA
Source organism: Schistocerca cancellata (assembly GCF_023864275.1). NCBI lineage: Eukaryota > Metazoa > Arthropoda > Insecta > Orthoptera > Acrididae > Schistocerca > Schistocerca cancellata. Next base: position 361,881,901 of record NC_064631.1, read on the forward strand.
AATTCTTACCATTGAACCAGAAACATACATTGCTACTGGTCTGCACTTAACTGCCAACTAGAACCCTGCAATGTTTTTCGAAATTTGAGCAAAGAAAAATTCACAAGATCAATGTTGAAAGCAAGAGAGATATAATAGCATAGGAAATCAAGCTCATCAGTTCCCACAGAAACAATATAGTTCATTTCCCTTTTAAGATGCCTCTGACTGCTAACTGTGTGTGGCTTTCAATTAGTGCCACCAGCGTCTACATCTCCACTTTCCACGTTTCTTATTTCAACTACAAACCTGCCAACCAGCCATCACTTCTGGAAGCCCTCACTGTAATGTGTCGCGGCCCTGCACTTAATCACAACATTCCTTCAAATGTCAGCTACTGTTATTGAACCTCCCTCTCCAGGCACAAGGACATAACTTAAGAGTTCTTCCAGTCATTCCATACTTGAAACTTATCTTGTTCAATCTCCATAAATCCCAAAATAGCCGGGAATGGATAAGCTACTGAAATTAGTCACTGTGTCCACTGGCTCTTTGGATGCTGACACCCATGACAGAGATTGAATAAGCACTCCCTGCACACACACACACACACACACACACACACACACACACACACACACACACACACACACACAGAGAGAGAGAGAGAGAGAGAGGGGGGGGGGGGAGGGGGGGGGCATGGCCTGAGCTGAGGGCAGGAGCGCAGCATAAAAGATTGAAAAGCAAATTTCTATTAGGTATATCATACTGTAGTTCCTTTTATCTTAGGTGAGAGAAAAGGGATAAGGCAGGAGTATTTTCAAAACAAAAATGTATAGTGAAATGGAGGATTTAAAAGAAAATGTGAGGAATGATAAAAGAGGAAGGTAAAAAAAAGAGTAGGTAGAAGGAGATTTGAAAAGAAAGAGCATAATTTCAATAAAAACTTCTAATTTTCGGTAAGATGTAGTGAAAGGCAAGTGAGATGAGAGACCGAGAGGGAGGAGGGGGATGAAAGGTAAATAAATTTTCTGGGAGGTTGCAGGCATTAGGAAGAGAGAGATGATTTTTTTTTTTAAAGTCTTAAAAAACTCTCTTAATTTATTATTTTTTAAGTATGTAGGGAAACGGCAAATTAAAGAGAAATGTATATTTAAAAATTATTTAATAGACAATTATTTTAATTGGCAAGGCAGTTAAAGGAGAACGATCTCATATTCTATCATATCGGATTTGATACTTTCCCCTCGCTTAGTGATCTTCCATTGGCTCTCACTGACATAAAACTGAGCAAAACAACAAGAAAACAAAATGTTTTCAGTGCTCTGATATCAAGTCCAAAATCCCCAATTATTTCTAATTTTAGTCCTGCATTTTGACATTGAATCTAAGAGACGTTGAACATAATTGCTAGAAGAGGCAACCTTCTTCATAGCATCAAGAATGCAGTCTCTAAGGGTTTCAGCTGTAACCAGTTGATGTCATGGCCAGTTATTCAGTTATCTGACAGTGTTTCTGCTACCTCAGTCCACATTCTCCATTTGATTCTGTCAGCAGCCCTTGGTAACCAGTCCATGACATTGATGTCCACGTTGGACAGCTGCTGCTGAATAAATGTGGATTTACCCACAGGAGAATGATCTTCATGTTATGTGAACTCTCCTTCACTGTACAGCACTTGAACTTAAGGCAGCATCACATTCTTCAGTAGGTGGGCATACTGCCTACTATCAAGAGTTCCCTCAATTCTGTGAAGTACCATTGCTCCTCTCACAGAAATCCAGACCCCAGCAGGAAACCAATAACAATCCCCTTCATGTCATTCCTACATGTGTCTTACCCTTCCCAGTCGGAAACTACTCTTTGATTGTCTTTCCTTGCAGTAACTCTGCTCTGGCAGTGCCTCTTAAAACCTGCCTTCTTCAGTCAGGGCAGCAACTCTGTCTTTGACAGAATTCCCCCCCCCCCCCCCCCCCCCCCTCCCAAGTGAGCCATTGCAGTTGACTATCCATGATGTGATATTTGCAAAACTGAATAAGTCTCTCTGGCCGATCTCCTTTTGCAGGCGGTAAGACAGAAGTCACCAGTTCAAATTTGATCCAAGGCGCGGTGATTCTCATACAACATTTTTTTTTTTTTTTTTTTTTTTTTTTTTTTTTTTTTGTCCTTTTACATACGTAGTGAATGATATTGATGACTATAAAATATAGTAAATGGCTGTTTGGACTAATTGTCGAATGCTAGTTTTGAAAATATGAATCATTGTACAATTGTGTCCCAACATTGTATTCTTCAACAAAAGGAAAAAGAATAATGTAGTGAAGACAGTTAGAGCAGAAATGAGTGTATATCATTCTGTTGTTGGTTGGCCCTGAATAGCATGTATTTATTACGGCCCGAGCTCGATTCCAGGATCAGACCCTTGACAGGTTCCACACATCACACAGGTTGACATCTAATCCACAATTTCCTGTATACAGGAAATTTCCATTCCCATAGTCACCCTTAAGATGTATTTATATAGCCTTTGACAATTAATGTTACTGCCACTTAATCACTGTCTTGTAGGTGCAGGATACCTAAAAACTGCAAGATATGTGATACGCCGTGGATAGCACATCACTTCATTTGCATACTGCAAGTGCTTGCTGAATCCCGTGCAGCTGCAGCTAGGCTTACTTTGGAGGGCAGGCTGTGTGCTTGATTAAAGTTGCTTTAAATACCTACATCTACATCTACATCCATACTCCGCAAGCCACCTGACGGTGTGTGGCTGGCGGAGGCTACCTTGAGTACCTCTATCGGTTCTCCCTTCTATTCCGGTCTCATATTGTTCGTTGAAAGAAGGATTGTCGGTATGCTTCTGTGTGGGCTCTAATCTCTCTGATTTTATCCTCATGGTCTCTTCGCAAGATATACATAGGAGGGAGCAATATACTGCTTGACTCTTCGGTGAAGGTATGTTCTCGAAACTTCAACAAAAGCCCGTACCGAGCTACTGAGCGTCTCTCCTGCAGAGTCTTCCACTGGAGTTTATCCATCATCTCCGTAACGCTTTCGCGATTAGTAAATGATCCTGTAATGAAGCGCGCTGCTCTCCGTTGGATCTTCTCTATCTCTTCTATCAATCCTATCTGGTACGGATCCCACACTGGTGAGCAATATTAAAGCAGTGGGCGAACAAGTGTACTGTAACCTACTTCCTTTGTTTTCGGATTGCATTTCCTTAGGATTCTTCCAATGAATCTCAGTCTGGCATCTGCTTTACCGACGATCAACTTTATATGATCATTCCATTTTAAATCACTCCTAATGCGTACTCCCAGATAATTTATGGAATTAACTGCTTCCAGTTGCTGACCTGCTGTTTTGTAGCTAAATGAGAAGGGATCTATCTTTCTATGTATTCGCAGCACATTACACTTGTCTACATTGAGATTCAATTGCCATTCCCTGCACCATGCGTCAATTCGCTGCAGATCCTCCTGCATTTCAGAACAATTTTCCATTGTTACAACCTCTCGATATACCACAGCATCATCCGCAAAAAGCCTCAGTGAACTTCCAATGTCATCCACAAGGTCATTTATGTATATTGTGAATAGCAACGGTCCTACGACACTCCCCTGCGGCACACCTGAAATCACTCTTACTTCGGAAGACTTCTCTCCATTGAGAATGACATGCTGTGTTCTGTTATCTAGGAACTATTTAATCCAATCACACAATTGGTCTGATAGTCCGTATGCTCTTACTTTGTTCATTAAACGACTGTGGGGAACTGTATCGAACGCCTTGCGGAAGTCAAGAAACACGGCATCTACCTGGGAACCCGTGTCTATGGCCCTCTGAGTCTCGGGGACGAATAGCGCGAGCTGGGTTTCACACGACCGTCTTTTTTGAAACCCATGCTGATTCCTACAGAGTAGATTTCTAGTCTCCAGAAAAGTCATTATACTCGAACATAATACGTGTTCCAAAATTCTACAACTGATCGACGTTAGAGATATAGGTCTATAGTTCTGCACATCTGTTCGGCGTCCCTTCTTGAAGACGGGGATGACCTGTGCCCTTTTCCAATCCTTTGGAACGCTACGCTCTTCTAGAGACCTACGGTACACCGTTGCAAGAAGGGGGGCAAGTTCCTTCGCATACTCTGTGTAAAATCGAACTAGTATCCCATCAGGTCCAGCGGCCTTTCCTCTTTTGAGCGATTTTAATTGTTTCTCTATCCCTATGTCATCTATTTCAATATCTACCATTTTGTCATCTGTGTGACAATCTAGAGAAGGAACTACAGTGCAGTCTTCCTCTGTGAAACAGCTTTGGAAAAAGACATTTAGTATTTCGGCCTTTAGTCTGTCATCCTCTGTTTCAGTACCATTTTGGTCACAGAGTGTCTGGACATTTTGTTTTGATCCACCTACCGCTTTGACATAAGACCAAAATTTTTTAGGATTTTCTGCCAAGTCAGTACATAGAACTTTACTTTTGAATTCATTGAACACCTCTCGCATAGCCCTCCTCACACTACATTTCGCTTCGCATAATTTTTGTTTGTCTGCAAGTCTTTGGCTATGTTTATGTTTGCTGTGAAGTTCCCTTTGCTTCCGCAGCAGTTTTCTAACTTGGTAGTTGTACCACGGTGGCTCTTTTCCATCTCTTACAATATTGCTTGGCACATACTCATCTAACGCATATTGTATGATGGTTTTGAACTTTGTCCACTGATCCTAAACACTATCTGTACTTGAGACAAATCTTTTGTGTTGAGCCATCAGGTACTCTGAAATCTGCTTTTTGTCACTTATGCTAAACAGAAAAATCTTCCTACCTTTCTTAATATCTCTATTTATGGCTGAAATCATCAATGCAGTAACCGCTTTATGATCACTGATTCCCTATTCTGCGTTAACTGTTTCAAATAGTTCGGGTCTGTTTGTCACCAGGAGGTCTAATATGTTATCGCAACGAGTCGGTTCTCTGCTTAACTGCTCAAGATAGTTTTCAGATAAAGCACTTAAAAAATTTTCACTGGATTCTTTGTCCCTGCCACCTGTTATGAATGTTTGATTCTCCCAGTCTATATCCGGCAAATTAAAATCTCCACCCAGAACTATAACATGGTGGGGAAATCTACTCGAAATATTTTCCAAATTATCAGCATCATGAGCATATTATAGTTAACCTGAGGGCAATAGTCCAGGTTGAACCAGACACGGTTAATGATATCCATTGGTGTATTTATTTGGATGTCTGTTTATTTGTTGTATTTATTACAAGCAATTAGTGATCTGCTACAGTCCAGAAGCCTCTTCTAATTTCTTTCAATGCTTCAAGCCTGTGTTATTGTTGCCATAACGGTTCACCACATAATACGTCTCATCTTGCCATCTCCACCCTCATCTTCACCTTCTTGTTTTTCCTTTTAGGGTCTTATAGGCTGATGTTAATTTGTTTGTGAATAATTGCAGGTGCATCAGCACAACATAAACATCCTGAGACACAAACCGTGTGTGGCAAAAACTTTAACAGTATTGTAAAACCTATGAAGAAATTGGAGTCTTTTTTGCCATAGAAGGCTTTGTGGAACTGCACCTCACAGTGTGGGTGGGTATTCCCAGCGGGGTCAGGGATCTTCACCTGCCTCGAGATGACTGGGTGTTTGTGTTGTCCTCATCATTTCATCATCATTCATGAAAGTGGCGAGTTTGGAGTAAGCAAAGGTTGGGAATTTGTATGGGTGCTGATAACCGCGCAGTTGAGCGCCCCACAAACCAAAACATCATCATCACCTTACAGTGGCAACATTGCACTGGGTTCTGCAGAAGCATTTTAGTTATTGGAATGGAAAATAGTTGGGCACATGTGACGAATAACATTTATAGATGTAAAATAGTACATTGTAATGCAACATTTTGCTTAATTAGACTAGTGACAGGAAGTTACAGCGAATCACCATTTTTCCTGCTTTTATCCTTTTACCATGATGTTTGGTTAGTATTTAACAGACTACAGTGAACTAAAATCCCATTAATTGTGCTTACTTCATAACTCCAGATGTAAACGTCTGAGTTCAAACTCCTGTATAAATCTTTGATTTGTGGCCATAATTTACTTCAAGAAAGACGTAACAGACTTCATATATTACAGTTAATATATTCTGGTGAGTAAGTGATCCTGTTATGTTTTGTTGCATAAGACACCATATCTTTTGCAAATTTAGGTACTTGAGGAAAACTATTTGAATTACAGCATAGCCGAAATGCAGGGAGGCCAGTTTTACTTTGTTACTCTCACTCAGTAATTTGGGTAAACAATGTATGAAATTTTGCCATCCTTTTCTTTCTAGTGAATTTGCTCATTGAAACTGTAAAAAATAAATGGAAGCATTTACATTTGAACTCTGCACCTTCAGGTTAGCAGCCCCCGTTTCCAACCATTACACCATGAGAAACTGATCTTAAGAATAATCCCCTTCACCACAAGTCCATACACTAATGGAAAATAATTAAAAGGAGGGGGGGGGGGGAGAGTTGTTATTTCAAGCAGCAAGATTTTAGAACAAAAGAAAGAAGCAGGTAAAATTGATCTTTTATTTTCATTATTTCTGAATAATGAAGCTTGAATGGTAGATAGTGAGTCCTTGTAAATTTTATACCCTCTGTGCCTCATATATGTTGGTATCCAGGTGCTGTCACTGGGATTTGAAAATTAAATCGGGTCCAAAATCTGTGTTGCAGCCAACAGAAGATCTGGAACACCCTCTGCCAGCCAGTGAAGTAAGCCATCCTTAGTGCAAGAGGTGTAGGTGAATAAACAGAGTGCATCAAGTATCTTGCATTTCTTGAATCAGTGATCCACTTCCTCAGTCTGATGTCATGCCATGGTCTGTTTTTTTCTGCTACTGTTACCAAATGGTCCAATTTTCAGCCTCTTTTTTTCTGCTGTTAAGCGTACAATATGCTGTAGACCAAAATGTGCTAAGCAAGGCTATGAGGGATGGAAAAGACCCACAATTATTGTCAAATTATAAATTTAGAAAACAAACTTCATCACGGAATCAAGTGAAGTCAAAGTCTAGTTGACTAACACATGCTGCATGAAGTCAAAATGATCATAAGGAGAGCAATGTGAGACATGCACAGAGAATTAGATACTAAAATTTTTCTCAGTAATGTGACTAAGAATCCCAAGAACTTTTGGCCCTATGTAAAGTCAGTAAGCAGATTGAAATTATGTAATAGAACTTGGATTGCTGCTATAGTATTTTAATGTCTTTATTGTGATGGATCTATTTCGGCTAGATTGCCAACTTCAGACCATCTGTGAAAGCTATGAATTATTTTTTTTATTTTATCACGGCGCTGGTTAATCACATTTTCAGTTACACAAATTTGTTACTTATGTCCATATATCATTAGAGGTCACTGTCACTCTATTACAACATAATGTAAATTGAAGACTGCTATGCTATAAGCTTGTTTGTGGTTTGATACTGTTTTTGTTCATCCTTTCTTCTAATTTGTATAATTTTATGTTTTATTACTAGATTTGGCAGATGGACAGTTATTATAGTTGTCGAAGACGCTATATGGTTCGGTGTGTTGACATTACCATTGTGGGCTGTATCCATAACAGTTGTAATTGATGTGTCTGTGAGTAGTTGTTCGTGTTTATCCATTATCTTTTGTAAGGAAATCAATAAAATTTTGTATGAAAGATCATACATACAGTGCGAAATGATAATTCAATACACCATAGAAACTGTAACAATGTAGCATCCTTGGTGGATTGTCAGTCTCTCAAATATAACAATAACATGTAAAATTATAAAAATTACAAGAAAGGTCAATCAACAACTGCAGCAAACTACAAAACAGCTTGTAGTATAAAACTCCTAAATCTACATTTATATTACAATACAAAGTGACGGTGACCAGTGATGATATATGGATGTAGAACCAAATTTGTAGATCATAAAATCTGATTAACCAACATTATGATAAAACAAAAAAATATGTAATAGTCTGAAGAAGATAATATAGCTGAAATGGATCCAACACAATAAAAACATTAAACTACTAGCAATCTGGATTTTATTACATAATGTCTCTGAGATATCTTCGACTCTGCGGGCCCATTGGTTCATAAATTATTGACAGATTAAATTATCTGCTTAGTGATCCTATTGGCACAGAAACAGAATATGGCACTGGGAGGGCAGAAATATTTAATTTGGTCTTCCATAATGTGGAAGATTCCATAAACTGGAATTCTGTGTGGTTCCTCCTTTCAATCCTTGCACACATGTCTTAAGTATTGACGTAAGTGGTTGGATTTTAGGGTAGAAAATAGACTAAAATCATTCAACATTGGCCAGATGAACCACCTGAGTGAGAGTACAGATTATGCAAAAGACCTTGCTCCCCTTGTAGTGGCAGTTTATTGTAGGCCACTTAAGCAAGAACCAAGTAGTTGGATAAAAGTGTGACGAATACAAACCTCCTATATAAAAATCAACATGGATTCCATAAAATTAGCTCATCTGTTTGTGTGTGAAATCTCGCAGACAGAGGCGACCTGTTTGATATTGTGTTAGCTGAGTTCCAAATGACATTGGTACAGTTCCGAACTGTTACAGTTCTGAACTGTCATTTGGTAAGCAAAATATGGGCTTACAGAGTATCAGACAAGATTTGTGATTGGATTCAAGCCCTTCTAACAGATAGAACTCAGTACCTTGTTTTCGACAGGCTGAAATTGACAATGTAGAGGTAATTTTGGGAGTGTTATGGGGCTGTTACTGTTTACAGTATATGTGAATGATCTAGTGAATAATATGGGAAGCTTCATGAGGCTGTCCCCAGATGATGCTGTTGTCTGTAGGATGGATTCAACACCAGGAATTGATTCTCAGCAGGACAAAGTGGGTGCTGTAGAACCAGCTAGAGGTGCCTCAATAAAGTGGTAGGATCCAGGACTATTTGGACCAATTTTAAACAGAATCTACCACATCAAAGAGGCAGGCTTGCCAAAGGCTTCAGGCTTATACAGAGGTCAGTATTTCTCTTGGTGAAATGACAGTTGCTATTCTGCAATAAAGGGCAGGCAGTCTTCACTGTGAAAATTCAAGTGGTGACTATCACAGGGAAACTTGCAGTCTTGCAAGTTGTAAGAACCAAAGCAAGATGAGTCATTAAGATGAGCAAGTAAAGGTTGTGATAGGAGTCCCTGCTTTCAATTCCACAATATCTGCAGTTTGGACACAATGAACCTAGCACGCAAACATTGCAGACATTGCACACGCAACGGCAGAATATTAAACTAGTGTGACTTTCACTTGAGTGCATATTTTGCTGCCACAAAGAGACTGTTGTGAAACAGCTGTTGCCCATATTACAGCTGCAAAATAAAATTATTCTGATCTTTGCTAAAAATTACTTAATATGCATGTGCAGTTTATGTTATAAAAAACAGTGCCCTTATTAATGTCATGATAAACAGCCCTAAGATAGAAATTTTGAAAGTGTTGTCACTACTTCTGCATCAGAATTGTAATATACTCCAGAGGAGCAGCATATAATAAATCCTGATTTCTTCCAATAATTTGTCTGCTGTTCATAATTAACTGTAATTGGGACTGATTGTCACCTTACTGACTGATTATTGCACACTAAATTATAATGATGAGAATGATAATAATATTAAATAATCACACAAAAAATAACCCCGCCATAATAATTAACAACATATTGGGAAACTGAAAAAATGCAGTAGCACTTTTGTAGAGAACATAAGTCAAAATGTTAGTCACCGAGTGTGCATGTACTGGAAATGCCGATTTGTTCTGCCACATTTCACACAATATGGAAGATTTCATTGCATGGAACACAACAAACAGGATGAAAGAAAGACATTCATTAATGCTTTTACATCAGCAAATCCACATTCAGTTATACTTCATAATCACAAATTTAAACGCTTGATGCAATAATTTTACCTAACAGTGCCAACTGTGTATGTGCAAAATAGTACTGTCAACTGGGATAATTCTGACACCCAGGGGCAACATTGATCCCAGGGGCAGTTTCACCCTTTTCTTTTCATTTCTGGATACATTTATATAAATATGCTTGAAAATAAAAATTATCATATAATACAATGAAAGTTTTTGATTTGAATTCACACACTTTAAAATAAAATTTAAAAATATTATAGTTCAAAAACTTTTTGTAAGCAAGCCCTACATATGTGCTTATAAATTGAATCGGAGGGGGGGGGGGGGGGGGGGGAGAAAACTTTTTGGGCCCAGAAGAAGTCATTAATGCTATCATCATCAGGTTTCTCACACATTTTAATGAAGTTGTCTGACCTTGTTAACAGTACAAACAATTTTAACAATTAAAAATTCACATTTCTTTAAAAAAGGATAACATTGACCCCTGACTTTTTTCCCTCATGGATTACATTGACCCCCACCCACCCATTCAAATATTATCACAGAATTTCCATTAATCCACATGTACTTGCCCAAATATGTGGGAAACGAAAGTTTAATTTGTAATCATTGTTTAGAAATTAAGACTGGGGCAACAATGAATTTAAATTCATAGTCAGTCTTGGACCGTCTCTGTTGTTTCAAGTGTTCTCCTGTACATTGCAGAAGTTTTAAGTTGAGATTGGTGTTTTGTTTTAATTGTGAAGAATGCACACAATAAGCTATTGCTTTAATAGACAATGAAGTTGAAGAATAAACTGTCAGTTTGAATAGACAAAGCAAAGCCATAACTAAATTAAAATCTGAACTTCAATAGTTAGAACTTACCAAAGGTCTCCAGGCACAGCATGGTACCTAGATGTGGATAAAGAAACACTGGAATAAGTGGTCTAGTCAATTAAAAATTATCAAGAGATAATAAATGTGATACAGGTGCAGTCAAGAGACTAGGTATATTAAAAAAACTGATTGGGGGTTTTCACTGTATAATAAAGATGTTAAAGTTATATGAAAAACATTCCTAGACTTGAAACTTCCTGGCAGATTATAACTGTGTGCCGCACCGAGACTCGAACTTGGGACCTTTGCTCAGATGGTAGAGCACTTGCCCGCGAAAGGCAAAGGTCCCGAGTTCGAGTCTCGGTCCGGCAGACAGTTTTAATCTGCCAGGAAGTTTGAAATCTAGGAATGTTTATCGTATAACTTTAACATCTTTATTATACACTTTTCGTACTTATGACTGAAAATGTATTTAAAAAGTTTTCCCAAAATTATAAAAAAATTATTTATGTCACAGTCAGCCTCTACAGCTGAATGGTCAGTGCAGTTGACTTCCACGCAGGAGACCAAGTTTCAATTACCGATACTGCCAGAGATTTTTTTGTGGTGGCAGGACTGGTATGGGATGCACTCAGCCTTGTGAGGCCAACTGAGGGGCTATTCAACTGATTAGTTGGTCAACAAAGACTGAGAGAGCAGTGTTTATGACCACATGTCCCTCCACACTGAATACAGTGATGCCTGATTGGCCCATGTAAGGAGGCCAAAAAAATGTGGGACTTAACCTACTATTCATGTCACAGGTTTATAATGACAAGTATTAACTTTATCTGTATACATGTGTCTAAAGAAGTGGCATTAGCTTCACTTTTCATATTTACCACTAAGAGGCACTAGACAGGTCTTTCTTTGATATTATTTTCATATTGTGTCAAAACTGTTTCTTGAACCTGGTTTTATTTCACTAACTGTTTTAAATAATGTAATGAAATGATCGCATGGCATTTATTGGCGGGGATATCCCCATCAGGGTTTGGCCGCTTTATTGCAAGTCTTTTTAGTTGATGCAACTTGCATGTGAATGATGATGAAAATGATGATGAATGGCACACAACACCCAGTCCCCTGCCGGGTATCAAAACCAGGCCCATTGTGTGGTAGGTGGTAACGCTACTGCTGCGCTATGGAGGCAATAATTTAATGTTATGGTTTTACAATCTGTTTTCTAACTGCACAATTCATATACATCAACTGGGTATGCAGTAGCAACATCTGCGACACCTTAATGTAGGTATGTCAAGTCATTGCTACAACTCAGTGTACAACATCTGTTGCACAGAGTCAGAATGACTGTTTATATAAAAGACGAAGCTTTTTTTCCTTATCTCTTTCTGACTGTACCCTATTTACATGTATTGGTTTGATATAATTGAAAAATTGGCTGTACTGAAGTATGATGATGTGTCGTTTATGAATGAATTGTTTTCTGGTGGCCTTACTGTATAAGTTTGGCGCACTCTGTTGTGTGCAAAGATGCCTCTGTCTTCATCATGTTTTAGGTCTTGAAGATGATCCTTGTAAGTAAAAATTAGTTACCAGGTGTATAATATTGTGGTCCAGAATTGGAACAATTATAATGCAGTTAGTAATATTTTGTCTAAGTACGTGTCAGATTATTACAAGAGACCGGAATCCAGTATACCGTGTGATCTGACATGCCCACATGATACATGTGTTCCATCAGACCTTCTACCTGTATTTCTAGGTTGAAGATTTTAGTGTTTTTGCAGGGTGGTTTCGTTCAACCATTTTTTGTACAAGTAATTTTCTATATAAGTAGTCTGCCAACAATATTCTGACTTTTCAGTTTAGCTTTTTCAATTAGTGCATTGGCATTTTCAATAGTTTATTTTAAGAAAAGGTAAAATTAGCAGTTGTAGATTATGTGTATAAGAGTATTACTGCCTGCCTGGGAATGAATGGATGAATGAACTTTTATGAAATCAGTTCCTCAGTTTTAATCACAGTCTTTGGGGATGTTTTAGTATTAATGCTGAAAACTGCCCTAAATTATCATTATCATAATTGTTGTCACCACCACCATTGGTCTTCTACCAAACTGCCTCGCCAATAAAACTTTTATTTCTACAATCCTCCTTTCATATTGCTGTTGACAAAAAGCACTGTCAGTACCTATGCCGAGTATGACTACTTTATCATCATCAGTGCGTAACATTTTTTGTAGTTTGTATTTCAGTCAGAAATGGTACATAATTAATCATGTTGTATTTTGGCTTTTAGATGTGTCTGGACAATGAGCGACTGAAAACTTTACCAGTAAATGATGGCAAGACCTTAGCAGATCACTTAGCTCTTTTGATTGGCACTGTTGGAGAAAACTTGGCTCTTCGTAGAGCTGTTTGTTTCCATGTCGGGACAGATGTGAAACTGGCAGGATACGCACACCCAGCTCCACCACTGGATACAAGAATTCTCTTAGGCAGATATGGTGCTATCTTAGCATTCAAACAAAATTCACCACCTTCATTGGAGGGGCTACCCAAAGAGCATATTGGGAGGCAATTATGTCAGCATATAGTTGGTAAGACCAGAAACTTGTATTTTTAATAAGAGAACAATGAGAGAATTTATTACCCTGGCATATAGTTTCTATTAATATTAGCAAATTATTTTTTGTTTTGTTACATTTTGTTCAGCAACATAGTTTACTGTGTCAACTTGAACTACAGAAGAATAGTTTTGTTTGTGTGACTTTTTGAAGTAGTTGTGTTAATTTTATTCAAATAGAGCAGCTGGAATGCCATGTCACATAAAATTCTTTATTTGAGCAATTTATCACTAACTTTCATCCAAATTGGTGAATATTTATAAGGATTCCACTACTGTATTTTCAGTAGTTAATAAATGAGCATATAATTCATCATACCTTATTGTAGTGCCTATGTTGTTCAGCTGATGGTTGTCCATATTTGCAGCTGCAAATATATTTCATGTAAATTTCTCTTGAACAGAATCCTTATGAAAGACATCCCAGAAGTATAATCACAGATGAAGACTTCAAGAAAGAACATAATACAGTACTGAACAATTATCAGTTATAGAAGTATATAAAACAACTGATGCCATAGGTATATCAAAAGAAAGAATGCAGTACATATAGTGGAGATGCTGAGTCGTGATAGGCACAGCAAAAAGATTCACACAATTATAGCTTTCGGCTATTGTTGTGCCTATCGCGATTCAGCATCTCCACTATATGGTGAGTAGCAACTTTCCTTCTCTAATATTGTTACATACCATCCTGGATTTTCCATTGTTTGAATGCAGTACATGTTAGATGTGAGTTTCTCCTGGTGTATTGATGTAATAACTTACAAGAATGCTGCCGGATGACATTGTCATTGACAACTACTTGCCAATTTAATTTCAACTGCTTACATAACAACACTATCTCAATAGCTATAGATGCATACCAGAATCTCTGTATTGTTATATTCCATAGGATGACTTGTGTCAAGACAGTGTTCTGCAATGGTGGATGTGTTCAGCTGTTGTAAATGTGTGTGACGTTTATACTCAGTACACCAGTTCTCCAGTCCTGATGGTCTCACAAATATATGACGTGACACAACTGCAAGGAATACGGTAGACAACACCCTTGTGCAAATAAAGATCACCCTTTACTGAACCTAAAAGGACAGTGATACTAGATGATGGTCAAAAAACACATTTTCCCATCATATTTTTACAAAATACAACTAATCTTGATTGAAATGCTCCATGCCTAAAGCAAAAATGCCATAGACTTTGGTGCCACCTTGGCATTTCATCACTCACCTGGTGCACAGTTAGTCAGTAGTGCAACACACGTCTGACCTATCATTCACCATAACCATTCTGATGAAAGGTGATTTCGAGATGGGCTAACTTAGGTGACAAGCTCTCAGGGTCCGAGATGACATGAGCCTGTGAACAAAGATACAAAATACCGTATTCACTTTGAGCCGAACGGTAACAAATATCAGCCTGCAGATGCAAGTCAGTGTGAGCAGGCTACCTATAAATGGTGTATCCCAACATACTGTCAACCTTCCTCCTCACCAACACATCAAGGAAGGGAAAACAGCCATCCTTTTCCAACTCCATCGTGAGACAAATATTCGGGTGGATTGATTTCAGGTATTCTTAATAATCATTTATATTCTCACTGCCATGAGACCAAACAACAAAAGTATCATCTACATATCTGAAAAAACACGCAGGTTTCAAAGCTGCCGACTCCATGGTATGTTCCTCGAAGTCTTCCATAAACAAATTGACAATAATAGGTGATAACAGGCTTCCCATCGCAACTCTGTCTGTGTGCTCATAGTTCTGGTCACTGAATAAAAAGTAAGTGGAAGTCAACGCACATTCTGTGATAAATCTCACTGAGAAAGATTTCACAACACAGCTTTACCCATTCTAGGCAAAGGTTTAAATTTTGCATTGATGCCAAAGCATTTGTCAGTAGTTGATTTTATTAGTTTTGTTGAACAGGCTGTTTTTAAACTACCTCCTGATCTTGTAGAGGAGGCTAGGAGGGAGGCATGTCGTATGTTGACTGGGGCACGTCCACCCAAAAGTAGTATCACAGCAGCTGGAGTTGGAGTTGATATGAATATTGTTACTTTACCTGTGGGCAAGGACAGTGCTACCATTGTTTTAGACAAGCAGGGTTGCGTTCAAAAAATGCATTGTTTAGTCTGATTCAGCATATCACAGTGTCGGTGCAAACCCCCCCCCCCCCCCCCCCCCCCACACACACACACACACACAAAAGTTGAGAAAAAGATTAATCAGCCTCCTGGGGGGAAAAAGAAAAAAAAGAAAGAAAGAAAAAACCTCTCTGTTGTAGGAGACTATCAAGAGTCTTAATTCTTATTGTGCTGTTCCTCCTAAGTTATATGAACTTTCGAAAGTCCACAAGGAAGAGGTTCCTCTCCGTCTGATTGTGAATAACATTGGTACTCTGACATATCGTGCTACTCTGTTGATCCCTTTAGTAGGTTGGTGTGTGTGTGTCATATTAAAAACTCTTTGTCTCTGCACTGGTCTTCGTATGGAAGATAAAAACACGGAGGAGATTGTGGCATGCACTTCTAGCTATTGGTATACTGTTATTAAGGAAGCAGTTGAAATTAAATTAACAAGTAACCTTATAAATAGAGATGGTGGTTTTTGTTTAAATTCTGCATGGAATCCTGCTCTCTCTCTCTCTCTCTCTCTCTCTCTCTCTCTCTCTCTCTCTCTGGTGTGTGTGCATGCGTGCGTGCGTGCGTGCGTGTGTGTGTCCTCCTCTCACCCTCTCCCTCCCTCCCTCCCTTGTCAAAAAACGGAGGAACAGAATTAATGCTACCTCATCCGTTGATTATTAATTTCACTATCGGTAACTTCTGGTGTCAGTCTTTTTTGTTTGTGATGGCACTAGTGTTTACTCTGTCTGTCTGTCTGTCTCTGTGTGTGTGTGTGTGTGTGTGTGTGTGTGTGTGTGAGAGAGAGAGAGAGAGAGAGAGAGAGAGAGAGAGAGAGAGAGAGATCCTTCTAGAGTTTCTCTGCAAACTGAGATTTTAAATTCCCTTGCACAGTGCTTAACTGCTGTTGTTATGCCTTGAAAATGGCAGGGTATGCTTCTGTAAAAATAGTGGCGATTGTCAAGGACATCACCTTTCTGCATTCCTGTAACTTATTTGAACAATGCAGTACATTTTACACAAAGAATTAACTATGTGCAAGAGGGATTTCCTGCCCCTTTGTTGAATGATGACCAAAAGCAAATGAGTAAATGAATTTTTGAACAACATTTGGCCATTTAAAAAAGATATTACAGTTTCTGTTTGTCAGTTTGTTACTGTGGGTGAGATTATGGGATCACCACTTCACACCACGAAAGAAATAGCAAGTAAAGTAGTTGATAGAAGATGGTGGCCTCACACTAAAACAGCAAACTCAATTCTCATTGGCATAAAGGTTAGGCATTACTCTTCTTGATTAGATAAATAATTGGCAAATGCTAAGGAAATTTTCTGGGCAAACTGGAAGAAAAACGTTGTGAGAAGAGGCTGATTGCAAAATATGCTTAGTACTAATAACTGATTTGTATAATTAAATTGCCTTTTGTGTGCTGCAAATGAATGTATTTAATCAGTCAGATTCATTTTACCTTTATTAACGAGATAACAAAAGAAATTATTCAGGTAGTGAAGGGAGACGAAAATTTAAGAGTCTTGGGTGACTGGAATTCGAGAGTAGGAAAAGGGAGAGAAGGAAACATAGTAGGTGAATATGGATTGGGGCTAAGAAATGAAAGAGGAAGCCGCCTGGTAGAATTTTGCACAGAGCATAACGTAATCATAGCTAACACTTGGTACAAGAATCATGAAAGAAGGTTGTATACATGGAAGAATCCTGGAGACACTAGAAGGTATCAGATAGATTATATAATGGTAAGACAGAGATTTAGGAACCAGGTTTTAAATTGTAAGACATTTCCAGGGGCAGATGTGGACTCTGACCACAGTCTATTGGTTATGACCTGTAGATCCAAACTGAAGAAACTGCAAAAAGGTGGGAATTTAAGGAGATGGGACCTGGATAAACTGAAAGAACCAGAGGTTTTACAGAGTTTCAGGGAGAGCATAACGGAACAATTGACAGGAATGGGGGAAAGAAATATAGTAGAAGAAGAATGGGTAGCTCTGAGGGATGAAATAGTGAAGGCAGCAGAGGATCAAGTAGGTAAAAAGACGAGGGCTAGTAGAAATCCTTGGGTAACAGAAGATATATTGAATTTAATTGATGAAAGGAGAAAATATAAAAATGCAGTAAATGAAGCAGGCAAAAAGGAATACAAAGTCTCAAAAATGAGACTGACAGGAAGTGCAAAACTTCTAAGCAGGGATGGCTAGAGGACAAATGTAAGGATGTAGAGGCTTTTCTCACTAGGGGTAAGATAGATACTGCCTACAGGAAAATTAAAGAGACCTTTGGAGATAAGAGAACCACTTGCATGAACATAAAGAGCTCAGATGGGAACCCAGTTCTAAGCAAAGAAGGGAAAGCAGAAATGTGGAAGGAGTATATAGAAGGTCTATACAAGGGCAATGTACTTGAGGACAATATTATGGAAATGGAAGAGGATGTAGATGAAGATGAAATGGGAGATACGATACTGCGTGAAGAGTTTGACAGAGCACTGAAAGACCTGAGTCGAAACAAGGCCCCGGGAGTAGACAACATTCCATTAGAACTAGTGATGGCCTTGGGAGAGCCAGTCCTGACAAAACTCTACCATCTGGTGAGCAATATGTATGAGACAGGCAAAATACCCTCAGACTCCAAGAAGAATATAATAATTCCAATCCCAAAGAAAGCAGGTGTTGACAGATGTGAAAATTACTGAACTATCATTTTAATAGTCACAGCTGTAAAATACTAACGCGAATTCTTTACAGACGAATGGAAAAACTGGTAGAAGCCGACCTTGGGGAAGATCAGTTTGGATTCCGTAGAAATATTGGAACACGTGAGGCAATACTGACCTTACGACTTATCTTAGAAGAAAGATGAAGGAAAGGCAACCCTACGTTTCTAGCATTTGTAGACTTAGAGAAAGCTTTTGACAATATTGACTGGAATACTCTCTTTCAAATTCTGAAGGTGACAGGGGTAAAATACAGGGAGCGAAAGGCTATTTAAAATTTGTACAGAAACCAGATGGCAGTTATAAGAGTCGAGGGGCATGAAAGGGAAGCAGTGGTTGGGAAGGGAGTGAGACAGGGTTGTAGCCTCTCCCCAATGTTATTCAATCTGTATATTGAGCAAGCAATAAAGGAAACAAAAGAAAAATTCGGAGTAGGTATTAAAGTCCATGGAGACGAAATAAGACTTTGATGACATTGTAATTCTATCGGAGACAGCAAAGGACTTGGAAGAGCTGTTGAATGGAATGGACAGTGTCTTGAAAGGAAGATATAAGATGAACATCAACAAAAGCAAAACGAGGATAATGGAATGTAGTCGAATTAAGTCAGGTGATGCTGAGGGAATTAGATTAGGAAATGAGGCACTTAAAGTAGTAAAGGAGTTTTGCTATTTGGGGAGCAAAATAGCTGATGATGGTCGAAGTAGAGAAGATATAAAATGTAGACTGGCAATGGCTAGGAAAGCGTTTCTGAAGAAGATAAATTTGTTAACATCGAGTGTATAGATTTAAGTGTCAGGAAGTCGTTTCTGAAAGTATTTGTATGGAGTGTAGCCATGTATGGAAGTGAAACATGGACGATAAATAGTTTAGACAAGAAGAGAATAGAAGCTTTCGAAATGTGGTGCTACAGAAGAATGCTGAAGATTAGATGGGTAGATCACATAACTAATGGTGAAGTATTGAATAGAATAGGGGAGAAGAGGAGTTTGTGGCACAACTTGACTAGAAGAAGGGACCGGTTGATAGGACACATTCTGAGGCATCAAGGGATCACAAATTTAGCATTTGAGGGCAGCTTGGAGGGTAAAAATCGTAGAGGGAGACCAAGAGATGAATATACTAAGCAGATTCAGAAGGATGTGGGTTGCAGTAAGTACTGGGAGATGAAGAAGCTTGTACAGGATAGGGTAGCATGGAGAGCTGCATCAAACCAGTCTCAGGACTGAAGACCACAACAACAACAACAACAACAACAACAAGGCATCATGAATGACTATCTTAACTGTACTGCTTTTATTCACATTGTAAGAGAAGTACAGAGCCATGCTTTGAACTGTAATTCCACTTTTATTTTACATTGAAATTTATGCATGTACTGGTTTAAATCTACAGTTAATGTATGTAAACCAACATAACGTAACATTCCAGGACACTCATCGATGGAACCTTTTTAATAAAGCATCCCTCGTGGATTTTAAATCACTTCACAGGGCTGGAAGCTCAAGGGAATTTTATCAGTACATCTCGCTGTAAAACCACATGTTCGAATATATAGTTAGATTTACTTTGGCAGTAAAACCTTTTGGTGTGTGGTATAGACAGCAAGTGATTCGTCATTATTTCCCATACATGTTGATCAAACTTAGATGGCATGTTAGCTTGAGTGCCTTGAAACAAAATATTTATTTAGAAAAACTTGCTCCTGAATACAGCACGCCCTCTTAACACTAATCTTAAGTAAAGTACAAAAAATATCTGACAAACTTTGACTTCTGTCCCTTGTGGACACAACCTGTCACCCCAGGTATGTGAATAAGTATTTGCAGAATTTAGAGCTATAATTTTAGTTCATTATATATCATACAATTAGCTACAATTTATTGATAATATAATGTAAATGGATAGATAAAAAAAAAATCTACTCACCAAGCTGCAACAGAAGAAAAAAAAAAAAAAAAAAAAAAAAAACACACACACACACACACACACACACACACACACACACATATGCAAAAGGGTGCAGTCTTTCCATCTCATCCTTTCTGGTAAATGTCTCCTTACTTAGGGTTCTGGATGACTTTTCTGAACTGTATCCCTTTCCCTAGACCTCTCCAATCCTTTTCCTTCACCCCTCTTTCTTTCCCTTCAACTCTTCTGCTAGAAGAAGGAGTCACTGGCTCCAAAAGCTTGTAAAAGTTAAACCTTTTTGTGTTTGTGTTCCCCTGCTGCCACTTATCCTTTGACATTATGTTATCAATTCGCTAGCATTGTATCTTGGATTTCTTGAGACCCACTTAACCAAATCTTCTGGAAGAATTCTTCTTGGTATTCTTCATTTAAATGTTCCTGCTTGTAACTCCTTCCAGCAACAGCCCTATACACATTCAGATATTTTAGCTGGTATTACTTTATTTGAAGCAGAAGCACATTGTTTGCTGCTCTTCTGTGTCCCTTAACTCAAGACTCTCTTCTTAACAGTTTTCTTTCTCCACACTGGACAGACCTATTGTGCTGTAGGCCATTTGTAACTTCATCATGAACATTTCAGAAAGTTACATATGTGAGTTAATTCTGGTGGTGCTGGAGGGTTGGTGCAGGGGGGAGGGGGGGGGGGTTATTGGAGAGACTGATGGTAGTAAAAAAAACCAGGGGGTGTCGTTTTTCAGTTCTCATCTATGACGGCAAAACACCTAGCAACAGCCCTGGTTGTGTTGTGAGTTTTCTAATGCAAATAATGTACAAAAGATAGGGATATCATGTCCCTGTGTCACATTGATGATGAGGCCATTAGCAACAGAGCATTCATTAGGATTGGCCAAGAACAGGAAGGGAAATTCAACCTGGCAAATTTCAAAGAAATCAGTCACCAAAGAAAGGAATCATTTGCCTCAAATGTGTTTCAGGATGGATAAAAATATGACATAGGGTTGGCAAGCAGTTTGGGGAGAGTGTGGAATAGAAGATTTTGAAGAAGATATTCTCATTTCAAGGAATTGTGAAATGTGTTGGTAGCCATCATATTTATTTTAGCATGGCATGGTATTCTGTAAGACACTGCTCATTTATGGTTGACTGTTGGCTTTGTGAAGGAATGTGAGAACAAAGGGAATAACTGCATAAGAGATCCATACTATTTTGGGGAGGCCTGCGTGTCTGTGCAACTCTCAGAGAAATCTTCTCCATATTGCAAGGATGCTATACAGCTAATGAACCCATTATTGGCTTACTGCTTTTATCACTTCTTTTATGATGACAAAGCATTAAATTTTAAGTTACTATAGGTTACCTACCATCATTATGCAGCAGTAATCATCTGTACAATGATTCCTTCAATATGCTGTCCTCTCTCCTAGAGTTAATTGATTGAAACAGAGATTGTAGATGCAAGTATGGTGGATTATTTAAATAAGCAGGTGAAAGCAAGGCGCATAAACTCATGTGCCCTTTTTCCAGCTACAACTCAATTTAAAAGAAAGAAAAACTACTTAATTAGCACTCCTACAGATTATTTGGTTATCAAGATTGAAAAATTGAATATTCATGTTAGATGTGTGAAAAATGTGTTATTCCTTGTAAACAAGACCATTTTCTTATAATTTTTGATCTTGTAAATATGAAGTTAACAATAGAAGCTATTTAATTTTAACAGGGGAAGCGGCGTACCTGTTAATTTAACTGTTGCTAGCTTGAGCAAGCATGAATAGTTTAGGGTAATTTAGTAACAGTTAATTATTAGTCTGTCCTACATCTGAATCAGTTTGTTAGTACATTTTTTTATTAATTTTACGTCCATTGCCCTTCATGATGGCATCTGCAGAAGGTGAATGAATAAATGACAGTCAGATGTACTCGTCTCTTCAAGAACACTGCCAACAGTGGGTTCATTAGTTGTTTAGTATTCTTCCAATATGGAGAAGATTTCTTTGGGAGCTGCTGTGTGTATACATAGGTCTCCCCCAAAATAGTATGTGAATGGATCTCTTATGCATGTATTCTCATTGTTCTCATATTCCTTCACATATCTAGTAATCAACCATAAACGAGCAGTGCCTCAGGAAATACCACCTCATGCTAGAACAAACGTGACGGTAGTAAATACCTTTCACAATTCCCTTATATGAAAATATCTTATTCAAAATAATCTATTTCACACTCTCCCTCAAACTGTTCACCAATCCTATGTCGTATTTTTATCCATCCTGAAACTCGTTTGAGGCAAATGATTTCTTTCTTTGATGAATGATTTCTCTGAAACTGGAGAGGTTGAACTTCCCTTCCAGTTCTTGGCCAGTCCTGAGTTGTACTCTGTGTCTAATGACCTCATCATCAGTGTGACATTTTGGCCTGACATTCCTTTCTTTTTTACATTATTTACACTAGAAAACTCACAATACAACCACAGCCATTGCTAGCTGTTTTGCTGCCCGAGACAAGAACTGAAATATGGAAAATGATGCCCCCTCTTTTTTACTACTTCAGCCTCTCCAATATCCTCCTTCCTTCCACCAACATACAATGCCACAACAATGTAAATCTCCTATTACACTTTTAATCATTAATGTAATGTGCCCAGATATCCTCATTTTCTCAGGAGAGTCCTCAGTTCAGCTGATGCTTGACAAATGATCTGCAGAGACAAAAACAAAAAGAGGGACTGTGGGTGGTATGGTATCAAATTTCAACGTGATTGCAAGCCAGCACATGAGCCCCGCTCCAGTGCTCTACATAGATGAATCAAGGTCATTTTGGTCTCCGTTCTGTATTCAGTAGTGGCTGCTATAGTTTTGAGGTAGGTAAAGGCAATGTGTTTACTCTCATGAAAGTAAGTAAACACTTAAATAACTGTTCTGTAAGCTTTTGAAAACACTACGATGTTTTAATGTTTCCTCTTTTTCGTTTTTTATTCTCATTTGCTCAATTTTTTGCTGTTTGATTTGAAGTTAACATGTTCACTCCTGTATGTCGGAGAAAAGGACAAACTATTGGTTATTAAATAGGCAATAGTAATTCAGTTATAGTATATATAAGCTTTCTTAGTAATAGGAATGGCTCATAATAGTATGAAATTACTGGAAAGATTGGAAGAAGGGGGGAGGGGGATATGCACTCAGAGCTCAGGTTAAAAGGCACCCACCTTCAGAAGGAAGTAAGAATAGTACGTTCATTAATGATGATAATGATAATAGACTTGGAGTAACGGAATGGGATAATACTAATAAACCGCAGTAAGCAGAGTAAATGGGATGCATCTAGTGGTGAGAAAAAATAATAAAAACTGGAGTAAAAGGATATGTTGAGCAACAGCAATAGTGGAAAACAACTGTGCAGTATGAAAAAGAGTGCAAAGATAGGCTTGGAGATATGGAGTGGATGTATGTGACAGTGAAAGCTGAATTACAGTCTAGTAATTTCGTTCAATCTCCAATGTGAGAATTAAATAATTTTTATGATATATTTCCAGCAGTTTCAAGGAAAAATACACTCTGTTGGTAATTTCAGATAAAATATTTTGAGGTGAAGTAATCTACAATAAATTAATATTACAACAGTACACAGTGGGAAGCAGTTTATCGTTCCTGTGGCTTTCTTCACATGCAGTGCATGCATTTAAATACATTGCTACTCTTGTCAGATAACCGGTGGTGTAGTCAGATAAAAGCTAGCTCACCACCTGTTCTCACCGACTGTTGTTTAAATGCCTTTGCCTTTCTCCAGCACTTACACCAATTTCTCCAGACAATTGGCATAGAATTTAACACAAACTCTTGAATCATGGTGCAGCTTGCTATTTTTGTACCTATGTAACATTAAACACAAATACGAATAATGATGGATGTGTCTGAAGCAGCCAAATAGATTGCAGTAATGAAGATGTTAAATTCTGTGAACTGTCAGAAATTCCTTTGTCACATGTCAGAATTACATGGTTGTTGCTTTTCCTGTTTACGTAAAGTATTCTGAATATAGGCACAACAACAGAAGTTCTATACATACATATATCTTCTTTTCAGGCATGAATCCTGAAAAAATTGGTGAAGTTGGTGAGGATACACCAGCTGAAAATCCTGATGATGAGCACTGCATGATATTCCAAGAATACCTCTTGGACCCATCAGTAATTGTCAACCAAGTCCTTGGAGATAGTGGAATATCATTGTTAGATTTCACACGATTTGAGTGTGGTGAAACCTCAACTGGAGTCATTCCACAAGAAAAAGAAGAGGCAGTAGAAATTGGCGGCTGATATCGACAGATATATTTCCATGTTTATAATCTTTTTATGGAGCCATTTCTTCTGCACTGTATAAAATTGCCTCAAAGAAGTTAAAAAAGTGTTGCATTGTTGATGTTTTCATTAAATGAAGAAAGTCATATAACATGTTTAACTGTTGTACTTATTTCACGTAGATAAGTTATTTAAGAAAGTGTATATTTGCTTCATATAGTATACATTGAAAAGAAGTATGTGTTGTTTTATAATACTCATGAAAACTTATATACTGTTAAATTTTTTAGCCACTTTGTACAAAGGTGTTGATTAATTACATATGGGATAAAAGTCTTGCTTTCAAGACTGAGGCATACTGAAGCAACTTTTGGAATGCTATCTCTCAACTTTTGTTGATGACTTCCAAAGCCAAGTACGACAATCTTTTTTCCAGATTGGTGCTATGTCTTCAGGTGAGTAGATACGACCCTGATAGTTGAGAATTTCTGATCCCACAACATGCAGCTGCATTGTGCTCTTCTCTCGTGTTCGTATATTTACACCAACAGCTGGCTTCAGGTAGCAGCCACATGGACACCGCACTTGGGTTGTAATAGGGCTTACAGCTGGCATTTCCCTGCTTTCTGGCTGTTCTTTCATTGTATTACTTATTCGTAGCTCTTCTAGAGCTCCAGTGAATGAGTGTCTTTCAGTCACAAAGTTTTTTAATCCATTTAAAGTTGTCACTTCTGGAGAAGACTGTGAACGTGCAACTATATATCCCAGCTTGTCATTTGCATTCAGTTTTCCTGTTGTATGTGTATTCTGCATGCCGTGATTTTCATTTTAAGCAGGAAATTCAAAGCTGAAATTAAAAAAAAAAGTTATAGTCAGAATTTTGTAGTAAAAAGGAAAACATATAAATTAAAATTGACTGCCTAAAATCAACTGAAGTTCATATACAGTACTTGGCACCATGTTTTATATGCTTTCTAACTGTATAAACACTGTTAATGCTAGTTTCAACCCATAGAGAGCATAGTTTACTATTCTGAAATCTCACTGTGTTACTTAGGGCTTGTGTTCTAGAAGATAACACACATTGTTAATGTTTATAGTATAGAGGTACTCAAAGTACCCTCCGCCACACACCGTCAGGTGGCTTGCAGAGTATGGATGTAGATGTAGATGTAGATCTCTTTAATTTTGACATTTGTACAGTGTGTCTAAACAACCTTCAGCAGGAATTCTTCAGTATACCAGACGAGGAAAGAGCAGTTCTGGAAGACAACGCGATGGGGCATATCAGTAAAGCTGAAAATGGACTGATTTAACAATATGCAACACATTTTTTGGGAAAGGTCCAGACACATCTAAAAGCCAAAATACAACATGATTAATTACGCACTGATGATGATAAAGTAGTCATACTCGGCATAGGTACTGACAGTGCTTTTTGTCAACAGCAATGTGAAAGGAGGATTGTAGAAATAAAAGTTTTATTGGTGAGACAGTTTGGTAGAAGACCAATGGTGGTGGTGACAACAATTATGATAATGATAATGTAGAGCAGTTTTCAGCATTAATACTAAAACATCCTAAAGACTGTGATTAAACTGAGGAACTGATTTCAAAAAAGTTCATTCATCCATTCATTTCCAGGCAGGCAGTAATACTCTTATACACATAATCTACAACTGCTAATTTTAGCTTTTCTTAAAATAAAAGTGTGGCTGAGCGATTCTAGGCGCTTCAGTCTGGAACGGCGTGACCGCTACGGTCGCAATTCGAATCCTGCCCCGGGCATGGATGTGTGTGATGTCCTTAGGTTAGTTAGGTTTAAGTAGTTCTGAGTTCTAGGGTACTGATGACATCAGACGTTAAGTCCCATAGTGCTCAGAGCCATTTGAACCATTTGAGATGTTCGTGCTCCTCATCACCCCACGAAACCTTGTAACAACATTAAGCACTGACACTCTGGTGTCCGTTCTACCTGTCACAGAGAATTGCATCTCTCATCATTAACATACAAACCAACAGTGTGTATGTGTATAGAGTTACACTGACTTCTGGCCATATCTTCCGGGAGCTAGACTTTTTTTTGTCAGGCAGTATATTTAAAGCGAGAATGAGAATTTTACTCTGCAGCAGAGTGTGCGCTGAAATGAAACTTCGTGGCATATTAAAACTGTGTGCACGACCGAGACTCGAACTCGGGACCTTTGCCTTTCGCGGGCAAGTGCTCTCTACATGGACAAGGATATTGCATAGTTTCAGTGAGCTGTGGAATACCACTGTGGGAGAGCGAACTTTCCACTGTTTAAATACGTGGCATTTCTGTGTCCTTCGCATTGATCGCTCAACATCTGACGCTGTTTGTGCCGCCAGTGTGGCTGAGTTGTTTGGAATGCCAACATGTTTCCTACACCATATTAGTCATGGCAATATGTTGTGTTTTTGGTGTTTCCATATTTTTGTCGAACCCCTGTATAATACATCTACATTCTACATTTATACTCCGCAAGCCACCCAACGGTGTGTGGCGGAGGGCACTTTACGTGCCACTGTCATTACCTCCCTTTCCTGTTCCAGTCGCGTATGGTTCGCGGGAAGAACGACTGTCTGAAAGCCTCTGTGCGCGCTCTAATCTCTCTAATTTTACATTCGTGATCTCCTCGGGAGGTATAAGTAGGGGGAAGCAATATATTAGATACCTCATCCAGAAACGCACCCTCTCGAAACCTGGCGAGCAAGCTACACCGCGATGCAGAGCGCCTCTCTTGCAGAGTCTGCCACTTGAGTTTGTTAAACATCTCCGTAACGCTATCATGGTTACCAAATAACCCTGTGACGAAACGCGCCGCTCTTCTTTGGATCTTCTCTATCTCCTCCGTCAACCCGATCTGGTGCGGATCCCACACTGATGAGCAATACTCAAGTATAGGTCGAACGAGTGTTTTGTAAGCCACCTCCTTTGTTGATGGACTACATTTTCTAAGGACTCTCCCAATGAATCTCAACCTGGTACCCGCCTTACCAACAATTAATTTTATATGATCATTCCACTTCAAATCGTTCCGCACGCATACTCCCAGATATTTTACAGAAGTAACTGCTACCAGTGTTTGTTCCGCTATCATATGTTTGTTGTTGTTGTTGTGGTCTTCAGTCCTGAGACTGGTTTGATGCAGCTCTCCATGCTACTCTATCCTGTGCAAGCTTTTTCATCTCCCAGTACCTACTGCAACCTACATCCTTCTGAATCTGCTTAGTGTATTGATCTCTTGGTCTCCCTCTACGATTTTTACCCTCCACGCTGCCCTCCAATGCTAAATTTGTGATCCCTCGATGCCTCAGAACATGTCCTAACCAACCGATCCCTTCTTCTAGTCAAGTTGTGCCACAAACTTCTCGTCTCCCCAATCCTATTCAATACCTCCTCATTAGTTACGTGATCTACCCACCTTATCTTCAGCATTCTTCTGTAGCACCACATTTCGAAAGCTTCTATTCTCTCTTCTTGTCCAAACTAGTTATCGTCCATGTCTCACTTCCATACATGGCTACACTCCATACAAATACTTTCAGAAACGACTTCCTGACACCTAAATCTATATTCGATGTTAACAAATTTCTCTTCTTGAGAAACGCTTTCCTTGCCATTGCCAGTCTATATTTTATATCCTCTCTACTTCGACCATCATCGGTTATTTTACTCCCTAAATAGCAAAACTCCTTTACTACTTTAAGTGTCTCATTTCCTAATCTAATTCCCTCAGCATCACCCGACTTAATTTGACTACATTCCATTATCCTCGTTTTGCTTTTGTTGATGTTCATCTTATATCCTCTTTTCAAGACACTGTCCATTCCGTTCAACTGCTCTTCCAAGTCCTTTGCTGTCTCTGACAGAATTACAATGTCATCGGCGAACCTCAAAGTTTTTACTTCTTCTCCATGAATTTTAATACCTACTCCGAATTTTTCTTTTGTTTCCTTTACTGCTTGCTCAATATACAGATTGAATAACATCGGGGAGAGGCTACAACCCTGTCTTACTCCTTTCCCAACCACTGCTTCCCTTTCATGCCCCTCGACTCTTATAATTGCCATCTGGTTTCTGTACAAATTGTAAATAGCCTTTCGCTCCCTGTATTTTACCCCTGCCACCTTCAGAATTTGAAAGAGAGTATTCCAGTCAACATTGTCAAAAGCTTTCTCTAAGTCTACAAATGCTAGAAACATAGGTTTGCCTTTTCTTAATCTTTCTTCCAAGATAAGTCGTAAGGTCAGTATTGCCTCACGTGTTACAACATTTCTACGGAATCCAAACTGATCTTCCCCGAGGTCGGCTTCTACCAGTTTTTCCATTCGTCTGTAAAGAATTCGTGTTAGTATTTTGCAGCTGTGACTTATTAAACTGATAGTTCGGTAACTTTCACATCTGTCAACACCTGCTTTCTTTGGGATTGGAATTATTATATTCTTCTTAAAGTCTGAGGGTATTTTGCCTGTCTCATACATCGTGCTCACCAGATGGTAGAGTTTTGTCATGACTTGCTCTCCTGAGGCCATCAGTAGTTCTAATGGAATGTTGTCTACTCCCGGGGCCTTGTTTTGACTCAGGTCTTTCAGTGCTCTGTCAAACTCTTCACGCAGTATCTTATCTCCCATTTCATCTTCATCTACATCCTCTTCCATTTCCATAATATTGTCCTCAAGTACATCTCCCTTGTATAAACCCTCTATATACTCCTTCCACCTTTCTGCTTTCCCTTCTTTGTTTAGAACTGGGTTGCCATCTGAGCTCTTGATATTCATACAAGTGGTTCTCTTCTCTCCAAAGGTCTCTTTAATTTTCCTGTAGGCAGTATCTATCTTACCCCTAGTGAGACAAGCCTCTACATCCTTACATTTGTCCTCTAGCCATCCCTGCTTAGCCATTTTGCACTTCCTGTCGATTTCATTTTTGAGACGTTTGTATTCCTTTTTGCCTGCTTCATTTACTGCATTTTTATATTTTCTCCTTTCATCAATTAAATTCAATATTTCTTCTGTTACCCAAGGATTTCTATTAGCCCGCGTCTTTCTACCTACTTGATCGTCTGCAGCCTTCACCACTTCATCCCTCAGAGCTACCCATTCTTCTTCTACTGTATTTCTTTCCCCCATTCCTGTCAATTGTTCCCTAATGCTCTCCCTGAAACTCTCTACAACCTCTGGTTCTTTCAGTTTATCCAGGTCCCATCTCCTTAAATTCCCACCTTTTTGCAGTTTCTTCAGTTTCAATCTGCAGTTCATAACCAATAGATTGTGGTCAGAATCTACATCTGCCCCAGGAAATGTCTTACAATTTAAAACCTGGTTCCTAAATCTCTGTCTTACCATTATATAATCTATCTGAAACCTGTCAGTATCTCCAGGTTTCTTCCATGTATACAGCCTCCTTTCATGATTCTTGAACCAAGTGTTAGCTATGATTAAGTTATGCTCTGTGCAAAATTCTACAAGGCGGCTTCCTCTTTCATTCCTTCCCCCCAATCCATATTCACCTACTATGTTTCCTTCTCTCCCTTTTCCTACTGACGAATTCCAGTCACCCATGACTATTAAATTTTCGTCTCCCTTCACTACCTGAATAATTTCTTTTATCTCGTCATACATTTCATCTATTTCTTCATCATCTGCAGAGCTAGTTGGCATATAAACTTGTACTACTGTAGTAGGCATGGGCTTTGTGTCTATCTTGGCCACAATAATGCGTTCACTATGCTGTTTGTAGTAGCTAACCCGCACTCCTATTTTTTTATTCCTTATTAAACCTACTCCTGCATTACCCCTATTTGATTTTGTATTTATAACCCTGTAATCACCTGACCAAAAGTCTTGTTCCTCCTGCCACCGAACTTCACTAATTCCCACTATATCTATCATATAATCATACAATAAAGGATCCTTCTTTCTATGTATTCTCAATACATTACATTTGTCTATGTTAAGGGTCAGTTGCCACTCCCTGCACCAAGTGCCTATCCGCTGCAGATCTTCCTGCATTTCGCTACAATTTTCTAATGCTGCAACTTCTCTGTATACTACAGCATCATCCGCGAAAAGCCGCATGGAACTACCGACACTATCTACTAGGTCATTTATATATATTGTGAAAAGCAATGGTCCCATAACACTCCCCTGTGGCACGCCAGAGGTTACTTTAACGTCTGTAGACGTCTCTCCGTTGATAACAACATGCTGTGTTCTGTTTGCTAAAAACTCTTCAATCCAGTCACACAGCTGGTCTGATATTCCGTAGGCTCTTACTTTGTTTATCAGGCGACAGTGCGGAACTGTACCGAACGCCTTCCGGAAGTCAAGAAAAATAGCATCTACCTGGGAGCCTGTATCTAATATTTTCTGGGTCTCATGTACAAATAGAGCGAGTTGGGTCTCACACGATCGCTGTTTCCGGAATGCATGTTGATTCCTACATAGTAGATTCTGAGTTTCCAAAAACGACATGATACTCGAGCAAAAAACATGTTCTAAAATTCTACAACAGATCGACGTCAGAGATATAGGTCTATAGTTTTGCGCATCTGCTCGACGACCCTTCTTGAAGAGTGGGACTACCTGTGCTCTTTTCCAATCATTTGGAACCTTCCGTTCCTCTAGAGACTTGCGGTACACGGCTGTTAGAAGGGGGGCAAGTTCTTTCGCGTACTCTGTGTAGAATCTTAAAATTTTTATGAAGGATTAATGGTGTTCAGAAACAATAGATTAAATACAGTTGATAATGGCGTTTTAGTTACTTTGTAAAAGTAGTTTTTACAAAGTCCTTTTTTCAGATGAAACAGTTGCTGAAAGGTTCAAAGAAAACATATCATTTCAAATAGGTACACCAATCATACAAGCAAGGAAAGTCAAGTTTGGAATATCAACAATATTATATGCTTATACAACCATACGTATATGATTATGTAAGCTTATAGTAATAGTATTTTCTTTGTGGCTGTCTGCAACTCAACATATAATCTTTAAGGTGAGTAGTAATGTACCTTTTTCATAATATTGTTGATCTCCCATTCAATCTACCCTCAATATGTTGGGGAAAATATGTATTCAGTGCTGGTGGTAGGCACGAAACATCATACAAAATTGTACTAAAAGCTTTCTCTGAAAATTATTTTAAGATATTAGTTCAGGAGCCCACTCAAAGTGTAAAAGGTTGCAAAATGTACTTGATCCCTTAGCAACAAATAATCCTGAGACAGTTGGGAGCGTCCTAATCAATACAGGGATCAGTGATCACAAAGTCATTGTAGTAAGACTGAATACCATAATACCCAAACCCACCAATAATAAGCGCAAAATATATCAATTTAAAAAATCAGATAAAAATTCCCTTGACATCTTCCTAAGAGACATTTTCCATTCCTTCTTAACAGATGTGGCTTAAATTCAGAGAAATAGTATTGACAGCAACTGAGAGATTTATACCGCATAAATTAATAACAGACATAACTGAGCCCCATGTAATGCAAAATGAGCCAGAACACTGTTGCTGAAGTAATGAAAAAAGCACGCCAAATGTAAAGGATGCAACATCCCAGGATTGGTGAAGTTTTGCAGAAGCTTGAAATTTAGCATAGATTTCAGTGCAAGATGCATTTAATAGTTTCCACAATGGAACTCTGTGGCAGAAAATCCAAAGAGATTCTGCCTTTGGTAAAGTACATCTAGCAAGGCACAATCAACACCTCCACTGCGTGATAGTGATGGTAATATCACTGATGATTGTGCCACTTAAGTATAGTTACTAAATACTATTTTCCAAACTTACTTCCCCAAAGAAGATGAAGTGAATATTCCACAATTCAAATCAGTATCTGCTGCCAACAAGAGTAACTTAGAAGTAGATATCCTCACAGGGGAATGGTCCAACAAGAAATGTCAAAACCTACATCGAAATTTTTTACACGGGAAGAAGACAACAAAAGAAATGTGCTGCCAAAATTTTAGCTGCTAAGAGGCTCTGCAAGTATTTTGTGAAAAAATGTTGAAGTTGATGCATGAAGAACAGCTTATAACAGCAGTCTGTACAGCCCATAACAGCAGTCTGTACAGCCCTGCTCGCCTAGCGCATGACTCGACGAATAACTCACGCAGCGCCGCATAGTGGAATTATCCAGAGTTCACAGACATCAATTCTAAGTACCGAAACCTGGTTTACAATGGAGGGAATATGTGCAAATGAGAATTTGCAAAACATTCACTACCATTAACTTGTATATGGGTAGAACCGTTTATACTAGAGGCAACAGAAGAGAACACGAGGTAGTGAACATTGCCTATGAATGTTGTGTTATTAGTTTTTGGAGCTAATATTTGGCATACAGAATACAGCTCTATCTTGTTAGAGCCACAGTGTGAAACTTTGCTATTCAGAGAGGATTATTTTGCATGGCGAGCACATTATTCGTGACGGAGTAAGCAAAATGGCGCAGGGAAGGAAGAATTGAAGTGTCTCAATTTGTACAGAAGCATGACATGCGTGGAGATCATGCACTTTACACAGAATTACATCTCCACCTCTCCTTAGCGCTGGTCCAAAATTTTCCTTGTATGTCAGCTGCCATTTTTCCCTGGCTTCTCACCACCACTGACGGAAAATTTATAAGCAGAACACTAATTACCGACTTCGAGCATCATCTCAAGAGGGGACACAGCTAGCATTTACACTATGTGTGCAAGGTCTAATGGTCATATTCCTTTTTTTCTGTGAAACAAAAATGGTCTAGTGGCAAAGCATGTGTTTCATGATACAGAGAGCGTGGGATCAAATCCCATTCAGACCAAAACTTTTTCACTATGATTTTTAACCGAGCATTAACTTCTCACATTGTTGGAAAAGACATGTGGTTCGGATTCCACGTTAAACTGCAGGTCTCCATTTTCCAATTAGGCTGGGGAAGGTTAGGGACATGTAAGTAGCTGCAGTGGCGTCCAGTTGAAAGACCTGCAAGAGGCCTACTGGGTACACCAGACAGATTTCTCTTTTGCTCGTGCTTGTTTGTTCTGGTGAAAACCTGGCTTAAACTATACAAACATTTGTTTTGAATAACTTCATATTGACAGTTCAATTCTTGCACATGTAATTCTGATAAAAGTGGCTAGCAGAGAAAATAAAATCATGGCAGTGTTTGATGTCACAGATGACTTCCATTAATGAGGACTTCTAATTTGTTGAAATAAAATGTGTCTTGCAGTACTACATTTTATGACAATTCCTGCAGGCCATTCCATATAATAATGTTTGAATGTTGTACATTTGACTATCAGTGAAACAATTCTTTGTTTATTCCCTGTAGTCATCACAAAAAATGCTAAGCGTCTATTGAATGACAAAAACATTCTTCTTGCACAAGGGAAAGGAAAAATTGATGCAGTCAGGCACTTCGCAGTAACCATTAGTTTTATTTATACTGAACTGTGATGGAGACAGAAATGGTCCCAGCCGTTGGTCTGCATACCAGGTGTACTTGATCAAATTCGTAAAGCATGGTGAAACAAACTAGTAATGCACAAATGACCAGAGCTTAAGAATACTGTTCTGCTGATAAAACTGAAATGAGATAGAAGTATCAGAAATTTTGTTGTGTGATAATTTCCTGAAAAATGCTTTCCACTGTTGAAAAAGTTCTTTATCAAGAGGTTGAATCGCACTAGTAGAATACTTCCAGGTGAAATCCACATTACAACTACAGATTGTTCATCATCCTCCTAAAGAACAGAGCAATCATTATGTTCAGACCATGAATCCGACAAAAGCAACGAATTCGTTTCTGCAGCTGGTAGAAATATGTTTCGAACGAATTGTTGAAAATTATTCTTTCCCATTTTTCCAGAGTTTGATATGTCGATTATAAGATTTTTGCAACGAAACAGTACATTTTGTATTTGCATTTTTAGAGACAGATATACTGTTGCGGAAATAGTAAACCACTCATACTTATCACTGGCATTATCATATAAGAATGTGTCATTGCATTCATTGATTGGGCAACAGACGCAGCCTCTCTTTTTTTTTCCACCCCATATTGAGTGCGGTGTGCACACAGTTCTTTCACGAAACCTGACTGATCAGCGTTATAAACAGCAGTTGCAGGGATAACAGCAAGTTTCATCTTTACGTCAACTATGAATTTCTCTATAGAATTGTCTATCACTGGCAACTGCTCTACACATTTCCGTGACATAAACTTGGTAATTTTGTGACTTCCTATTCTGTACGATTTCTTGAACCTATGTAGCCAGGTTGACAAAGCCTGGAAAGTATCAATGTTCATGTCAGATGCAATTCAGAGGGCCCAGACACGTAGATCTCCATCGTTAACAGTGAATAGCCCCTCACAAGCAGTTCTAAATCTTTCAAACAATTTTTCATTCAGATGGTTTCGGGTTTCCATTTGGCGCACATTTTTTAATTCAAGTAATTCATTCTTCCATTTGTACAGTTCACACTCTGATTTTATGAAACGAAAATGCCTTTGCACACTGCTTAACTGCAAGTGTTTTTCCCTCTCCTTCGTTTAACCAATATTTCACTACCTTTTCTTTGTCACTGAAAGCTATTGCAGTACCTGTCTTCTTTTTTTTTTTTTTTTTTTTTTTTTTGGAGGGTATTCTTCTTCAGAACTGGTACTGGCACAAACGACATTGTCTGAACCACAGTTCATGGAATCGTCACAGTTACTTCCTATTTCTTCTAACGTATCCACAATTCCAAACGAAATGTCGATATCATTCGAATGAATGTCAAGGAAATCAACTAACAAATGACACATATGTATGTTCTCAGGAGAAGTAGGTTATTTCACTGGAAACCACATTCTTCATATTTCATCAGTGCTAAATTGAGAACGTAAATTGGATTTCACATTACTGTGAAACTGGAAGAAAGAAAAGGTACTATTACAAGGCATGCCTTACGAAAGTACAATAAAGATTAATTCAGCATTATCTGTATTGTCAGTACTTAACAAATCTGCAAAAACCAACTGATGATTTGTTATAGATGTTACTTGAGTGGCTAATTTGTGAGAATAACAACTGTGTACTGTAGTGTCAGAGAAACTATCTACGAATGGTAACCCAAAATGTCCTTTACAAATTACAATCAGATTGTGTTGTGTTTCCTGTTTACAAATGTACCGCCGACCTTGGCTGTGTGTGTGCGCTTAGCTGTGCATGTGCAGTTCCTATACTGCCAGTAGGGGTGTATATTCTACCTATTGCACTATGAATTTGCCAGTTTTCAGCATTTTTTAAAAAATACTTGCAGTACCTTTTAGCAGCTAAAATTTTGACAGTGCATTTCTTTCATTGTCTTTTTCCTCTGTAAAAAATTTCAGGGTAGGTTTCGATATGTCTTATCGGACCATTCCCTTGTCAGTGTAGCTAAGCAACTAAAACACTTGATACAGGCAAATCTTCTTGACAAGATTGTATACCAATTCAATTCCTATCAGAGTATGCTGATAACTCCATACTTCAATCAAATACAACTGCTCACGTGACGAAAGATCTGTACTTCAAGACTTGAAAGTTGAACAGATCATTTTAATACTCGGAAAGGAAATAGGAGTAATCATCTGAATTACAGATTTACTGTAAGATTTTAAAACATGTGATATGTATGAACATTATGAATTACCTTGAGAAAAACGACCTATTGACACATTGTCAGTACAGATTCGGAAAATATTGCTCTTTCCAAAACAACTAGCTTTTTATTCTCATGAAGTAATGAGTGCTATTGACAGAGGATGTCAGATGTCCAGAAGATTTTTGGTACTATTCCTCGAAAGCAGCTTCTAATCAAATTGCATACCTGTGGAGTTTCATCTTAGTGTGTGGCATTACTGACCTGTAATCCTGTTTGTCCACCTCATCCTCCCACCTCCTATTTCCTCTAGCCTCCCTCTATGCCAATATCTTCCTCCCCCTTCCTCTGACAACATCCCATTCAACCTGGTTGCCCATAGATGGCATATCTGCTGTGATAAGAGTTTACATGCATAGCATACTGAAGGGCTCACAAAGGTTTCTGACATGAAAGGCACTGTCCCTGAAAATCTAGTCTACAAACGGATTTCCTTTGCCATATCCTCTTACACTCCTGATCCTCACACAAACTGAAAGAATTAGCTGGAGTGCCCCACATCGACCTAGTTGGAGCAACTGTACAATGCCTTTGACTACCTGTCATCTTGCCTGGAAATGGGGACATCCAACTCATGATCTGTTCCACCACACCTAAAGTGGTATTCTGTTGCCCACCTAATTTACGCAAAATCCTCACCAATCCCTGCGCCATTCCCAGTCTTAACCCCTTGCCTTATGGAAAACCCAGGTGCAAGACCTGCCCGATTCACCCATCCAGCATATCCTGCTATGGGCCAGTCAAAGGATTATCCCACCCCGTCAGTGCCCAGGCACTGTGCAAGCAACCATGCCATATATAAACTCTGCTGAAATTTTTGCAAACCATTTTATGTGGGCATGACCATCAACCAGCTGTCCACATGAAAGAATAGCCACCACCAACCCACGACCAAGAACAGAATTGATCACCCAGTGGCAGAGCATGCTACTGAGCACAACAAGCTTGACTTTAATGGCTGTTTCACAATGCAAGCCAGCCCTCCCTCTGGCACCAGCTTTCCTCAACTACACAAATGCGAGTTATCCTTGCAACTCATCCTTTGCGCCTGTAATCCTCCTGGCCTCAGTCTCTGCTAACCATTGCACCACAATCTCTATCCAACAGTCGCCCTCCCAATCCACTCTTCCATGTCATAGTCTAGTCACCCTGTGCCTTACACCCTCACTGGCTCCGGTGCCCAGGTGTTGCATTCCTGTCTGCACACTTGTTGCCTGCCTCCGAACCACCAGCTACCTCCTGTCCCCCCTGCCCTCTCTTCCCACCTCTATTTCTGTCTACCCCTCTGCTGAATCCCAGCATTGTTTGTTCAGCCAGCACAATGTAACTGCACAGATCTAGTGTGTGTGTGTGTGTGTGTGTGTGTGTGTGTGTGTGTGTGTGTGTGAGCGCGCGCGCACACACACTCAAGCTCATTGAAGGATTTGCCAGAAACCTAGCAAGTTTTCAATTTTTTTGTATGCCTGTTGACAACTCGATACTTTTACTATTCATTGAGTGACTTCCTTTACTCTTAAAGTATTAACATTCTGCCAGAATATTCCTCACAATATTTGTTAAGTTCATTTTGCAGTTCTTGTAACTCTTGATACTTATTTAGCCTATGTTACAGATGAAGAACCATCTGGCAAAGGATCTAAAAGTTACATACAACATAAAAATTATAGCAAGTAAATACTGAACCTTTCAAGCCAAGTGCTCCATATCTAGTGGCATAGGGCGGTAAAGACTTGCAATTCGTATGTACTTTTATATTTTGGCAGGAACTTTTTTCACGATCTCGTTAATGTGAAATACAAATTTATTCACATATCAGTATTAGTCTTTTAATACTTCACAAGTTTGATGAATAGGGTGCACAATGCAGGTTACATGATGTAAGGTACACAACACAGCCCTGGGACTGAAAAATGTAAGATACTTGATCTGTAATCACTAGCCATAGTCGATCAGTTTTAACCCATCAGACAACAACACACAACACACATTGTTGAAACTTTTCATCATGATGGCAATATCCATCTTCTTCAGGAAACAAGTTAACAAAAGCATGGGTTTAACTTGTTCGCCATTTGCGGTTGCCACTACAATATTCAATATGTACCTGTTCTGCCTGTCTGTGGTTTCCTCTAGAATAAAATAACATTCAATACATTTACATGCGACATATGTTCCGAAACACAAAAACTGAATTTCAGAAACCATATTTCGTTGTTGTGTTTACATGCTAAGATCGAAGTAGATTTGCTAGCCCAGTTAAATATGACACCTGGAAAACAATTGTTAGAGTTTGTGAACACAATTGCTATTTCTCTTCCATTAGCTAGTGTGTAAATGGCTCCAGTCTAATATTCCTAACGTATCCTTCATTGTAAAAAAAGCCAGTCCATCCATATTAACCAAAAATTTTTAAAAACAAGACAAAACCAAACAGTGTAAGCACGTTTCACAACCGGGTGAAATTACATGGGAGTGAGAATTGGAAAACTGGCAACCAAAAGCAGATTTCCTGAATCAATTATGAAGCGTTTACATGACCACCCAGAAGCAGTATTGAAAAACTGATTTACAAAATCCAGTTTTGGGAGCCCCATGTATATGGGTTGACTGAATCATTAGCTGTTACTTTTCAAACAATGGAAATCCAGAATGGAATAACAACAATATGAAAAGGATAGAGGAGGTGTTGAGTTGCAGACACAATAAAAAGATGGATTAACTTTTAGGTTGGTTTCAGACAAAAAAAGTCCTTTTTCAGAAGCAGAAAAAACACACACACACACACACACACACACACAGAGAGAGAGAGAGAGAGAGAGAGAGAGAGAGAGAGAGAGGGGGGGGGGGAGGGGGGACAGCAGAAGCACATGGTTACTGCCTGTAGCTACTCGGGCCCAAGAAGCTGTAAAAAGTAGCTGGTGTGTGTGTTTTCTGCTTCTGAAGAAGGACCTTTTTTTGTATGAAACCTAAAAGTTTAGCAGCCTTTTCATTGTGTGTGTCTGTGAATAATAACAGTAATAACAAATAAATAAATAATAATTTCTACTTTTTTAACTTTCAGATGCCAGCACCTGGCCAAAAATCTGCAGTCTCACTTTACTGTACCCACATTGCAGTTCCTTACGCTTTCCACAGGCTGCGGAATGTAGTTTCATTGATTGTTACAGATGTTAAAAATGCTGCATTTTACAACGTATCTGTTACTCGAAATACTGTCAGCACTAAATTGTTTAACAATGTCATAAACCCTTCCAGTACTCATTTTAGATTTCAAGTGATTATGAGACAATCACCCTTTATTACTGCAGAAGCACCCTTTATTACTGCAGCGACACTGTTAGAACTGACATAGTTAAGTAGTTTGCCTTGTCAGGGATTTTTGTAATTCTCTCAAATAACAGAGACATGTGTATTTTGTTGTTTCATTTCACTTTCTTTTGTGACTGAAATACAGCAATTTTATTAGTGTTCCATCAGTTTTCTCTTGCATACCATATCCTTTTTTAATTACACTGCCTTAACAAGAAAAAAGTGAAGCACCCAGAAGGGGAGGGGGAAACAGAATGAAACTGAACAGGTTGAAAGGATATGTAATGTTATGTCAGATATCACAAAATCGGTCAAATTTACAAAGAACTTGGCAGTATGAGTTCACTTATCAGTATAACATTGCACCCTCTGTAGCCTGGACATGTGCACCGATTTGCTGGCTCTCCCGAGTAAGCTAGCAAACAGCAATTCTAACTGACCTCAAATTTTAACTGACCCCCAATATCATGGATACTGGCACTGGGATGGAGTCGATGTCTAAATGGGTCCCACATGTTTTATTGGCGACAGATCTGGGATCTAGATGACCATGGGAGTACCTCAACACCACGTAGAAGTTCACAGAGATATGTGCCGTGTGTGATTGAGCACTGTCCTGTAGAAAAATGGCATTGAGATACTGTCACATGAGAGGTAACAAATGAGGATGCAGGATGTCTGTGACATACTGGCGTGCTGTCAGAGTCCCTTCAGTCACTACCATCTGACACATGAAGTTATACATAGGTTTGGTCCATGCCGTACTCACCACTTATTGTCATCCAGGGTAGTGCACAGTCATAATCCATTGCTGAACACAATGCATTATCATTCATCAGTTTCCTGGTCATGACACTGGGCAATCTGGCTGTTGCTAGTCTCTGAACAATGGTGCATGATGACACAGAATGTTGCAGTAAGTCCTTACTTGTTCATGATGGCAAGCACACATGTGATGGGGTTATGATGTGCTTGGTGCACGGTATGGCACTCCTTCCTTGTGTGTTCAGATGTTGTCAACTGAAACCTGAGTATACCTGCCCTCACATGCGTTCCAACATGAGGTCACTGTCAGATTCAAATGCCCCACACATCTTAATACTGCACGATTTGACAAGCCAATCACATGGAGAGACACCGCGAGACCCCTTTCAAACTGTGTCAGGTGCTCATAGTGCTGTCTCATACAAGTACACTGCATCTTCATGGCATTCACAGTGATCACTCAGTGTCTGATACCGTTCACAATCCTTATAAACCCTGCCAGCCATAGTAACAAAACTAAACACAGACAACACTAATGTACTTTGGTGGCCATTCTATCTGTCATAGAGAACAGTTATTCTAATCAATTACAGACCCACCGATGGTGTGCGTGTTCAAAGTTAGATTGACATCCAACCATGCCTTCTGGGTGCTTCACTCTTGTGCGATGCTACACTGCATCTGTATGCTGTGGCTCGAAATAGCATGTCCAGACACTCCGGGATGATGATGGCATTGAAACAGAGGATGACAAGCGTAAAGCTGAAATACTAAACACCTTTTTCCAAAGCTGTTTCACAGAGGAAGACCGCACTGCAGTTCCTTCTCTAAATCCTCGCACAAACGAAAAAATGGCTGACATCGAAATAAGTGTCCAAGGAATAGAAAAGCAACTGGAATCACTCAACAGAGGAAAGTCCACTGGACCTGACGGGATACCAATTCGATTCTACACAGAGTACGCGAAAGAACTTGCCCCCCTTCTAACAGCCGTGTACCGCAAGTCTCTAGAGGAACGGAAGGTTCCAAATGATTGGAAAAGAGCACAGGTAGTCCCACTCTTCAAGAAGGGTCGTCGAGCAGATGCGCAAAACTATAGACCTATATCTCTGACGTCGATCTGTTGTAGAATTTTAGAACATGTTTTTTGCTCGAGTATCATGTCGTTTTTGGAAACTCAGAATCTACTATGTAGGAATCAACATGGATTCCGGAAACAGCGATCGTGTGAGACCCAACTCGCTCTATTTGTTCATGAGACCCAGAAAATATTAGATACAGGCTCCCAGGTAGATGCTATTTTTCTTGACTTCCGGAAGGCGTTCGGTACATTTCCGCACTGTCGCCTGATAAACAAAGTAAGAGCCTACGGAATATCAGACCAGCTGTGTGACTGGATTGAAGAGTTTTTAGCAAACAGAACACAGCATGTTGTTATCAACGGAGAGACGTCTACAGACGTTAAAGTAACCTCTGGCGTGCCACAGGGGAGTGTTACGGGACCATTGCTTTTCACAATATATATAAATGACCTAGTAGATAGTGTCGGTAGTTCCATGCGGCTTTTCGCGGATGATGCTGTAGTATACAGAGAAGTTGCAGCATTAGAAAATTGTAGCGAAATGCAGGAAGATCTGCAGCGGATAGGCACTTGGTGCAGGGAGTGGCAACTGACCCTTAACATAGACAAATGTAATGTATTGAGAATACATAGAAAGAAGGATCCTTTATTGTATGATTATATGATAGCGGAACAAACACTGGTAGCAGTTACTTCTGTAAAATATCTGGGAGTATGCGTGCGGAACGATTTGAAGTGGAATGATCATATAAAATTAATTGTTGGTAAGGCGGGTACCAGGTTGAGATTCATTGGGAGAGTCCTTAGAAAATGTAGTCCATCAACAAAGGAGGTGGCTTACAAAACACTTGTTCGACCTATACTTGAGTATTGCTCATCAGTGTGGGATCCGCACCAGATCGGGTTGACGGAGGAGATAGAGAAGATCCAAAGAAGAGCGGCACGTTTCGTCACAGGGTTATTTGGTAACCGTGATAGCGTTACGGAGATGTTTAACAAACTCAAGTGGCAGACTCTGCAAGAGAGGCGCTCTGCATCGCGGTGTAGCTTGCTCGCCAGGTTTCGAGAGGGTGCGTTTCTGGATGAGGTATCTAATATATTGCTTCCCCCTACTTATACCTCCCGAGGAGATCACGAATGTAAAATTAGAGAGATTAGAGCGCGCACAGAGGCTTTCAGACAGTCGTTCTTCCCGCGAACCATACGCGACTGGAACAGGAAAGGGAGGTAATGACAGTGGCATGTAAAGTGCCCTCCGCCACACACTGTTGGGTGGCTTGCGGAGTATAAATGTAGAATGTAGATGTATTATACAGGGGTTCGACAAAAATATGGAAACACCAAAAACACAACATATTGCCATGACTAATATGGTGTAGGAAACATGTTGGCATTCCAAACAACTCAGCCACACCGGCGGCACAAACAGCGTCAGATGTTGAGCGATCAATGCGAAGGACACAGAAATGCCACGTATTTAAACAGTGGAAAGTTCGCTCTCCCACAGTGGTATTCCACAGCCCACTGAAACTATGCAATATCCTTGTCCATGTAGAGAGCACTTAAGTTATCTCTGATATACACAAGCTTCTGTGCAAACTATTAGTCACTGTAGATACGCCATCTGCAAGTGGGCAGGCTGTATTGAAGTGCTTTTTTGGTGCGGAAGTAGTGATGACTGTCGAAATGCAGGCCTTGTCGGTGGTTACTGGACTCAGTATGGACATATGTTGGATGGAGCCATGAGAGAGGTGGAGGTGAACATCCAGAAAGATGGCACATTGTGTTCAGGAGGACCAGGCAAAGCAGATTGGAGAGAAGGTTTTGAAATTTTGTAGGAGTGAGGATAGGCCCCAAGTCCAGATCATGAATATATCATCAATGAACTTGAACCATACAAGGGGTTTTGGTTGCTAGTATGGTTTCCTCTAGATGGCTCATAAAAATGTTGGCATAGAAAAGTGCCATGTGGGTGCCTGTGCCACAGATTTGTTTATATACCTTCCCTCAATGGTGAAATAGCGGTGTGTGGAGATGTTGTGGTAAGTTGGATGCGGAGTGAGGTAGTGAGTTTGAACTCTGAAGGATGTTAAAAGAGATAATTTTCGAAGCACAAAGGGCATTGGCATGAGGAGTGATGTATGGGTAGGTACGTGGCATCAACAGTGATGAGTAAGGATACAGGTGGTAAAGGGGTGAGGATGGTGGAAGAGTCGCTGAAGAAAGTGATGTGAAAGGCTTGGCTTCAGGCAGTTGGTTGGAGGTGTTGGTAAGCAAGTATGAAAATTCTTTCAAGTATGATCACAATAACTAGTTACAATGGGGCATGTAGGAGGACAGAGTGCGGGGTGTCATTGGGGTGAGGAGGCATATGGACTCAGTGGAGGTTTGGGGACGGCCTAAGGATTTCAGCGGTGATTGCAGATTAGAATCTTGATCACTGAGTACTCTCAGTGAATTGACACTGATTGTAATGATTAATGAAAACCACTTCAGCTACATTATTACACATTTATTGCGTTACAACCAGTCCCATGCTAAGAACAAAACCAGTTGTACATAATAAAGGTGTAATAATACAGCTGAGGTGGTTTTCATTAATCATTAAATTCTTGGAGGTTATGTTGGAATTCTGGGCTGGGATTATTATGACAGAGCATGTAGGTGAAGGACTCAGACAGGTAGTCACTGCAATTTATCATGATTGTGGTAGAGTCTTTGTCTGCAGGGAGGTTGATAAGGTCAGGATCTGTTAGATGGTGGTATCAACTGGGAAAGGCAAGGTATAATGTTGGCATTAAATTGACTTTAGTTGGAGGGATTGGTAGCAAAGAAGTTTTTCTGCTATAAGGATTATGAGAAGGGGAGCAGGTCTTTAACAAGTCCAACAAGGTTAAACTAGGGTGTGGGGCTGAAGTGAGCCCTTTGAATAGGACTGGAACTTTTGTAGGATTGAGGTGTTTGGCAGTAAGATTAACAATTTTTAGCAGTAAGATTAATTAAATGTTTTGGATTTTTTGGGGTTATGGATTCTTTTGATCTTTTCACCTCCCAGAGTCATGCTTTGTTATCCACTTCTATTTACAAGCTACTAAGTCATTCAATTCATCCCTTTCCTGCATTGTTTCAGATTTTCCTAGCACCAGTCCAGCTCAAATGAAGCCCCGCTCCCTCTACCAGGATCAGTTGAGAAAAGTATTTTTTTTCCTAGCAGAAAAAACAACTCCACATTCTGGCCCTTAAATGCTGCGTAATGGCCCAACTACACAGATTCCCTTTTCTGGATCCCACACCTCTTTTCATAATGACCTTCATCCTCTCAAACCTGGCATTGCAAAAACACATATCCATGGCACAGGCCGAGACCCTGTTGAAGATGAACCTCACTCAGGGAGACTTTCAACTTCAAAAAACCAACAAAAACATCAAAAGTGTGTATGCTCTCTTGTGAGATCACATCGACATCTAGCAGTAAGGATGATGGGAGATCTGTACATCAAATTTTGACCAAAGACTTGCACATGTGAAAGGTTTGTGCCAAAATGGTGCTGAAAAACCTCACAACTCAACTGAGGA
The DNA here is from genome assembly GCF_023864275.1 of Schistocerca cancellata. Lineage (NCBI taxonomy): Eukaryota > Metazoa > Arthropoda > Insecta > Orthoptera > Acrididae > Schistocerca > Schistocerca cancellata. Next base: position 361,926,804 of record NC_064631.1, read on the forward strand.
GAAGGACAATAAAAAAATGTGTGTTGAGCTTCTTGAAAGAATTGCCAATGACCATGAATGGTTCAGTCATATGATCACAGGTGATGAATCCTGAATTTTTTAGTATGATCTTGGGACAAAGCATCAATGTGAGGAGTGGCACACTGAGCCATCTCCTTGATTGAAAAATGCTTGAATGAGCAAATCAAAAGTTGCAATCAGTGCTGATTTACTTTTTTGACAGTACATATATCATGCATAAAGAATTTGTTCCTCAAGAACAAATTGTCAGTAAAGTGTTTTACAAAGATGTCCGTGAATGTTTCAGGAAAAGGATGAATCAAGTGCCCCTTGTCACACGACCATTTCCATCATGGAATTTTTGATCACAATAGGCATTCCTGTTGTTCCACCATCCCCCTATTCACCTGATCTGAGACCTTGTGACTTTTTTCTTTTCCCGAAATGGAACAATTCTTAAAAGGGTGTCATTTTGGGACTCTGGAGAACATTCAAAAGAATGTGACCAACATGCTAAAGGCCCTTCCAGTTGAAGCCTTTCAGCACTGCTTCCAAGAGTGGGAACATACACTATAAAAACTTTGGTAGATAAAAAAATCAATCTCATTACTTTTCTCACACACCTCGTATGTATGGATTTCTTGGACATTCATCCCAATGATATTGACATTTCATTAGAAATTATGACAAAATTAGAAGAAACAGGAAGCAACTCAGACAATTCCATGAACTGTGATTCAAATGATGATTCTTGTGCTAATCAAAGTCCACAACAAAAACAGAGTACCGGTACATTCCAAGCCCAAAGAAAACATGTACAGTAATAGCTTTCAGTGAGAAATAAATGGCTGTAAATTTTTTGGTTAAAGGAAGGAGAAGAGTAATCACTTAAGTTGTGTGCATTCATTTTGTAAAATCTGAATTGTATTAACAGAAGAAAGAATTACACAAAGTATGAAATATGTGCCAAAATGAAAGTCACAAAAATTTGGATGAAAAACTATTTGAAAGATTTAGAACTGCTCATGAGAGTCAGTGCACCCTTACCAAGGGAGACCTATGAGACTGGACATACTCAATTGCAAGTGAGTTGAGCATTAATGGTTTCGAGGCTTCTTCCCTGTTTAAACAGATTCAGGAAATTATATACATAAAACAAAGCCACAAAATTACAAAGTTTACATCAAGTAAACATGTAGATGAGATGTCATTAATAAGTAGTACTATAGAGCAATTCACAGGTGACTTGAGGACAAAGCTTCTTGTTATCCCCTTAAAGTTGCATATACAGCCATCCAGTGAGGTTCTGTACAACCCACACTTTATCATTTTGAGGGGAAAGAAAAAAGACAGTAGTTTGTGCAGTCGATGAATGCAATAGCATATTCGTATATAACAATGCCTGTGGGTTACTGTTTTGCAGCTTTATCTCTGCTTTCAGGAACATCAAAGGCAAATAAGGACCAAAATTTTAAAAAAGGAGTTTATTTGCAAAAGTTGTGTAATTTACATAGCAAAATCTGAAAAACTTTCACTGTTACATCCAAAATGTCTTCTTGCCATTTGCAGAAAATAACTCACTGCTTCTGTTGAACTCTTAGCTAGGATATAACAACACCTCTGTCTTTAGGAGGGTGAAGAAAGGACTTTTAATGTAATGCGGATTCCATCAGAAACTAATAGTGTGATTTGCTAAAGCCTTCCCCCCCCCCCCCCCCCTTTCTCTCTCTCTCTCCAGGAAATTATTGGACAACATAATATCTGATAGCTCTTTGTCAGTTCAGGTTTATCAGCAGAGCAGTATTGTCAACCTCCAGTCATTTTTGCATTGTCAGTTTGCATCACCACATTTTATGAATTTGACCAAGTATACCTGGTCCACAGCAAAATGTGCAGTACAATGGCCATGGCTATTTCTTACTCCATTCCAGTTCTGTCTAAATAAAATTAGTAATTCCTGTGAAGTGCCTGACTGCACTATTTTTTTTTTCTTTTATCAGTTGTTCCTGAAGTAAGGAAAACATTTGTTTTTGTCATCCAATAGAAACTTCGTATTTTTGTGATGACTATGGGGAATAAACAAGGAGCTGTTTCATTGTTAACAAAATATACATTATTCAAAAATTACTATAGGGACTGTGCTATAGAAGTTGTTATAAAATATTTAATATCAACAAATCCTCTGTGAGTCGCCTGTGTAACAGTTACATATGCAAGAGTTTAGCTGTCGATATGAACTGCGAGTTATTCATAAAATGAATTATTTGAGACATTTTTGACATGGTTTATGTGTTTAAAATTCATGGGTGTACACTTTGGACTTCACACTAGGTGGCACTACATGCTCTTGTCATAGCTGCATCTCCTTATTCACCCACTTGTGCAGCAGGCAGGAAGCACTATACAAAATGCTGTTAATACGGTTCTTCATGTGGCAAAAATGATTAACATTTAACGTTTTTTAATACTTTCAGTGTGCCTTAGCAGCTAAAATTTTGACAGTGCAATTCTTTCTATGTATTCTTCCTGGATGAAAAATTTCAGGGTATGTTTCAACATGTCAGCAGGGACCATTCCCTTGCTGGAACATCTTCATGGTGCAGAGTTGTGCATAAATCAGCAAACTGAAGATGTTTTAAGAACAAAACTGGTCATAACACAATAAATGTGTAATAACACAGCTGAGTTTGTTTTTATTAATCATAACAGTTAGGGTTAATTAAGCTGTGTTTCTAAACATGGTCAAGACTATAGCCTCCAAACCCTACTGAAATCATTAGGCCCATCCCACAACCTCTCCCCTGAGTCCATCTCCCTCCTCACCCCAACAACACACAACACACATACCCTCTACATCAGGGACAGTCAAGAATTCTGCTTGCAAGCAGAGTTCTTGCATGCGCATGTAGCCCTGTCATCTAGTTTCCCACTACCACACAACACTGTCTGAACAGTGGAAGGGGCTGTCTAAACAGAAGAAGGGAGAAGAGAGGGAAACTGCGAACAAGCTGTGTTTGGACGGAAACGCAGTTGCACAAGGAATGGCTTGCATGCAGCTTGGCTTCATAATTCTCAATGACATAAATCACAAACAAAACAAATTTTCAGTGTTGTTTATTTGTTTCTGACACAATGAAGATATAATAAAATTTTTATGTGGTACAAACAGTCAGTAGAAAACAGATGCAGACAACTTTACAAATTTTCATCACTCAGGTTGTGATGTAATTGTGACTTATTTAGTTTCATAATTTAAAAAAGCTTTCCATGCATGTACATTGATCGAAATATTGTATTATGCTTGCAATCTCACTATGGAGATGAGGAAACTCTTCCTGAGGGGAAAAAGACATAGAACACCTGGAGAGTTTTAATCTAAAAGAATTTGTCTATCGACCAGCAAATACACAGCAGATCAATTAGTTCCATGTACACATACATAGGGAAGATTTCAACTGAATCAGCAGTGTCAAAAGAGCTCAAAAACAGATGTGTAACATCTCTTCAAAACGTTTGAAAAACTATTCTTCTAATTCTTTAAATGCCACAATGAATTCTTCAAAATATATGTTTCCTTTAATTCCAGTGAGCTTAAGGAAATTGACAGTGTTTTTTTTTATCAGAATCTGCCCTTCCACAAAGTGATTCATTTTTAAATGCAACCCCATCAAAAGAGAAATAAGTCATTTCTCAACTTCCAACATCTTACCGTCTGCAGCTTGTGGTCTTTGTGCACAGCTCGTGGTCTCGCAGCAGCGTTCTCACTGCCTGACTACAGGATCCCATGTTCGATTCCCAGCAGGGTCAGGGATTTTCACCTGCCTTGAGATGACTGGGTGTTGTCTCCATCATAATCATTCATCCCCATTACGGTCAGAGGAAGGCAATGGCAAACCACCTCCACTAGGACCTTGCCCAGTACAGCAGTGCGGGACTCCGGCATCGTCCCCTACGCTCTGTCAAGGAGTATGGGACTTCATCATCAACGTCTTACTGTGGACAGTTTGTACCACCAATTTTGTCACATGCTCCATGCCTGCAAATTTAGCACAAAGTGCTTTTTGATGTATGTAACAACGAATCCCGTCGCTCTGAAAGGCACTGTAGGTAAAATAAACTGATTGGTAACAGTAATCTTGCTATTTCATTTGGAATCTCATACAAATCATATGTCAATTGTTGTAATTTTCTGCTCTTTCATTGTCAACTAAATCTTTAAATTCTTTCTGCCTTGTGTTATAATGTTGTTCCACAGAGAATATGTAGTACCTCTCTGGGAGGCACTGAGCAAAGGCAAAATGTACAAGTAGTGTCGACACAGGTCAAGCCTCAGATCGCACATATGCAGCACATTGTGCAAGCATACAGTTTTGCATGCCCCCGCGAGCCAGTTTCATACACTCCCCAATACTCAAAATCAAAAGGCCAACAACCCTGGACAGCCTGTCCTACTGAAAGCAGGTAACATGACTTGCTTTCAGGTCTTTCCATTCCTCCTCAACCATTTATGTATCTGCCCTCAGAAGTACTGTTTTGGATCCCTACTAATTTTCCATGGAAACACTGTGCATTAGTTTAATATCCAGTAATCTATTTTGCAGTTGTTTCTCAATCAAAATAGTCTACAAGAGATTCACTTTTCCCATCCCATCCATACTTTTGATACCAAGAGTATCCTATGAATGCGAATGTGTATGTCTGCCATGACATAATATCGCCACCATGACTTGTGACCGTAGCGCATTGCGTGTTTGAGCAGTTGTTCGCATTGGTTGACAGCCTGCTGTGGAATCCCATGGTTAGCAATGTGCCTGGAAACACTTGTGTGTGCACCAGCATTGTAGTCTGTTATCAGATCTGTCACAGATCACTGTCTTCCTGCTTTACAGAGTGGGCAAGCCTCTGACATCCACATTCTGTAATAAGGTGTAGATGTCCACACCTTGTCACCATCCTTCAAACACTTTCTATAAATGTTAACAACGGTAGTATGCACACAGTTGCGGGCTTTCAAATAATTAAATGTGAAATGAAATGATGGTGAGGCCCCCCAACTACGTACCCTCTGACTCAGAGTTGAAATATTAAAAGTTTTGGCTGGTTTCGCTGCCTAGGTGCTGGGGTATGTAGTTGCCGCATTACAGGCTAAATGCTGCTGAGTCTACAGTATACAATAAGAATACACACACATGAATCGAATGGTCAATGGTTTCTATAACTCGGCAATTGCAAACTATGAAAGTAACATATAAATTTATCAATGAAAGACTGCAATTAAATAAAATCTCCAGGTACTATGTTAACAACTTTAAATGATGAGTACAATAGTAGAAGTACTTTTGAGAATGTGGTATATTTCTGCAAAACACTTCTTGGTGTTGATGGTCCAGCAGTTAAATAAAATATAAGTTGAATAACAGGGAAACAATAGGTCCTACAGCACATAAGTAGTTCTGAACAACAACAAAGCTCAGAAGATATTCACTTCTAAATGAACACTATGTTTCACTGTAGAAGCCACGGAAATCTCACAAGTTCACAAGTTGGCACTCCAAAGTATTTCTATCTGCTGCGAACGGGCACAAACTGCTCCACACTCTCCAAGTCTCTGCCGTGACTGAGTGTCCGTCGCACCAATACATCCAGCAGACCCGTGTCCTGTGCCGTAATCCCATACCGCCCCCAAACTGCCTCGTCCTCTCCGGGAACGATGCTCTTCCCCACTTCCATACAGTCTCTCTACGTGTCCTTTTTGCAACGATTGCTGTGATTGGTTAGAGCGCTCCCACCCTGTCTTCAAGCCAACGCACACTCACAACAAAATGAAACATATATGAAATACTGGATTTGCATTTAAATACTTGAAATTAAATAAATATTCCTATGGCTGGACCATAAACACGCTCTAACACACATTATTAGATACATAAACAAATTAAATAAACATATATCAAAGGAATAGAACAAAAGATAGAATAGTAGTCTAATGTGTCTGTGCTTTCTAAAACACAGTAAATATTTAACCAATTTCTTCATGAATAGTATATATCGGATATAAACAAAGACATAGATGAAGAACTATATTTATAAGCATGCTGCTACTGTTTTTTTCGTGTAACTGTGAAGTACTTATGGTCTCACGCGATCGATAGTAATTGGCCACTTTGACCTCCAATAACTCGGGTACTATTGAAGTTACATGCCTGTAATTCATACAAATTTAGGTTTACACTAATAGCTTTCTAAAGACATGTAAATCGATGAAATCGGAAGAAATGTTTAGATTTTGGAAATTCGTTGCTGGGTGTTACTTGTATAGATTACCATCAGATACTTAACTCTAAACTAATAAAGGTACAGAAAATCTCATTACACCATCAGAATCGTCATGCAAATAATAGTAATGTACATGTTTCTTTTTGAGGTATCATGATTCATCTGGCTACTATTAACTTCTATACGACTCTGAAGTGTCTGCCATGATGGTTTCACAAAGTCCGCCATCTTTAGAACTCTCGGAATACAAGTCTCTTTCACTGACACAGCGTCACAATGGAAATCCTAGCCATGTGGCTGGACTGGCCGTCGTGCTACCCCTCATGTCTGGCTAATGTTCGGCACCACGTATTTGCTGCCGGAGCCTGGCTGGCCTAGCGGTCCATGCAGTGGCCGCCAGCTCTGAACTTAGAATCTTTTCGGGGCGCCACTACTCGCCTGTTACCTCACAAAGTTGACAACTTTTGCCCTTCCACTGGGCCATAACAATAGCCCTTTTTTAAAGTCGCCACTTGTATCTTTGCTCGAATGCTGTCCCATTTGTTTCTGCTCCACTTACATGCATTTCATACTTCTCCACATGCGGTGCATACAGAAAATTACAAATATAAATATCTTACACTACTTTTCCACATGGACCCTACACTGGTTCAGACTTTTGTGCCATTGCAACGCTAAATCTGACATGCCTCTGTGGTAGAATTCATCCAGCTAATTATGGAACAACTGTCGGCTGCTGTCTTGGCTTAATCATTGCACATGAATCAATTTTCCACCAGGAACTTCTTCAGTGGACAAAAAAAAGAAAAAAGTGGAAATCACCAGGGGCGAGGTCCAGGTGGGTAATTCATACTCTCCCATTGGAATGACTGGAACTTGTTGGTGGTTCTGATTGCCACTTGTAGCCTCACACTATTGTGAAAGGTAACCACATTACCGATATCGAGAATCCCTCGGTGCTTCATCCTGATGACAGTATGCAGAAGTGACAGTGTGAAACAATAGCTGTCAGTGTTGATGATTGCACCTAGTGACATGAAATCTGGCAGGAGCAGTCCACAGCAATCCCAGATGACCGCTAACATCACTTTCCCAACAAAGCATACCAAATGGAATTTTTTTATCACAGACAAACCTAGATGTTTCCACACCATGCTCTGCTGCTTCGATTACTGTGTGAAATGTGTTATCCACATTCTTCACTAGTAACAATGTGGTTCAGGAAACTGTCATCATGCAGTTCTAGGCGCTACAGTCTGGAGCCGAGTGACCGCTACAGTCGCAGGTTCGAATCCTGTCTCAGACATGGATGTGTATGATGTCCTTAGGTTAGTTAGGTTTAATTAGTTCTAAGTTCTAGGCGACTGATGACCTCAGAAGTTAAGTCGCATAGTGCTCAGAGCCATTTGAACCAAACTGTCATCCTCCTCAGCATACCATTTTATATTATTCACTGAAGCAATAACTCACTCGCCTTTCATCATGTCATCCAAATGTTTAGGCGCCCACCAACATGAAACCTTCCAGTACCCTAAGGATCGGCAATGTTGTAAATACTCCCATATGAAATGCCATGCTCCCGGGAAGTGTTGTTGAGATGAACACGCCGATCTGCTGTCACCACTGCATCCACATGAGAAATTTTGTCATCAATCAGTGACAGACCTGTACATGGGCTGCATTTCTCTCTGGTTTTCGATGCACGTTCATTCCTTGCTTCACAGAAAACGAATCACACTTTGTTACTTGTACACTGTGGATGTGTGAAGCACAACTGCAATCTTCAACAATTGATAGCAACATCACACCGCGGAGCTACCGGCATATAAGATTGTAAGGCTGGGCTGGTCCGAGAAAGGTCCACTGCTTGAAATGGATATGTCGACTTCGCATTTACAGCCATAACTTGGCCAAAAAAAACTGGGGTAAAAACTTTGATTTGCCCTCAGACATATTTGAAACAATTCAGGTTGATATGACTGGAAATAATCATGCGCTGTTCTTGGCGCCTCTCAAAATGAATCTACGCGTATGCCATACACACTTGCATTTAACTTCAGGACCCTAAAGACGTTGCCAAGTCTGCCACATCTCTGTGTCTTCCCTTCTGCTCTTTGAAAAACTAAGACAGCATACCATCCTCTTAGTAACCCCATGGGATGTGCAGATGGATGAGACAGACTTATCAATGTGTATAATGTCATATGAGTCTGATGAGGGCAGCTGTGGTGGAAAAAAGGCTGATATCACAGGCTGGTCACATGAGCATCCATAGTGAGCCAAATATTAGGCTGCCTGGCAGCAGTCTTGGCCTCACTGGCTGCTATCCAACTTGCTTCTACATGTGGACTCTGCAAGACCACGTCTGTTTACGGTGTGCATAGTGTCATGAATCATGAACTCGTGGTTTCCACCATCTCTTGCATAAAGAGAACTTTTATTACAAGGTGTGTGATACCTGGCACGGTTATGCTTTAATCTTATTCTTCTACTCTGAAGCAATATTATAATAATTTCTATTTGTGGATCAACTTAATTTTTCACCAAGAACTATTACTGTTTGGTTCACGGAAAAACTAACAATTTATGTTGTTACAGAAGCTATTTATGTTCAGTGCACATTGTAGCCCGAAGTAAGGATCAAAACACTCTCATGATGAGTGATATTCTGTGTTTGTGTATATGATGAGGCATTAGTATTAGGCATTACAGATCTTAAATGACTAATTTTCTTGTATAAAACATTACATTCTAACAGAACTGCTTTATTTGTCACTTATCTCTAATTATGTACTACAAGTTATTTAAAAGGCATACTTTGAATCAAATAAGTCTATTTTTGTTACCTCTTTCATCTCCTTCCGGAAGTTACTGTACAACATTAATCCCCAACAGAAAATGTTGTTTTGTTTTGAGACCTTTGTTTATTTTCCCTTAGTAATTGAGAGTCCAAACTGTCTCTTCTTCCTTGATCATATATATGATTATTTGTGATGTACTTGCTAATTCTTTTTGTGCTAAAGCTGTTGGTAGATGATGACACTTAATGGAGTAAGTGTACCCAATTTTTAAGCTATCTCCTTACAATGAGCCTCACTACTCCTTTTAGTTACTATTCTTATGGCCCTTTTCTTCAGTTTGAAAATTGAGTGTATGCCAGAATAGAATCTCACAGCTAAGAACTGAGTGTACACACAGGATCAGTATGTCACCACAGGTGCCGCCTGTGACACGCTGATGGGAAGACTCTGACGGCATAGTACACTGATGACATACTCTCTGCTAGTATCTACATGGGCTTATTCCTTGATGACTGACAGTCACTACTCTTCCTTGAAAACTTTGCATTTGCTAAACAGTCTGCAGCTTTATTATTTATGTTTAATGTGAATTGTTTTCCATCTTGAAGATGAAATTTATACTATTAGTTTTCTTTATTTTCAGAGTTATTTTAGTAGATATCAGCCAATAGTAAAAATCCGTGATGGTTTCATTTGTCTTCTCAACCAGGAGTTCTGGTGTTGTACCAGAGACTGTAATGTTGCTTCACCAGCAAAGAGAATTTTTTGCCATCTTTTATTTTGACATGGAAAGTTATTGATATACATTAAGAACAATTCACAATAGCTCCCTATTCCTAACTAAAACACAGTTCTGTGTCATCTTTCCCTTCACCATGAAAATTCCATTCTTTAAATGCCACATCTCCTTTGACAATGACCTCAAATTTGTCAGACCTGCCAATCCCTGTCCTTCACAAACCTAATATCACAAAACAAATTTCATGGCACAGAGATACCTCAATCATTTTTACTCCCTACACTAGATGGTGTTATTGTATAATTTCTGTTGTGTTGTTAGCCACTCCAAGTGGAATACTTGTTTTATTGGTACTATTCAATTTTTGCAATTTCAACTGTGATAAACTGATGCTGCAGTGTCCATTTTTAGCGTGCTAATGTAGAATGTGTCACATATTCAGCTAAGCAAAACATCTATGCATTTCAGACTTTTATTTATATACTGAAGCCAATTTCTGGACTTTTATCCCAGGCTTTTCTTTCATCATGTACACAAGCCACTTTCTTGCACACTGTAGCATCAGATCTTAAGATACATGTATAGGAACAGATCCTGAAATTAAAACAATATTAGCAAGGGTCTTTAAAGTTAACTATTCAGTGTTCAGACAAAATTACACTTGTACGATTAAAACCCAACTGTAAATGTTGTTATCAGACACAAAATGAGTAGTTGCTGCTCATAAACAGTCATAACTTGCTCTGACTGCTGTCAAGCGATTAGAAGCTACTTCGAATGGTTGTGTTGGGCCAAATGCCAAGATGCTTGCACCACAGACACCATAGGTACCTCAAGTACTATCATCTCCTGTGGATACTGTCTCCTCTACAGAAAGTACACGATCTCTCTCTGCTCATCCATTTGACTGTGAATGGCATGTCAATGGCAGGTCTAGAGGCCCTGTGCAGAGGAGGCAGGGACCAAAGAGAACTAAACATGCTGTCTTTGTCTTCCACTGCAACAGAACCTTAGCCAGTGAATCACACTTTACCTGTTGAGAAACCTGTTGTGTTGTGTATCAAAAAGGAGGCAAACACACAAGGGCAGGGATCTGTTAGTTGTTTGCAACATGGTAAAGAGACTATTCCAGCAACCACTGAGTGAATGAGGTGCAACTAACTGCAGATCATGGAGCACAATGGAACAAACAAAGCCTTTCTTCTGGGGTCTGTGGTTAAAATTGAATCATCAATCCAGTGACTGTCATAGAGGATTGAGAAGACCAGCCTTGGCCATGGAGATTCAACAAAGTTCACAATCTACAACATATTCCTAGTAACTGGGGCCCTTTTATTCTGAGTAAAGTGAAAGGCTTGAACCAGAGACAAAAATTTCTGTAAAAAGCTAACATGTGACTTCCTCAACTTAGGCCATAGTAGCTCCTACCAAATGGGTTTCTTTAGTTTAGGCAACTCAACATACATTCCAGATAATAAAGATGAAGATGTAGATAGCTGTAGGAGACCCCAAAGTATTAGGGGAAGATTAAAAGAAATTGCCCCCACAGATGAGACGAATAAAACTCTAGTGACCAGCTGCTGAAGCGTTTACAATAAATTACCTTAGTTTGGAGCATACCTAAAAAGCAGTTGAGTTCACATAACACCAAGTACAAAAAGTTGGCTAAAACCTGTGATTCACAGCAGTGAGATTTTTGGGGAAAGTCTAAGTGTATATCAAAATATTGGCTAATGGGAAATGAGGGCTGTGTATTTGTCACAGTAGACAAGGAACTCAAAAGCCATAGAGACAGAAACTGAGTCTGAATGAGAAATTATTTAGTCAAGACTCAATATCAAGGGTGGTTATAAACTTGTAATTGGATATATCTATCAACCACCAGACTCAAACCCAGATGTAACTAAAAACCTCAAAGATAATCTCAGTTCACTAGTATGAATGTTTCCCAATCATCTGTACATCATTAGAAACAATCAACTGGGATAATTACACTTTTGTAGGTGGTGAGTGTGACAAGACATCCTGTGAAATGCTACTAGATGCCTTCTCTAAAACCTAGTTCTAGCAAAATTGGTGAAAGAAGATTTCAGGTGGTAGCATTATTGCCAGCTTTCATCTGTGCAATGCAAACAACTGCAAATGAAAACAATAGTCATCTAATGAGCTGCAAAAATGCTGAGGCATTGTCATAGATATTTATACAAAACCATGTTATGTGGTTTGTTGAGATAGACGCATAAAGCAGACACACCACGGCACTGTGATTATCAGATACCTTCTTTCACTAACTCTACTGGCAAGATATTTCACAGAGTTTAGAAGCCCACTAAATATGGAAATATATTTGACCTAACCTCTTTGAAAATGTCCATATTCAGACTGGTTTCAGTGACATGAGGCAGTTGATTACAAAAATACAAAGTACAGCTAAAACAAGTCACAAGTTACATAGATAGTTCATTGTGTCTCATCTCCCAGAGAAACACAAAGTATTTACATCTGCAAAAAAGTATCTAGGAGAACTGTAGCTCAAATTTAAAAGAACAGGCCATCATACTCTGAAGACATATGTAAGTAGTAGAACAGTTCATAATGGGAGAACAATCAGGGTAAAGAAAGTGTGAAGAAACAGCTATTTTTGCATAATAGGTATAAAACAGCGAGATACTGAATGGAATGGAACATATTTGGCTGTCAATGCATGAAGGCTTCAACAGCTACCCTAGCAGAAACTTACTGAAAGAAACTTATCCAAACAAATTATGTTCATATGTAAAGGCTCTCAGTGGTAGCAAAGCCAATGTCCAGACACTTGTGGATGAGACACGAGCTGAAATTAACATTGGAAAAGCAAAATCAGAAATGCTTCGCAAAGGAAATTTCAGATTTACTGCCCTAGTTTACTTGTGGCCACACTACAAAGATGAGTCAATGGTGTTGAGAAACAGCTTCAATTGTTGAAATCAAACAAAGCTCCAGTTCATGATGGGATCCTTGTCAGATTGTGTACAGAAATTGCAGCTGAGTTAGCTCCCAGTTTAACTATAATATTCAATATCCCTCTTGAACAAAAAACTGTGCAAAGTGGTGGGAAAAAGTGCAGGTCACACCTGTTTGCAACAAGGGCAACATAAGTGAGCCACAAAACAACTATCCAGTCTCACTGATGTCCATCTGTTGTAGAATCCTAGAACATATCCTGAGTTCAAACATAATGGTGTATCTAGAACAAAATTACCTGCTCCATGGCAGCCAGCATGGATTCTGAAAACACTGATCATGTGAAACCTAGCTTGTACTTTCCACCTGAAAGCCATGGATCAAGGAAATCGCATAGATGCAATATTTCTTTACTTCCAAAAAGCATTTGATACAGTACCACACCAGCATTTATTAACCAAAGTATAATTATATGGGATATTAAATAAAATTTGTGACTCTGTTGAGGATTTCTTGGTAAGCAGGACTCTGCATGTTATCTCAGGCAGAGAAGCATCGACAGAAAAAGAAGTAACTTACAGTGCACCCTACAGAAGTGTGTTTGAACCCCTGTTGCTCATCTTGTGTACTAATCACTTTTCAGATGATATTAAGAGTAATTTCAGACTTTTGCAGATGATTCAGTTATCTGCAATGAAGTACTGCCTGAAAATGCTGCAGAAATATTCCAACAGATATTGATAAGATGTGAAAGTGGTGCACAGAATGTCAACTTGCATTAAATGAACATAAACATAAAATTATGCACTTCACAAAACGAAAAAACGCAGTATCCTATGACCACAATATCAATTATTCACAATAAGAGTCAGTTAATGCATACAGATAACTGCATAAAAATCCATAGGGATACAAAATGGAATGATCACATTGGCTCAGTGGTAGGTAAGACGAGTGACAGATTTTGGTTCACTGGCAAGATGTTGGGAAAATGCAGTCCGTCTACGAACGAGATTGCTTACAAATCACTTGTGCATCTTATCTTAGGATACTTTTCAAGAGTGTGTGACCCATACTACATAGGACCAAGAGGGGATATTAAACATAAACAAAGAAGGGTGGCATGAATTGTCACAGGTTTGTTTGACTCACAGGGCATCATCAAAATGTTGAAAACCCTGAATTGGGTCTCTCTTGAAGATATGTAGAAAATTTCAAGAACTGGTAGTAATGGAAGAATATAGAGATATCCTTCATCACCCTATGTATTTCTCCCACAGGGACCATGAAGAGAGTGGCGACCATCGGCCGCGAGTAACTGCCACCTATGAAGTGCAGAGTAAACGGTCTTTGGGGACTCATTGTTCTTTGGGTCGGTCTTGTGGACTTCGGTTGCAATGTGCATGCTGTGAATTTCTGTAGTGTTTTTCTTGTGTTTTGTGTAATTACAAGAACTTAAAAAAAATTGCCTGATCATAATTGGTTGGAGTTTTCTATGCACGGTCAGTTGCTACAGCCATAAAACCCAATTGGTGACCCTGAGTCCCGAAAATACGTTGCATTCACTCGCTGTGTACCACTAGTTTTGTGCCTATAGACAATGTCGTAACCTCCTGTTTTTCCAGCAGTGCAGGATTCTGCACCCACAGAATGGATATTCGACTGTGAAGCACAACACTTTACCCCATGTGCTACTAATACACTGGGAATTTTCACATCTCTGGTGTTTTCTTCGACCAGCCAGACGACCCTAGCTTCCACCGGCACACCACACCAGGTGCTGTCCTCATCAGTGCGGACACCTTCTATGGCATTCTACGCTCGACAGAATGTTCCTACAGCACAAGATCTCAGAAACCCCTCACGCGAGTTTATACTGCATAACATGGGCCACGCGGCTGTCCAGTTTCGGGGTCCACACGTACGACCGCCCCCTCCTCAGAGTGGTCCACCACTTAATGTCCCCCCCCTCTATGCTGGTTGAAGGGACACTCGCGTCAACCGCACCAGGCCATGTATACGCCTACCCATCCTGCTGCCCCACGCACACCTCAGGTGGCACACCTGCCATGGTTCCGCCCATCACTCGGCACTCAATCACTATTTCACACCTCTGCTCGAAATTTCGTCTGCATCGGCCGTTGATCCTTCCGTGCCTGCCGTGCTGTGCTCGTCGTGTGGCCGTATAGATATCCTGCCTGCAAGGACTGGATATCACGTCTCACCTGCACAGCTAACAGACGTTCAGTGCAACATATCTCCCGTCACTGTTCCCATCAGTGAACACCGTGCAGAATCCCCGTACGATTCGTGCCTTTCCTACACCCCCACAAGCACTGGCCGCCAGTCGTTTTCCGAAGCTGCTGTCGTTACAACCGGACAACCCAGTGAGGTGGTTTACCTTGGTGGACAACATGTTGGACATAAACGGTACTGAGGACAACAGCACTCATTTTGTGTGTTTAGTGAACCACTTGCATGACCACCCTGTTGTCATCAGTGACTTGTTGCTGAATCCACCCAAGAGCAACAAATATGCCTCTGCCAGTGCACTACTCATCGTACGCCAGCCAACACGATTCACAACATTACTTATGACAAGACTTTAGGTGACAGAACCCCCTCACAGCTGTGGCGACGCTTGCATGCGCAGGTCAGTACCGAGAGCTTGCCAAACTTAGCACTCTGGGCATTGTGGTTGGTGAAACTGCCGCAAGAACTGCAAGCATTGTGGTTGGTGAAACTGCCACAAGAACTACAATTACATTTGCTTCCACATACGCAGCATCATTCGAGCATAAACTACGGCTGGCAGACCAGGCATACACCATTATTCGGCACCGCCACCTCCCTCCGCACAGCACAGTGCCTAATAGTGCTGAGGTTGGTAATCCACACAGATGCTGGTTCTACTCTACTTACAGGAATGCTGCTATCAACTGCCACCCGCCCTGCACATTTCCAAACGCCGCATGCAGGCTGCAGTAGGCACCACGGCTCGCGGATGCATGCAAGGGCGCCCAAAGACATTGCATTCTGCCAGATCCCCCATCTCACAAGGACATCTGTACACATCGGATTAAGGTTTGCAGCAGTATTTTCTCATCGATGCTGGAGCAGACTTTAGCGTCATACCTCCCACATTTACCATAAAGGACATAACACCAGCCAAACTATTCCTTTGAGCAACAAATAAATCGCCACTTTATGTCGATGGTTTGGCCGAGTTACCTATTGAACACATACCTGGCAAACAGTTCATTTGTTCCTTCTATGTGTCTGATGTAGAAGACCCAGTTTTAGGCACTGAAATCCTTTTCCGTTTCAGACTGTCTCCAGATCTCCTGTTGGCTGCATTATTGCACCACATCTCATCCACTCATTTTGTGGGTTCAGTCGCTGCCTCGGGCACCCTCCCCCTCAGCTTACCAGCGATTTCGACACAGCTCTCATTGAGTGCTCTTCACCGATGGACAGCCTCGCAACTTCCATCATCCAGCTTCAGTCCAAGCGCTCAGCAGTCGACGATCTCTGCACTCGCAACGCCAAACTGAACCGCACAATGTCGTTGACTACGCAAGCCCTCGCCGAAGCACAATGCCTCGTACAATGCCCCCCGACACGGAAATGCACCTCATGGAACTTTGTCACTGCCGACATGGACAGTTTCCCCGGCATATCAGGTTAATGACTCTCACGTGCTACCAATTCCCGTTCGCGAAGGTCCCCAAGGGAGTTCGCCAGCCCAGCTGAATGATATCACGAATGGCATGACAGACAAAATTTTCACAACAGACAGGCTACCAGTGTGTCATAAAGCGCTTCAACTGTGGCCACATAAACTACGCTGCGCTAAGGCCGCAGTGGAGGAACTTCTGTGGGCAGGTATTGTTTGTCCGTCGGACAGTAACTGGTCTTCACCCACACATTTAGTTCCCAAAAAGGACGGCACAGTGCGCCTCTGTGGCGACTGTTGCCGCCTCAACACGCGGACCGTATCAGACAATTATCCGATACCACATATACAAGACTTCGAGCAAGTACTTAGCGGAGCACACATCTTCAGTGTTTTGGACTGCCGCTTGGCATATTTAAAGATACCCATGGAACTGAGTGACGTACCAAAGACAGCTTTGATCACACCTTTTGGCTTCTACAAATTTTGTTACATGCCTTATGGTCTCAAAATCGCGGCCGAAACTTGGCAACGTTTTATAGACTCACTTTTGTTTAATTGCACATATTGTTATGCATACCTTGACAACATACTCATTTTTTCCACCTCTGACAGAGAACACAAACCCCACCTGGTCATGATACAGAACTTATTGACACATAAAAGAGTAGAGATAAGTAATGACAAGTCACAACTCCACTGCACCGCTGTCACTTTTCTTGGGCACAGTCTCCTCAGAAGGTATACGCCCCCCTCAGGAGCAAGTTGGCTGCATTCACAATCTACCTCTCCCAGTGCCTTTTCACAGATTTTTAGGAACTATCAATTTCTACAATCGTAACCTGCATATGGCGGCAGCAATTTAAGCCCCTTTGACTGAGGCATTGGCCAGGAAACAAACCTCGGGCAATCACCAAGTACAGTGGTCTGGCAACATGGTGAGAGCTTTTGAAGACCTTAAGTCAGCATTAGCATGTGGTATCACTCTCGCCCACCCTTTACCACATGGCTGCATCTATTACAGCAGATGCAAGTGATTTTGCAATCAGTGCAGTCCTCCAACAGCATGTCGGTGACATGACACAACCACTCCATTTCCTTTCCAAAAAACTATACACAGCTCAACGTAAACGGTCAGCATTTGACAGAGAATTGCTTCCGGTTTATGAGGCTGTAAAATATTTCTGCACAGACATCAAAGGAAGGAACATAAAAATTTTCACAGACCATTGCCCCCTCACAAAGGCTATCCATAACCCTGTTGTTGACCATCTCCCACGTAGGTTTCGGCAGATGGACTTAATTTGCCAATACACAACAGACATCCATTACATCTGAGGCTCAGAAAATGTGGTGGCCAATTACCTACCACGTATCACTGCAGTTTCGTTCCCCATTAATTTTGATGAATTGGCCCGCTTACAGGACAATGATACAGAATTGCACAACCTCCGACAGGACCCAGATACTTCCCTCCAGATTGTTTCCCGCAACCTACCGAGCTCGGTGTGGCCACTGTGGTGCAATACGTCCATGGGCACCGCCTGGCCTATTGCTTCCCCTGCACTGCATCACCAAATATTCACTACATTACATAATCTTTCACATCCTGGTGCTAAGGCTACTACGTGCCTTGTTACAGGATGCTTTGTGTGGCCAGGTGTGAAGAGGGATTGTCGTACTTGGGCTCGTACTTGTTTACAGTGCCAGTGCTGCTAAGTCGGCAGGCACACACAACCCCATCTAGGTAAATTCGACATCCTGAAAGGCCACTTCTGACATGTACATCTGGGCCTCATAAGACCGTTACCCATGTCTGACAATTTCAGGTATATCCTGTCTGTCATTGACTGCATTACAAGTTGGGTGGTGGCAATACCCATGCAGGACATCACAACAGACTCCATAGTACGCGCATTTGTATCCTCCTGTAGATCTCGATTCGGCTGCCCTACATCCATAACCACCAACCAGGGAAGGCAGTTTGAATCCCTGCTGTTTAACAAACTCTCTGTACTCTGTGGGGTGAATAGATTATGCACTACGGCTTACCACCCACAAGGCAACGGACTGGTTGAGCGGTGGCACAGGACTCTGAAAGCGGCCCTCATGTGCCATGGTGGTGAGTGGTCTGACGCCCTTCCCTGGATTATGTTAGGAATACGCACGGCTTATAAGACAGACCTCCAGGCTTCACTTGCGGAGGTCCTGTATAGCAAGACCCTAGTTCTCCCTGCACAGTTCGTCAACGATGAAGCAATCGTCGACCTGTCCAACCTCACTGCTCAAGTTGAGCATGGCCGGACACACACAGCTGCGATCCGCATGCCCCCTCCATGATCACACACCCATCCTCGGGTCTTTCTGCATTTGACACTGGAGTTTTGAGAGTTCGTTATGTTACGGGATGACACAGTCAAACCAGCATTACAGCCACCTTACTCTGGCCCACATCGAGTAGTGGCTCACATGGACAATTCTCGTCAGTGGCCAGACAGTTTCCCTTCAGCATGTGAAACCAGCCTGGGCAATCGAGGAATCTGTACCGCGCCCTCTAGAGTCAAGTGTTCCTCTGTCAGGTGACAACTCTGATCTCACACAGACCGCCCACTCCCCTGTGCCCCACCATGATCATACGTCCACAGAGCCTACACCTGTGGGTAGCTCAGTTGTTGCATGTGACAATACTCTACTCTCGTTTCACTCTGGTCTGGCACCGCGGGTGACAATCCACAACCCCAGGCCCAACCACATGTTGCATGTGACATTACCCCATCACAGGTGTCGGCAGCCAATGCCTCCACAGAGTGTTCCAGTGTTTCTCCTGAACTACATTATTTTTCCCCACCACCTCCTCTAGTGCCCCCTCTGTCCACTGGTGATGAAATCTGCATCTCAATCAATGCCTCTGAGTTCCCATGCAACGAGCTTTCTTTGCAGCTCCACAAGGGATCCATCTTCGTCCTTTGCATAGGGGACACTTCACGCTAGTCCACCCCCATGACACATCTCACCATCCTGCGCACAGTCCCCATCCCAAATGGGGTGGATACAGCTGGCATAGCTGCAACATTCAGCACCAATGGGATGCCCAAGATTCGCATCCCCCTCTCCGCCTGTACTGCAACACTGTCATCTTCCGTGCTAGTCCAGTTCATGTGTGCAGGTCAACCAGTCCCCCCCCCCCCCCCCATTGAACCATTGAATGGCACACCATACCAGCGCTAGCCCACCCTGCACAGATGGCATGGACTCTTCGCACACGCCTCTATCAACCAGCGAGCATCCCACAACACCACTACACAGGAAGACGCCCATGTCCTTTCCCCAGTGCTCCGCACTCCTGGGGGTGGGGATGGGGGGCTCTGTGGCGACCATCGACTGTGAGTAACTGCCACCTACAAAGTACAGAGTAAACATTCTTTGGGGACTCGTTGTTCTTTGGGGGTCTTGTGGACTTTGGTTGCAATGTGCATGCTGTGAATTTCTGTAGTGTTTTTCTTGTGTTTTGTGTAATTACACGAACTTAATAAAAGTGCCTGATCGTAACCGGTTCGAGTTTTCTGTGCGCAGTCAGTCACTACAGCCAGAAAACCCACAAGAGAAAATTAGAATAATTACAGCATGCACAGAGGCATTTAAGCAGTCATTCTTCCCACACTTCAAATGCGATTGAAACTGGAAGAACCTTAAGGGGCTCTGGGAAGGTTCAAAATCGTGAAATGTTCAATTTTTAATTCTTTGCATTCTAAAAATCTACAGACTTTCCCCATTCACTTGATACATAATATATTCGGTTCAGAAGACTGCAACTATTTTTAAAATATTTTTGAAATACGTTCTGCATGGATGTGACCCACTGCTGTCAAATGTTCTACTCATGAGTACACACACACATCATGTACATTTTAGTGATGTGAGAGAAAATAAATGTTACAAAATAAGTGTTCCGGCAAACTTATGATAGTTTGATATATATCGGTCGCATGATTTTTGTGTGTTCCATGTTGATTTACTCTTGTGTAATCTTAAAAATATTCTTAGTGAATTCTCTTCACTGAAGTCTCTGCTCTAGTAAAGGATAATCATGGGTAAATATAAGTGACTAGAAATCCTCTCAAGGCATTTAAGAAAAGGAGAAATGTTGGGAAGCCAAAGATAGGTGTTATTATCGTAAACAATAAAGACGATAACCATGTGAACCTAACGTAGCTGGTACCCATGCCCATTGCAGTGAAAGTGAGAAAGAAAGTACTTCACAGAGAAAGTTTAGTTCAGTTAATGAAAAGTCTGAATACTTTATAGGCGAATTGGATGTGAATGAAATATTTGATATGTCAGTTCTCAATGGAATTTTTGCAAAATGTGTAAGATGTATTGAGTGTAGTGAAGTCGATCTGAAACATTCTATAAAAAATTAAATAGGACTTATCAGTGAAATGGAACTGAAGTGTGGTAAGTTTCACACATGATCACCTTTTGGAATAGTGTTGCAGTAACACTCCAAATGAAGAAAATGATAGGGACACAACATAAGATTTGTTTATGCCTTGTGTACAGTTGGTAAAGGTGCTACTTCAAGTGCAGTTTTCTGTGGCGTGATAAATCTTCCAAAACCCCCAACTGAACTATCATAGATTTGTAGGGTCTAAAGTCCCCCCCCCCCCCATGAACCATGGACCTTGCCGTTGGTGGGAAGGCTTGCGTGCCTCATCAGTGATACAGATGGCCCAACGGAGGGGTATCTGCCGAGGGCATGCAGCTTTACTGTATGGTTAAATGATGATGGCGTCCTCTTGGGTAAAATATTCTGGAGGTAAAATAGTCCCCCATTCAGATCTCCAGGTGGGGACAACTCACGTGGACGTCGTTATCAGGAGAAAGAAAACTGGCATTCTACGGATCGGAGTGTGGAACGTCAGATCCCTTAATCGGGAAGGTAGGTTAGAAAATTAAAATGGGAAATGGATAGTTTAAAGTTAGATATAGTGGGAATTAGTGAAGTTCGGTGGCAGAGGAACAAGACTTTTGGTCAGATGAATACAGGATTATAAATACAAAATCAAATAGAGGTAATGCAGGAGTAAGTTTAATAATGAATAAAAAAATAGGAGTGGGGGTAATCTACAGCAGTACAAGTTTATATGCCAACTAGCTCTGCAGATGATGAAGAAATTGATGAAATGTATGATGAGATAAAAGAAATTATTCAGGTAGTGAAGGGAGACGAAAATTTAGTAGTAATGGGTGACTGGAATTCCAGAGTAGGAAAAAGGGAAAGAAGCAAACATAGTAGGTGAATATGGATTGGGGCTAAGAAATGAAAGAGGAAGCCGTCTGGTAGAATTTTGCACAGAGCATAAATTAATCATAGCTAACACTTGGTACAAGAATCATGAAAGAAGGTTGTATACATGGAAGAACCCTGGAGATACTAAAAGGTATCAGATAAGATTATATAATGGTAAGACAGAGATTTACGAACCAGGTTTTAAATTGTAAGACATTTCCAGGGGCATATGTGGACTCTGACCACAATCTATTGGTTATGAACTGTAGATTAAAACTGAAGAAACTGAAAAAAGGTGGGAATTTAAGGAGATGGGACCTGGATAAACTGAAAGAACCAGAGGTTGTACAGAGTTTCAGGGAGATCATAAGGGAACAATTGACTGGAATGGGGGAAAGAAATACAGTAGAAGAAGAATGGGTAGCTTTGAAAGATGAAATAGTGAAAGCAGCAGAGGATCAAATAGGTAAAAAGATGAGAGATAGTAGAAACCCTAGGGTAACAGAAGAAATATTGAATTTAATTGATGAAAGGAGAAAATATAAAAATGCAGTAAATGAAGCAGGCAAAAAGCAATACAAACGTCTCAAAAATGAGATCGACTGGAAGTGCAAAACTTCTAAGCAGGGATGGCTAGAGGACAAATGTAAGGATGTAGAGGCTTATCTCACTAGGGGTAAGATAGATACTGCCTACAAGAAAATTAAAGAGACCTTTGGAGAAAAGAGAACCACTTGTATGACTATCAAGAGCTTTGATGGAAACCCAGTTCTAAGCAAAGAAGTGAAAGCAGAAAGGTGGAAGGAGTATATAGAGGGTCTATACAAAGGCGATGTACTTGAGGACAATATTACAATATTATGGAAATGGAAGAGGATGTAGATGAAGATGAAATGGGAGATATGATACTGCATGAAGAGTTTGACAGAGCACTGAAAGACCTAAGTCGAAACAAGGCCCTGGGAGTAGACAACATTCCATTAGGACTACTGACAGCCTTGGGAGAGCCAGTCATGACAAAACTCTACCATCTGGTGAGCAAGATGTATGAGACAGGCAAAATACCATCAGACTTCAAGAAGAATATTATAATAACAATCCCAAAGAAAGCAGGTGTTGACAGATGTGAAAATTACCGAACTATTAGTTTAATAAGTCACAGCTGCAAAATATTAACGTGAATTCTTTACAGATGAATAGAAAAACTGGTAGAAGTCGACCTCGGGGAAGATCAGTTTGGATTCTGTAGAAATGTTGGAACACGTGAGGCAGTACTGACCTTACGCCTTATCTTAGAAGAAAGATTAAGGAAAGGCAAACCTACGTTTCTAGCATTTGTAGACTTAGAGAAAGCTTTTGACAATATTGACTGGAATACTCTCTTTCAAATTCTGAAGGTGACAGGGGTAAAATACAGGGAGCGAAAGGCTATTTACAATTTGTACAGAAACCAGATGGCAGTTATAAGAGTCGAGGGACATGAAAGGGAAGCAGTGGTTTGGAAGGGAGTGAGACAGGGTTGTAGCCTCTCCCCGATGCTATTCAATCTGTATCTTGAGCAAGCAGTAAAGGAAACAAAAGAAAAGTTCGGAGTAGGTATTAAAATCCATGGAGAAGAAATAAAAACTTTGAGGTCTGCCGATGACATTGTAATTGTGTCAGAGACAGCAAAGGACTTGGAAGAGCAGTTGAACGAAATGGACATTGTCTTGAAAGGAGGACATAAGATGAACATCAACAAAAGCAAAACGAGGATCATGGAATGTAGTCAGATTAAGTCAGGTGATGCTGAGGGAATTACATTAGGAAATGAGACACTTAAAGTAGTAAAGGAGTTTTGCTATTTGGGGAGCAAAATAACTGATGATGGTCGAAGTAGAGAGGATATAAAATGTAGACTGGCAATGGCAAGGAAAGCGTTTCTGAAGAAGAGGAATTTGTTAACATCGAGTATAGATTTTAGTGTCAGGAAGTCGTTTCCGAAAGTATTTGTATGGAGTGTAGCCATGTAGGGAAGTGAAACATGGACGATAAATAGTTTGGACAAGAAGAGAATAGAAGCTTTCGAAATGTGGTGCTACAGAAGAATGCTGAAGATTAGATGGGTAGATCACAAAACTAATGAGGAGGTATTGAATAGAATAGGGGAGAAGAGGAGTTTGTGGCACAACTTGACAAGAAGAAGGGACCGGTTGGTAAGACATGTTCTGAGGCATCAAGGGATCACAAATTTAGCATTGGAGGGCAGCGTGGAGGGTAAAAATCGTAGAGGGAGACCAAGAGATGAATACACTAAGCAGCTTCAGAAGGATGTAGGTTGCAGTAAGTACTGGGAGATGAAGTAGCTTGCACAGTATAGAGTAGCATGGAGAGCTGCATCAAATCAGTCTCAGAACTGAAGACCACAGCAACAACAACAACAACAACAGGGTCTAAAGTAGATGTCTGTATAGAATCTATGAAGAAAGTTGTGGAGGAGGCAGTAACAGAAAACAGTGGTAACAGATTTGACTGCAGCATACGACAGTATGTGGTGTTAATGGGGACATGCATCTCTTCATGGTGTATATCTGCCACCAGTATGTATGCAGGGTAAGTTTTAGATGTAGCAGTAATAACTATATATTGAAGGTGTCCATAAAAAATAAAGGTACACATGAAAATAATTGCATACAGTGGTAGTAGTGGACAAATGGAAGCAGCTGGTGTTGCTAGTATATTTCAATGTTCTGTTGCACGTAATATAGTGGGATGTGTGAATTACCTTGCTGATGGTGATTCTAAAAGTTTCATGCATATTCAAGAACTGAAGGCCTATGGTGATGATATTGTAGTGCAGAAAAAAAGAGTAAATAGGAGAAGGACAAACAGGAAGCTGGAGGAGGAGTTTGCAGAGGATGAATATAATCCATCCTATGGACCTGGAATGCACTAAAAAGACAATTCAAACTTTGTCACTCAATTCCGAAAAGTTTTTATTTTTTCATACAAATTACATGTTTTCTCAGGATTTACCAAACCAATTTGCTTCAAATTTTCAGGAAATGTTACACAGTCCTTTCTGCATAAAACTTAACACAGCCTTTTCCAAAAACCTGTATATTGTTGAATTTAAAAACAAAAAATGGCTCAAAAAGAAGTGAATTTTCATTAATGGAAAAAATTAATCTCCAATAACTGAATTCAAATTTTTAAAAATTCCTGTGGTAAGTTGTAGCCAATACTCCAATAAATAATCTGTAAAATTTTCAACTTCCTAGGTCAAACACTTTCTGAGAAAAAATGTAATTTATAGCACTATTTTAACATTGGAAAGATAGGACTTTCTGCAACCCCTTAAGATATGATACCATGCAAGTACTCCCTGTCAAGCACTTCACTGTGGTTCACAAGAGTGTGTATATAGATGCACCTACACCCCATCTGCCAAACAAAAAACCTTAGTACTCAACAATTTAGCAGATCACTCCAACTGCCACATCCAAAAGTTTTCCAAATTATTGTCACCCTATTCCCAAGTCGAAACACCACTGCCCAACAGTACCTATCCTACTCCCCCTACCCCATGAACCCTCCTATTCAGTTCTTCATGTCACTCAGACTTGATCTCTTCCATCTGTTGCACCCCTCCCCCCTTTCCCAAAACTCCCCCTCAAAATCCAGGACACTGTTCTCAAACTATCCAACAAATCTTTCAATCCCAAAGAAGTATCACATATTTCCAAAATCCTCACCTTCAACCCCACAGCTGAATCTATCTCCTCACCCCAACTAGCCCCAGGACAACCATCTTCTAAATGATCCAGTCAGATTAATGTGACAATCACCTACTGGCATCACCTATTTTTGATGAAATAACCACTCACAGACAGCAGGTGACAGCACTGGCAGTGGACAGTATGTAAAGCATGTCGGGAGGACGTGGAAAACAAAGAGCAATTGTTGTCATAATGCAGAAATGGACGAATTTAACTGGCATCCATAAGGGCATCGTCATTGGCTTTTGGGCCAAATTTGGAAGCATTTCTGAAACAGCTAAGTTTGTAAACAGTTTGCATGCTGCTGTGGTTAACGAATATCACGTGTGGTAAAATGGCACTATCCAAAACTGGGGCCGATGCAACTGTGGTGCACCACAGGCCACAGATGACAGAGTTGAAAGACAGCTGTGAAGATGCATATGGGAAAATAGACATGAGACTGTTGAGCAGCTGATGACCCAATGAATCAAGGGGCTACCAAGAGTGACTCCATGACCATTTAGTGAACAATGCTGCATATGGGCCTCTGCAGCAGGCACCTAGTTCAGGCACTCATGCTGACTGCTGTTCATCAGTGATGAAGGCTGGAATTTGCATGCCAATACTGCAATAGACGTCTACTGAGTGGTGACAGGTGGCTTTTACAGACAAATTATGTTTTATGCTCCGTCGGACAGGTGGCTGTTAGTGTGCATGGCCCTGCAGCAATTGTCATTAAGGGTCCAGATCAGAGGAAAGAGTCGTGGTCCAGGGAAAGTTTTTGGGGCGTTTCCTGGGTGATTTCATCATTCTTGATGTCATCATTCCTTGGAGCCCATGTTCACACCTAGATACAATTTGTTTTTTCCTTGGCAAGATGACATCTACTAGCAGAACAATACAACACGTCACACAGCTCACAGTGTATGCGTGTGTGCGAACAGCACCAGGATGGATTTACTATGCACCCTTGGTCATCAAACTCCCCAGATTTAAACTCAGTTGAAAATCTGTGGTACCACATCAGCTGGACTGTTCACACCATGGATCCTCGACTCAGAAACCTAGCATAGCTGCTATTCAGGCTTCTGACAGGTGGTCACATTAATATGCTGGACCTTCTATATGCTTCCCAAAATCCATGAACCTAACCACCCGGAGGACAAACACATCCAGTCTCACTCACAGCCAAGTTTCCCACATAAAGGACACAAATCACTTCCTTCATCAGCTCTCAAATGGCCCCAACCCATTACCACTGGATCCCACCTCATCATCGTTGATGCCACCTCCCTGTGTAACAACTAGACCCTTGCATGTGATCTTGCCTCTGTTGAATATTACCTCTCTCAACTTCCTACTTACTCCAAACCCATCACCTTATATACCTAACCAACAATCTTTACCAACAAATGTCTCTCACCTTGAGGGGAAACTATCTAACAAATTTATGCTGTTGCCATAGCCACCAGCATAGGATTCATAGTGTGGCAAACTCTTAACCCTTTCCGATCCACTGTCAGACTATGTCCGGTACAGCTTCAATGTCGGACAATGTCCGACATGTTTCCATTATTGTGCTTTCTGTCTGCTTCATTATTGGCATTTGCTAGATGCATGGAAGCACTTAGTACAAAGATCTGACAACTCAAAGCATGTTGCATTCGCTCTTTCTAGTATGATAATGCCTGGTATAAAATGTGTAAGTGATGACGATATTGCCAGGTGGCTTCTCAAAGACATTGAGAACGAAGGAGAATTTAGTGATGAAAGTGACTGGAAAGGAACTTCGCCATCCACAGTAATATAAGTTCTAGTGAATCAGAAACTACTTATGGAGTGGAAGATGAGGAAGAGAGAGAACCTGTAGCAAATACCTGGAAAGTTTATGGCATAGAGACAGTGATTCTCATGAAGTCTCCTTTTTCCATCACACAACTAGGTTTCACCATTTGTCCTGGTATTTGACCTAAACCAAGACTTGGATACTTCCAAATCTTCTCAACTGACAATCCTATAACTGAAACTCTAAATGCTACAAATACGCATGCTACAGAAAAGAGACAGAAAGTCACTCCATTTATAAAACTCTCAATGTGGCACTTGTGGAGGCATATTTCATTAGAAGAATTGAAGGCTTTTCTGTGTAATACTGAACATCACCTTGAATTTGAGGGCAGAAGGCAGAATTAGTTGACTATTTTACTGGTTAAAACGAACTCCATTTCTCAAGGATACTTTCTTTCTTATATCTGCTTTCCCCACCCCCTGAAATATTTTGGATGCTGCATTTAGTTCCGCATGCCACGGCTCAGGGGTGCCAATGCACGAGAGGAAGGAGGTGAAGAATGCAAAGAACTTTGTGTACCAAAAAGGAATGTGGCTATAGATGAGAGCACAGCAAGATTCAAAGCAAGAATGCAAGTGCTACAATCTGAAGAAACATACAAAGTGGTGTTTACGAGTTTTCTGTCTGTGTGATTCAGAAAATGGTTATTATTTTTCTCACATTACATATTATGGAAAGACAACTACAGAAAGTCTAATTTGTCCTGATTTACCTTTTGCAACCCCAGTAGTGGGTCCCAATAGTGGGTCAGTCAGCACAGCACTTGCATGTGGCCTCAGCTATCAAGTCTATAGACAGCTTCTACACAAGGCCTCAACTTGCTCAGGAATTGCACAAAATGAAATTTCACTTAACAGGTATAGTTACAAGTTATGTGCATATCAAAGCAAGATGAAAATTATGAGTCTTTCATTCCATAAGAAGAGGTTAGTGACTACACTAAGTGCGTTTTTTGGTCATTGAACCCAGATGATCACTGGTTATAGGATGCGGTTCCTGAAACCTACTTTTCTTATGGAATATAAAAGTTTATACAAAGAGTGCACAAGACTGATCAGTACTGTGGTTACTATGGCTTCACAAGATGATCATACAAGTGGTGGAAAAAATTATTGTTCTGGTTTATTAAAGTTGCTATGCTGGATAGTTATATTACTTACTGAATAGACAAAAATGAATGTGGAGGAGAACTGCAGAGTTATCTTACCTACACAAGAAATCTAGTCAGACAGCTAGTCAGCTAGGTGAGAAATACAGATTCAAAGAAGAGATCAAGACCACCATCATCTGACACCGAGGAGAGACTAAATGGGGAGACGCATTTTATAATGCAAAATGAAAAAAAAAAATCAACAACAGATTATATGGCTTGCAGCAAATGCAAGGAGACCTGGACTTCACTTAGGAGAATATTTTAAGAAGTACCATAAAAAAATTATAAACAACCATAAACAAACACCCTATGTAGTATCAAAAACTAGTGTAAAAGGTAATGAAGTTGTCGATTAGTTTAATAACCCATAATCTCTCACATCCTTATCTGTGTAAATAAAAGTTGGGGAGAATGAAGTGAATAGTAAAATAGGACTGAAAAGGGTTAATGTGCTCCCTAGAGGAATCCTACCTAGCCATATTTTCTATCCTACTCTGTACAGGTTGAACACAACTGATAAAACTCACACCGGTGGTAATGTACAGACCAAAAGAACAAAACATATAGTCCTGGAGGTAAATGACAGTGGAGTTCACATAGTGAACAGATAATCAAAACAAGTTCACAACATAGCAAAATCGTCTTAAGCATATACACTGATCAGCCAGAACATTATGGCTATTGACCTACTATTGATATAAACCTGTCCAGGTGATAGCAGTGTCACCTGGCAAGCAATGACTGCTAGTCAAACACAAGCATGGTGCATGTAATATCAGTGAGCATGCTGTCCGTGTGCAGAATGGAGAAGGTGCACAATCTATCTGAATTTGGCCAAGGGCAGATTGTGGCAGCTCAGAGGCTCCGTCCAAGTATTTCGGATACTGCATTACTTGTCAAGTGTTCAAGGAATGCTGTGTTGAGTGCCTTCAACATGTGGCCAAACCAAGGTGAAACCACATCCAGATGTCATGGGGTTGGGCAGCCACCCCTCATTACAGATGTTCAATGTTATAGACTGATCAAACAGGTAAGACAGGACAGGCACCAAACTATGGTGGAACTAACAGGACACTTAAAGCTGGGCAGAGCACAAGTGTGTCTGAACACACAGTGCACCGAATACTCCTAACACTGGGCATCCACCACCAACATCAGCAACTGTGATAGAAATGGGCATGTGACCATCAGAAGAGAACACTGGTGTAGTGGCAGAATGTTGCATGGTCTGACGAATCCCAATACCTTCTTCATTATGCCAATGGGAGTGCATGATTCTGTCGTCTTCCATGGGAACAGCTCCTGGACACATGTACTCCAGGACGGAAACAAGCTGGCGACAGCTCCATCATGATCTGGGGAACATTCATGTGGGTATCCATGGGTGCAGTGGAGCTCGTGCAACGCACCATGATGGCCAAGGAGTACCGTACACTTGCTGCAGACAATATACATCCCTTCATGACGATCATGTTTCTTGATGGCAGTGGCATTTTTCAGCAAGCTAATGCACCATGTTACAAGGCCACGAGTGTGATGGAATGGTTCAAGGACCACAGGGACAAGTTCTAATTGATGTGCTGATCCCCCAACTTGCCAGATCTGGCCCCAGTGAACACATCTGGGATGTGATTGAATGTGGCGTCACAGCTTATTGCTCCCCTCCCCTGAGTTTATGGGAATTAGGTGACTTGTGTATGCAGGTGTGGTGCCAACCCCCTCCAGTGACCTACCAAGACCTCACTACTTCCATATCACAACGCATCGCCACTGTTATCCACGCTAAAGGTGAACTTGCCAGCTACAGCTAAAGGTGAATGTACCGGCTATTACAGAGGTGGTCATAATGTTCTGGCTGATCAGGGTAAAACAATCCAAGGAACAACCCAAATCACAAACACAAATCACGCAAGGTCAAGAATCTATTATTTAATGGTGCATAACTAAAGGCTTCAGAGAACATTGAGAGACTAGCTAGCAAGAGCCAGGCTACATTATTTAGCAGTCAACACTCATTAGATAGTGGCACCATGTGACATGCTTGCTGCAGCTATTGTAGCCCAAGTATATCTGATATATTCTGCTTATTGATACTTGGACACTAGGTGGTGAATTTGAATTGCCATCAGATACTAAGCCCCTCCCCCTCTCACTGGCATGTCAGGCCAAAAATAGCCCAGCTCCTGCCAACTTTGCCAAGCAAGGGGACAAAGAGAAGCAGTAATTTCTATCAAACGCTGCTGCGGTAGGTCCTCAGTGTGATAAGCCGTGTCAGAAGGCAGTGCCATCTGTTGGAGCCCCAGTCGACTGACGGGGCCAGGGATAGCTTGTGCCAGCCGCCAGGGGAGTGGGTGCCTGTTGTAATGGACATGGTACCAACAGTTTGGCTTTCCTTAACACCACAGGCTCAATCTCCATCGATGGTGATGGGAGGCGGCCACCAGTGGCAGAGATGGGCGCTGAAGTGGTGTAGGGGAAGGAATTGCTTCCATCTCCTTTGGCTCCCCTCGCCAGGCACTGTCGATTTCCTGCCAGCACCTATCATGAGGGCAGAGGTTATAGGGGCAGCAGGCAGGCCAGTTGGCTATCTGGGCCATGGACTGGTTGTGGAGGTCATGCCCAATCAGCATTGCAGGGTAAAGGGGGTGGGGAGTCATGTTGCAGCTGGAGCTGATTCTGATGTCAGACCTGCTCCTCCTGACCTACTGTTCCTGACCAACTGTTCTGTCCAGCCACAACTCAAACATCTGCGGCCACTGCTGATAATTCCCTGGATCCACCTAGGTTTCAGGCTGATAATACGAGTCCAGATGTGGGAGCCCATATGCCTGTGCACAGGGACGGTGGGCCCACTGAATTGGGCACAGGAGGTTGAACAGGGAGAGGGGTCTATGTTCATGGAAAGTTTTGGCCAGGCTAGATCCATTTACAGGGCTAGACCAGTAGGTGGCTAGGAAGACATGGGATTGAAAGGGGTGGTGGTTATGCAAAACTTAGTACCATAGATATACACATTGTAGTGCCGCAAGAATTTCGGGGCAAATTCTAGAGGCACTCATATTTCCACTGTCTCGAACACCGGTTATTTTAAAGATGAGTGTGTGAAAGTGGAACTGTGTCTACTGCACCATGATTATGTGTGTGCAGGACTGGCGTGTATCGGATGGTTGATCGGCAAGGGCAGGTAGTCGCAGTGCTCGCCTCAGAAGTTACACAGCCAGCATAAGGAGCAAATGCTATGTACTCCGTGACGGTGCTATGTAAGTTATTATTGAGAACAGGTGAATGTTGTTAAAGAAAAGAAAAGACATTTACTTATTCACTTACTTTCGTGAAGTCAGGATGGTTG
Source organism: Schistocerca cancellata (assembly GCF_023864275.1). Lineage (NCBI taxonomy): Eukaryota > Metazoa > Arthropoda > Insecta > Orthoptera > Acrididae > Schistocerca > Schistocerca cancellata. Next base: position 361,958,620 of record NC_064631.1, read on the forward strand.
ACTTGCCAGAGTTTTCTAGATTGTATTTGTTGTAAAGTATGTAAGAGTATCTGTCGGACCGGTAATTGTTGGGCTTACAAAAATGAATCATTTGTATGGTGTCTTGTTTGTGGAAGTGAAAATATAGTGAGATTGGTTTAAAAGTATCCTGAGTATACACAGTTATTTTAAGAGTATAAAAAATTCCTCCAAAACAGCATCTAATCTAAAGAGAAGAAGTTTGGCAGACAATCGCAGCCAGCTATCCTGAAAAGATGATCAGCGAAACAACTGCACATAAGCTCAGTAATAAAGTGGGAGTGGGAGTCGGGCATACCAGCACCACACTGCTTCTTCTAGTTGCTGGAAACCGCCAGAACTTGGTGACTGTGACAGGACTTGAAAAGGAGGAATTTTTTTTGCAGTAAATTGAGACAAGAAGAAGTTGGGAGTTGCCATAGGAACCCTTAATACCTTAATAACAAGACAGAGAAATTGGTTCATAGGATTCGATTAAGAAGAATTGGGTGTGGGGAGGAAGCAATCATCACACACGCAGTAACCAGTGCTGACAATGCAGTATCCAGCCAACAAAGCTGGTTGCTATTTGAGTTGCTGACTTCGCGGCCGCCGACGTCGCAACAGACGTTCAATGCTACCGACGCCCGTGCTACTCACGAGTGCTGATTCTACACCTCACTGACACATCTTAGAACTCTATGTCTGGTAAGCTGAAGCCAATAAATATTTGAATGTAAGGTAGTGAGGTCATTATTCACAGAGGTGATTTTTTTTAATGATCACAAGGTCAAAAAAGAATAAAAATATGGAGCAGGAACAACAACCTACAGAAACTTCCAAACCGGGCATGGCCATGAGAATTAGTAGAGAGAGCCCAGATTGGACTACATTAGCAAGTTTAATAACTGCTAAATTTCCCCTTAAAGGGAAAAATTAGATGCAGATTCAGTTTCTTGAAGACAAGAAATAAATGCTCAAAATGCTTTGTTAAGGGAAAAAATAGAGGGACAAAGTGTAGCTGCAACTGCTCAAATTGACTCCTTGAGAAATGAAATAAGTACAACTTGAAGTGAAAAATTAGAAGCACAGGGTGAAGCTTTAAATTCTAAATTTGAGGTGTTAAATGATAAAGTGGAAAATTTACAAGTAGATTTAAGGAATGAATTAAGTAATTCTTCAACTACACAAATAAATCAAATGTTTACGGACTTTAACCAAAAGCAGGATGATAAATTTCAGCAGCTGACCCAGAAATTAGAATATGGTATTGAAGACAAGTGTAACAATATAGAGTCTGAATTTAATGAAAAATTAGGATCATTTCAAAAAGCATGTAATGTTATGTTTGATGCTGTGAAACAAAGATTATACACCTTGAAAGATAGCATCGAAAGACAGGATAAACTGGTCCATATTGTCCAATCATAAATTGCAGGAGTCAGCACTCGAGTAGATGAGGTGGAGAGAAATTTTAAGGAACAGCTAGCAACCTCAGACACCATAAATGTAAGTAGTCTGGCGGAACCTTTTGAACTAATTATAGATCGAGAAGTTACTGAAAGTATAATATCCGTTTCGACAGTTGTTTTTTCCAAACTTAATGATAATAGCAATGTTAGAGACAACTCATGGAAAGAATTCAAACTTGTCCAGGACAGATTACAACATAGAATAACTTTACTTAATGTCATGCTTCCTAGTAAAAGGGTAATTGTTTTGCTGTGGGGAGACTTTCACACAAAATTTAACGAGAAGTACTGGTTTCCATTTGATCAAGTGAAGTTAATGTCAGATCCAAGGGATCCGGGTGGAGTCATGTCTGTTCCTCAGGGACATTAACATTCTGTGTTAACGGGCGGAGTGATGACTGTTGGATCCCTAGTTGGGTTCAGTATTACTTCCATATTCGTTTTCCCATACCGAATTCTCTTCAAATCTTATACTATCCTGTATTCTGTTCTCATCCTCTTATACTGTCATATAGTTTAGTACTTCTGCAACTCGTCTTGATGTGTCCGACAGGCAAGAGTTGCAGCAAATCACTGATATCAAGGTCATACTGCTTCTTGTGGAGGTAGCAGTAAGTGATCTTGTCATTATACGCAGTCTTACTTGTTTTACGGGCACTAGGATCCACAGTTATATAATCACCTTGATGGATTTGTTGTTATATTTAGTCAAGACTGAAGCATTTTGTAATGCCCCATAATATGTAAGTCAAACGCACGCTCCGCTCTAGTCTCGATGTAAAGGTGAATTGACAGCATGCTCTGCTCTAGTCATCAAGGATCTCGGATCTGATCATAGTTTGGTTTTATTTTTGCCGAAAGTAGTCTTTGAACAGAATCTCTTCACCAGTTTTCCATATGAACCTGTGTGCAGAGGTATTCATGGATGGCAACGGGAGGGGGGGGGGGGGGGGGGGAGGGAGGGGGAATTATGCCAGCTGGAACATTTTATGACTTCCTCCTCGGTTATCCCAGGGAAGCCATTGCTGGTCTTTGTGACTTCTCCTGGGGTCTCGATTGTAGTGTTGACAGCAGCCGACACAGTCTCCATGAATTGTCAGGTCATATTTTTGCCTAACTGGCTAGTCTCTCCCGCCATCCGCGTATAATTAGGTCATATTTTTGCCTAGCCAACTGACATATAGTCAGGTCTGATTCGAGCCTAAACTATTGGAGGATACGATCTAATATGAATATTTATATATTTGTGATAATATGATACTTACTACTGAATATTTTATACCCTTTGTGAGAAATGATGTGAATGATACAATACAATGAGATATGAATAATTATACATTTGTGATGATATGATAATAAATAGTTTTCTACTTACTACTGAATATTTTATACCTTTTGTGAGATGTGATGTGATTGGGGAGGGTTTATATAAATTCTGAAAGGGGTGGGTAGTATAGGCACAAACTTGACTAACAGGACACACACACACACACACACACACACACACACACACACACACACACTCTCTCTCTCTCTCTCTACCTTTCAGACAACCCTCGCAGATAAGTGTGACTGATTCTTCACCATTTGTCATTCCTTAGGAGTTGCTAAGATCTTTCTTTGGGGACTTCAAAGGTGAAGGTGAAGATGTCCATTCTGCAGGAGACGTTTAACATCATACCTCCTCCGGCTTCTCACTCAGTACCTGCGAAGTAGGGATCCTGGGGAAGGGGGGTGGAAAGGGTTTCCTGCCTTTGGGGCTATCTTCTTTCATGTCTTCGATCTTAGCAACCATTCCTATCTTTTCCTTACTTACTTCTCATCTGAGTACCAGTCTATCTTTCCCTCTTTCTATGTGCATACCCTTCTATCGCTGAAGGCCTTCTCAATTTCCCTGGTTTTCTATAACCTCCAACTTATTTCACATAAGCAGGCCAAAGAATCAGACTAAACAACTGCCCATACACATACACACAATGAAACACAAAGACACAAACAGAAAAGACAATGTGAGAACTGTCATGTGTTGTCATGTGTTGGAGGGGGAAAATTATGCACATAATGATGGGTATGCACACATGGTTATGTGAGGTGATGGTTCCACATCACATACAGGTATGTACAGGGATATATTTATATATGTAAGAACTAAGAGTATTAATGGTTCTTATGATGGTACACATTGTGGTTCATTATGCTACATTGTATACCTAATTGTACAGAAATATATTTGGATTTAATGTCAGTCTAACAATTATTCTGACAAATTGTAGGATAGTGGGACAAGTAGAGTACAAGTACGAGAGTGTGAAATAAAATTTCCAAGTGTGGTGTCTATTGGAAATGTAGGACTGGAAGGGTAACGGAGGACCCTAAGGGGTTAAAGTAAGTATTGAGAAGCGAGTGGGAGGGGCAAAGTAGAGTTTTAGTTTTTCTAGGAGGTAGTTTTGAATTGTAGTGTACATGAAGATGTATACTAGGGCAATGCACTATGAAGCCTACTCAGGAAGCAGAAGGAGGGTGCACCCAGCATTGATTGGATGGGAAAGGCAAGGTAGGCAGACCCAAGAAGAGCTGACCTATACTGTGCGAGCAGGGGCATCAAGAAGAGGATTGACCTGAACCGTTGTATACTAGGAATTTGTTTAAAGGGGCGTACTTACCAAAACAGAAGGAGGAAGTGCATTCATAGTATCAACCCAAAAGTAAGGTATGGGTACTGTACCTAAAAGGAAAAGGGCAGTATTATGACAAAAGTCACGCATTTTGTAGAGATTATACTGATAAGTTTGAATTCTCTTTTCCACTCGCATTGTTATGTGTTGTGCGAAGTTACGAGGTTCGAAAAGAGCACCTTTATTTACACAGAGTTCCTCCAGATTGTAATAAGTAAGGAATAAATACATACTTAGAAAAAGTAGTAAGCAAAGTCATGCACTCTTGGAATTTACGATTGAAAAAGGGAACAGAAAACAGAAAAATTCTTGTCCTCACGAATTTTAGATTTTGAAAGCGCTGACTCCAACATTGACCAAAAGGCTCAAGTTTTATAATGGTGTCATGCAAACTGATCGAACTATAAATTAATGTTAAATTAATATGATATTGATGTACATAATAAACATGTATAAAACATCGCGTTTTCGAGCTAAGGGGAGGGATATGTAGTGCCTCGAGACTTTCAGGGTGAATTCTAGAGACACTCGTATTTCCACTGTCTCGAACAAACATTATTTTAAAGATGAGAATGTGAAAGTGGAACTGTGTCTACTGCAGTACAATTATTTGTGTGCAGGACTGGAGTGTATCGAACAGTTGATCGGCAAGGGCAGGTAGTCACAGCACTCACCTCAGAAGTTACACACCCAGCACGAGAAGCAAATGCGATGTACTTCGTGACGGTGCTATGTCAGTCATTATTGAGAACAGGTGAATGTTGTTAAAGAAAAGAAAAGACACTTACTTATTCACTTACTTTCGTGAGGATTTGCTAGAGCTTTCTAGATTGTATGTGTTATAAAGTATGTAAGAATTCCTGTCAGACTGGTGATTGTTGGGCTTACAAAAATGAATCATTTATATGGTGTCTTGTTTGTGGAAGTGAAAATATAGTGAGATTGGTTTAAAAGTCTCCTGACTACATACAGTTATTTCAAGAGTATAAAAAAATCCTCCAAAACAGCATCTAATGTAAAGAGAAGAAGTTGGGCAGACAATCGCAGCCGGCTATCCTGAAAAGATGATCAGCAAAACAACTCCACGTAAGCTCAATAATAAAGTGGAAATGGGAGTCGGGCATACCAGCACCACACTGCTCCCTCTAGTCGCCGGAAACTGCCAGAACATGAAACTTCCAGACACCGTATATGCCAGCCAGCCTTTCTTTCTCAGTTTCCAAATAATTCCTCTGTGCCAAATTCAATGTTTTAGATGCAAATGCAAAGAACTGTTATGTGCTGTCAGCATAATTGTGGGCAGCTACTTCATAATCCAATACATCAGTGGCAAGCATTAAATGTTTGCCAGGATGGAATGATGACCTAAGGCACATTTTCAGTTGCACCAAAGCCTTCTGGCACACCTCTGACCACAAATTTAATACCCATTTTATGCAACTGATGAAGCAGATGATAAATGTGAGCTGCATTGGGAATAAACTTTGCATAATAACTTATTTTGCAGAGGAATGACTGTAGTTCTTTGAGTTCTTAGTGGCTGGTGAGTTAGTGATTGTGGACGCACGATTCCGCCCAACTCGACTTAATATATGTACCAAGTACTTGACACTTGGCTCAAAGAAACAACATTTGTGGAGGCAACAACATAAACCATGGGCTTGGAGCCACTTAAACAACATCTGTAGGTTGCATAAGTATTGTTCCCAAATAGTCCCAAAACTAACAAGTCATCTAACTAAGAAACAGATGGGAATACCTTGGATGTGTTTTAGCTCTGAAATATTTCAAATGGTGATTAATCACTAAAAACTGGTTTGTCTGATCATCTGCAGGAAATTAAAAGTAAATATGTTTGAAAAATAATGGTCCCCAGCCAACTTACCCAACAATCCTTCAGCCTAGCAAATAGATTCAAATTGACATTTGCTTGAGCTTCAACAGTATAGTTACAATCATCACAAATATGAAGTGATACATTAGGTTTCTTAACTTCAACCACGTGTGGAGCCCACTGGCTAAGCAACATTGGGGATATAACACCCACACTTTACACCCTGTTTACTTCAGCTTTAACTTGTTCACGCACAGCAAAAGGCACTGAGGAGCTACAAATCTTAGGTACTGCTGACTGTTTTAAGGACACGTGGATCTGGAACCCCGCTGCACAATCTCATGTGGGTTCAAACAGCTGCATAAACTGTGTGCACAATGTATAACATTCCGTGAATAACAACATACACTACCGGCCATTAAAACTGCTACACCAAGAAAAAATGCAGATGATAAACAGGTATTCATTGGACAAATATATTATACCAGAACTGACATGTGATTACATTTTCACACAATTTGGGTGCATAGATCCTGAGAAATCAGGACCAGACCAACCACCTCTGGCCGTAATAACGGCCTTGATACGCCTGGGCATTGAGTCAAACAGAGCTTGGATGGCATGTACAGGTACAGCTGCCCATGCAGCTTCAACACGATACCACAGTTCATCAAGAGTACTGACTGGCGTATTGTGACGAGCCAGTTGCTTGGCCATCATTGACCAGATGTTTTCAGTTGGTGAGAGATCTGGAGAATGTGCTGGCCAGGGCAACAGCTGATCATTTTCTGTATCCAGAAAGGCCCTTACAGGACCTGCAACATGCGGTCATGCATTATCCTGCTCAAATGTAGGGTTTCGCAGGGATCGAATGAAGGGTAGAACCACGAGTCATACCACATCTGAAATTTAACATCCACTGTTCAAAGTGCTGTCAATGCAAACAAGAGGTGACCGAGACATGTAACCAATGGCACCCCATACCATCACGCCAGGTGATACGCCAGTTTGGCGATGATGAATACATGCTTCCAATGTGCGTTCACCGCAATGTCGCCAAACACAGATGCGACCATCATGACGCTATAAACAGAACCTGAATTCATCCGAAAAAATGACATTTTGCCATTCATGCACCTAAGTTCATCGTTGAGTATACCATCGCAGGCGCTCCTGTCTGTGATGCAGCGTCAAGGGTAACTGCAGCCATGATCTCCGAGCTGATAGTCCATGCTGCTGTAAACATAGTCAAACTGTTCATGCAGATGGTTGTTCTCTTGCAAATGTCCCCATCTGTTGACTCAGGGATTGAGAGGTGGCTGCACGATCCGTTACAGCCATGCAGATAAGATGCCTGTCATCTTGACTGCTAGTGATACAAGGCCATTGGGTTCCAGCACGGCATTCTGTATTACCCTCCTGAACCCACCGATTCCATATTCTGCTAACAGTCATTGGATCTTGACCAACGCGAGCAGCAATGTCTCGATATGATAAACCACAATCGCAATAGGCTACAATCCGACATTTATCAAAGTCGGAAACGTGATGGTACGTATTTTTCCTCCTTACTTGAGGCATCACAACAACGTTTCATTAGGCAATGCCAGTCAGCAGCTGAATGAAGTTCAGCTGCTGTTTATGTATGAGAAATCAGTTGGGAACTTTCCTCATGTCAGCACATTGTAGGTGTCGCCACTGGCGCCAGCCTTGTGTGAATGCTCTGAAAAGCTAATCATTTGCATATCACAGCATCTTCTTCCTGTCGGTTAAATTTTGTGTCTGTAGCATGTCATCTTCGTGGTGTAGCAATTTTAATGGCCAGTAGTGTAGTTGAAACTGGGTTTACATTGTCCTGAATTTGAAAATCAAAAAGCATAAAAGCAAGATCGCAGCTGTGGGGAACCAGTGCTCTAGTATGCCTCATTAATCAGAGACATGGCTGTACCTTTGTCTAACTGGATTTCTGCCATTGCCCTTTAATGTCCAGTTGCAACATGAGATGCTGAATCCCACCCGCTGCTGCCATAGCACGTAGTGTGCAGATGGCCAAAGCTGTTGACACATGCTGCGTGCAGACACTCACGAGGTGCCTTAGTTTGCAGCATGCAAAACAGATGTCACAGAAAGCGCATGGAGGCCACTGATACAGTGGGCCACAATCTGGACACAATCTGACAGTAAAATCTTTTTCCGGACTCTTTGACAATGATAGGGAGCAGAACATCGCACATCCCTCTGCTTGCTTTGGAACATGCCAATGGCCAACAAAGTACTTCCGTTTGTGTGCATTTACCAACAATGAGTCTGGAGAATCACTAACTACTGAAACCTTTGTTGCTGGGACTTGGACAGACTGGTGATCAATAAATCAGATGGTAATGTCGACTGGACGTCATCAGTTGATTGAAGAGCACAACAGTGACTAATACTACTAATAATGTTGACACCAAATGAATCATGAAACTAGCTTGAAGTAACACAGTTGTTTTTTTTAGCTTTCGTACTTATTAACACATCACTCAGAGTGGCATCAGAAGCCTTTGTACTAATATCTCAATCAGGAGTGATACGTGTAATAATGTGCCAAGGCTTGTATGACATAGTCCATGCTGCATAGGACTGCTTACACTGCTTAACACATTGATTAAACTCAAGCCTAATGGCAACAACGTGAGTCTGATGCTCATAATAGGAAGTCAGCAAACCACAAACATCAGGAAAAGTCAAACTACTAAGAACCGAGAGTGGATGTAACTTTTGCACCACTTTGTACAGTTTACTACTAGAGCACACACTGATGTTCAGGGTCAGTTAATTGACTTGACTTGCAGTGAAGAACAAAATTATGTAAACAGACCTCCCAACTTTTGTCTGTCTCATCAAAACAAACAAATGGCAGAGGGGGGAGGTGAGCAAATTGCAGAGGCTGACTGTTGTTGGTTTTGCTGCACTTGTAACAGCAATGCTTCCTCTTGCTCGTGGAATACCCTCTGTTTTTCCTGCTGGTGCCGCAGTAGTCGTTATAGCTGAGAGTCCCAAGTCCCACTGTTTTTTCTGCTGTTGCTGTTGCAAATGCTGCTGTCACAACTTCAGAAACTCGGGATCCA